>NW_020951131.1:2296282-2357608 GCF_900497805.2 Vombatus ursinus
ACACACACATACACACACAAACACACATACACATAACTATACACACATACACACAACTATACACACACACACAACTACACACACAACTATACACACATACACACACACAACTATATACACACACACACACACACCAGACAGCAGGTCTCCTGGGTATTAGGTAGATCCTCCATGGAGGACTGAAAAAAAGGACACGGGCAAGAATGGTCTGAGAGAAGAGGGCATGGAGCAGCTATGATCTGCATTGGAGGAGGAAATGCCCCCCTCACTAAGATCTTTCGAGAACATAACTAGAAAGTAGAAGTTAGTGGTTAGCTAGCATGGACACATCGATGCCTATAACAATTTCTATTTGTGCTGATCACTTCAAAGCTGCTCTAGACCCTCTGGTTAAAGTGATGTGGGGATGCACTGGTCTGATGGCTCCTTGGTAAATCAACTCTTCTTCTACTTAAAAGGTCATGCTCTCTTCAGTTTTGATTATTCTCATTTATTGTAAAGGTCACATTGTACTCACTCTTTGCTTTTTAAAGAAGTTTTACAAAAAGCCTTTCACCAGAAGTGATTCCAAGCTGAGGTCAGTGGTCTCAGATGAAAGCAGAGTTGCAGAGATTCAGACGACTGGCTGCCAGTCAACATGGCAGAAGTGACCAGAAAAAACCTTTGCCAGTTTCCATGTTTGTGATTTTGTATTGGATGACCCTCTGGATCTCCAGAGACCCTCCCCACAGTCACCCCACCCCCACCCCTGCCCCAGTTCTAGGGGAGTTAGTCCTCTCAAACCTGGGTCTCTCCTGGACTGAATGTGTTAGACCCCACCTCAAGCCCAATTTCAGCTTCCCAGACCCCCATCCTGTTAGGACATCAGAGCCTAGCTATTGTGGGTGTCTCATCAACCTGCCTGGACACTATACTCATGCCTCTACCCTGTGCTCAAGAAATAATAATCTTTGCTGCTATAAAAACATGACAATCTACTACCCCTAGGAATCCTCTCAGAATGCCTGTAGTTTCCCCATAAGACCCTGCACCCTTCTTCAGGACTTGATATACTTTCCCTTCTGCCTGCCCTCTCCTGTACATACACTGGGCCTGGAGGAAGGGTGGTCATGTGCCTTGTTCCTCACTGCCATTCTCCTCCCCCTCCCCTTTTAAAGATCAGCATCCACGTCCTGCCCACCGTGAGTGGTTATACCCTCTGTCTTTGTCTTGGGCTCTCTCTCTTTTTCTTTGCTAACTCTTACAGTGATCTCAACAGCAATCATGAATCCAATGATCTTCCCTATGCAGATAGAATCTGTATCAATGCATCCATCCCTACCTAGTCTTTCTCCTGACCTCTAGCAGTGCATCACCGACTGTCTACTGGACATAGCAGGATGTCTCGTGGGCATCCTGGATTCACTATATCTAAAAGAGAATTCACCTTCACCCCTAAATTCAACCTGCCTCTGAACTTCCTTATTCCTGTAGAGGGCACCACCACCCTTCCAGACACCCAAGTTCACAATTTCAGGGGGAACCTGGGCTCCTTATTCTCACCAGCCCCAACCAATCCAATCAGTTGCCAAATCTTGTGTATGCTACCTCCTCCTTATCTCTTGCGTTCATCCCCTTCTCTCTCCTTAGCCCACAGTCCCTGTTCAGGCTCTCATCACACTTTGACCAGACCATTTCCATAGCCTCCAAATATTCTCCCTGTAGCCAGTTTCTTCTGTCTCTTAAATTCATACACATGCACAGATGTCAAATTAGGATTCTTAGAGGTCGGATCTGGCCAAGGAATTCTCCTTTGAAAGGTTTTCCTGATGGTCCCAATTGTTAACGCCCTCCTCTTCTTCTTGAAATCACTTTGCATATACCTTGTATCTACTCCCAGGGGAATGTCATATCTCTCCCCTCCCCCGCAGTAAGTTTATTGGCTTCTCGTTGTGCCTGGTATAAAATATAAACTCTCCTGTTTGCATTTAAAGCCCTTCACAGTCGAGCTCCAGTCTGTCTTTCTGTCATGATTAAATATTATTCTGCCCCATGCAAGCTACATTCCAGCCAAACTGGCTTACTAGGGGATCCCCATACACAGAGTCCCATTTTCCACTTTCAAGTCTTTGCATAGACTGTCCCTTCTGAATGAAATCTTCTCCCTCCTCATTCCCCCGGCTCCCTTCCAGGCTCAGCTCAAGTGCCACCTGCCTCAAGCATCCTTCCTTGATTTCCCCAGCTATTAGTGTCTTGGCCACCCCTCCCCCATCACATGATGTTTATTTTGCATGTAACTTATACTTACTTATATTTGAATACCCCTTAACTCCTCCAGCTAGAATGTAAGCTCCCTGAGGCACAGCCTGTTTTGCTTTGCACACCCTCACTCCTAGCACAGTGTCCGGGTTATAGCAGACACTTGCCCATGACTTGTCTCTGGCTGACATCCCAGGCAGGGAAGACACCACCCGTCTCATCAGCGTGCATTTTTGTGTGAAGACCCAAGCACCAGGGAGAGCTCCCAGTGGGAAAGCTTAGTGTGGGGGAGGAAGAACAAACAGATGCCCAAAGTGATCCAGTGAGCCCAGGCTCTCCATATGCTCTGGGGAGTTCAAGAGAATCTGGGTGCTGTTATGGTAACACTCCCAGCAAACACGATCTCTCTCCTCCTCTGAGTCATCGCCTTCTGCAGGGGGCCAACGCTGGAAATGCAGGGGCCTCGGTTCCTGGTGCCGGGTCCAAAGAGTCCTCTTTGGCTGGCATTGCTGAGTTCATGGGTGATTTTCCCCGGGGACCCCGAGGTTGGCCCCCAGCCACCCCATGCAGGGACCCTGGAGCCCCTGGCTGGCAAGCTTATTGTGGGCCAATGTCTTCAGTAGGAGATGCAGTCCTGGAAGTGTGGAATGTTATGCATTTTCTTTATGTGTACCTATCAAAACAAGTGAAAACAGATCATTTGGCACAGAGTGTTTAAGTAAACACATTACAGAGACACCAAAATAATCCCCCAAATATTAAAAAACAAATCAACCCCCTGTGAGAGTGTGACTCACTGGGTAAATGTAATGAAGACTGATATAATTCACTCGCTTGACTATGGGCCTGTGATTGTGGCTTGGCTTGATGTCACCCAGGGCTTCTTCATAAGAAAGCCTAAAGTGGTAACCGAGAACAAGTGACTGGGGGCTAGGAGACCCCTCTGGAGTCCCTATTCTGATATTCCCTGCTTGGGTGACCCTCCCCAAATGACTTTGCCCCTTTTTGGCCTTAGTTTTCTCATCAACCAAATGGAGCTAAAAAACATGCTGCCCTGATTTCACAAAATTATTGCAAAGAAAGTACTTTGTCAGCCTGCCAGCCCTGTGAGATAGGTGTTCTGCTCCCTCCCCAAAAATATTTCCAAATTTATGATTTTCTACTTATATAAGATTTATACAAGTTCTTAGAACACTCAATGACTCTTTCTGCCATATAAACATTATCCAACTATATAGGCGAGGGAGTTGTGTAATTCTAGAACAGCGCCCAAATAGATTACATCCTCAGATTGGGCAGGAAGCTAGTAAGTTTTTTTTAAGGCAAATTCTCTTTGAGCTCAAATAGACTTACTATCTCTAGTGTCATTGGTCATATCTGGTATACCAATACAGAAGCTAACAATGGGATGAGATATTCTATGTCTAGTTAACATCTTAAACCAAAATAGAGAAAGACCATCATGATTTGGAAGGGCTTTGTATGGAAGAGGAACTAACCTTGTCATGCTGGACCCCAAAGAGCAGAACTAGAAGCAATGAGGGGAAGTTGGGGAAAAAGAGATTTAGGCTGATTTCGGAAAAACTCCTTAACAATGAGACCTGTCCCAGGGGAGGAGTGAGTTGTCTCAGGAAGGAGCAGTTTCCCCCTATAGATCTGGGATTCTTCAACTTTTCTTGTGTCATGGACCCTTTTGGCTGTCTGTTGATGCGTATGGAGTCTTTCTCAAAATAATCTTTTAGGCTGAATAAAATAGAACACATGGGATTACAAAGGAATCCGAGTAAATTGAAATGCAGTTATTAAAATTTTTCTCAGTTCATGGACCCCAACTTAAGAACTCCTGCAGAGGTGGGAATCGTGAAGCAAAAGCTAGATGAAGATAACTTGTTGGGGGTGCTTGAGGGTAGGGTTTTTATTCAGGTACTGGTTGGACTAGATGGCTCTGGAGGGTCCTTCCAACTGTGAGCTTCTTTTAGTCTTTGTTTAAGACTCCCCCCTCCCCCACTCCTCAGGATGAGTTGTTACGTGTACCTTTTGGTGTTGGGTGTTGGGTGGTGGTCAGAGGGATGTGTCAACAGCAACCAGCTAAGACAGCCAGAGAACACAGGGAGGGGCCACCAGGGCCAAAAGAAGGGCTTGGAGAGATGGGGCCAGCTGGAATGGGCCTTTTCCCAAGACTTGCATGGAACGGTCCAGTAGCCCTTTGCCCGTTTCACTGCTTCAGCCACCCTGGACCTCGTACGGCATTTAACCTGGCTAGGGCTGACATTCTGGGAACTGTTAGATGTTGAGGTCAGTGGAGATGAGGACTGAGTAGCTGGTAGAGGTCAAAGCCCATAGTTACACATGAGTGAACATGCCCAGCAGTGGTGTTTATATTACTCAATAAACCATATAATTGAGTCAGCTTTATCCATCAATTAACAAACCCATAAAAGTTTAGTAACCAGTGACTGTGTGCTAGATGCTATGCTGGGTGCTGGGAATGCAAAGATGGAAGTGAAACAGTCTCTGCCTTCAAGGAGTTTACATTCTAATGGGGGAGGAAACATGTACCTCTCTAGGGATATACAGGAGAAATGCAAAAAATACATTCAAATTAGCTAAATGCAAGGCAGTTTGAGAATGAGGCCACTGGAAGTTGAGGGAGGGAACTTTTGAAAAAGAGCTGGGAAGAAGCTAGAAGGAGAAGATGATGCCCAACATACGCAATTCTTTTTTTTTTATTAGGCAATTGGGGTTTAGTGACTTGCCCAGGGTCACACAGTTAGTAAATGTTGAGTGTTTGGTCTGAGGCCGGATTTGAACTCAGGTCCTCCTGACTTCAGGGCCAGTGCTCTATCCACCGTGCCACCTAGCTGCCCCAACACATGCAATTCTTGATGGGACTGGGGTGGGTGGTAGCAGCAACATGGATACCAGGACAGCAAGATGGGGGTTCAGTTCTCCCTCCACCAGGCTCCCCTTTAGCTCCATCCAGACTATGAGTGTGCAGCATGCTACTAGTTGATGCATCCAGCAAGGAGCTTTCCCTCTTAGCTCTGATACTTGCACAGGGCAGCCATGCAGTTGGCTTTTGTGCTTTGAAGTTCTGGAACTGGATCCCCAGGGAACTCTAAGATCTGCAGCAAGATTTGCTACCACTTTCCATGAACCACTGAGCTGTCCTTCCTCTTGCTGTGTTAATGAGTCAGTCAACAAACATATATTAAATACCTACCATGTTCTGGGCTATGTGCTAAGGCAAAAGACAGTCCCTGCCCTCAAGGAGCTCATATCCCTATGAGAGAGACCCCATACAAATACCTGCACTTCCAGGATAGAGACGGGGTAAATGGAAGATAACGTCTCAGAGGGAAGGCACTAGTGGGAGGGCAGTTTGGTAGTAGATACAACTGGCCTTCTTCTCCTATGGGACAAAGAAGTAACAGGGGAGGGACTGAGATCCGGGAGATGGTTTGCTATAGGATTCCATGACTGAGTCTACCCCTCTGTGCATGGTGGTAGTCATGGATTTCCTTGTTATTGATTTTTCTGAGCCATTTAATGATTAAATGTTTTTTTACTTTTGTTGTTCTGTCATTTCAGTCATGTCTGACTCTTCATGATCCCATTTGGGGTTTTCTTGGCAAAGACTCAGGAGAGGTTTGCCATTTCCTTCTCTAGCTCATTTGATAGATGAGGAAACTGAGGCAAACAGGGTGAAGTGACTTGCCCATATTCACACAGCTACTAAGTGTCTGTGGCCAGATTTGAACTCGGGTCTCCAGGCCCAATGCTGTATCTACTGTGCCACCTAGCTGCCCACTTTTTGCTTTGTACTATTAATTTTTGGCTGGTCTAGTAAACGGAACCTCGATGGGGGTTCAGGAACTGTGACCATAAGTGGATGCTGGTCCAAGGCATACCATGAAGTTTGGACATCTTTCAGGGGACTCATGATTGAAGGAGGTCTTAGGCTAAAACTGCGTTAAGAATGAAGCCCATGCCAGGTAAGTCTCTAATAGAAGTGCCATGGAGATTCCAAAGGAGAAAAAAGAAACATTGAGCTAAGCCCCAAGGGGCGAGGCAGTGTTCTGTTTGGGCCGATGGGCAGCCATCATCATTCCCACTTTACAGGTAGCAGAGACAGGAAGAGTTACTTGAACAAGGTCACATAGACAGGGGTGGCCTGGAACAGAATCCCAGCTGTGCCTACAGGTAATCCATTTCTTTGTGGTCTCCTCTGAAGCCAACAACACTGACTTGTCAGGCTTAGCATAGTACCTGGGACATAGTAGGTGCTTCATAACTGTTTATTGTATTGTGGTGAATCAGATGTGAAAGTAGCATTGAGATGGTTATTTACATATCAATCAGCGTGATAATTGGGTGAAGCATTTACGTTTCTTTTACAAAGTTTGCTGGTGGACAACGAAAGTCTTGGATATTACTCTAATGTCAGCAGCAGCTGTGGAGTAGGCTGTGTGGGCATGAGCATGAGAAGAGTTCATAAAGGAGATGATGGGAATGGTGAGGGGGAGGCTGGCAGGCAGTGCTGCCTCACGGAGAGAACGAGCACAGGACTTAGAATCAGGAGGACCCGGATTCAGACCCCGTTCCCGACATTGGCAAGCAGCATGACTTCGGACAAATCACCTCACCGTTCTGCTTCCTCATCAATAAAATGGAGGTGACGCAATGCCTGTGCAGCTGTCTCTCAGGGTTGTTGAGGGGCTCAGCTGAAATCATGAATGTGAAATAACGTGTCAACTTTGGAGCGCGACAAAAGCATTGGTGATGATCCCCTCCATGGGAGAAGGACTCAATATGCTTGGAAGGACCCTGGAGCAACCTCTCAGTGGAGCGACTGTCAAAGTCTGGCTTCAACCTTAGCACGATGGGACTCTTTACCAGACTGTGAGCTCCATGGGGTCATGGATTGCATTTGTCCAGTCTTTGTGTCTACACATGGATCCTCACATCTCCCATCCTTAGCATGTTCATTTTTTTTTTAACTATATTAAATTTAGTTATTTTATTTTTAGGCAATTGGGGTTAAGTGACTTGCCCAGGGTCACACAGCTAATAAGTGTCAAGTGTTTGGTCTGAGGCCAGATTTGAACTCAAGTCCTCCTGACTTCAGGGCTGGTGCTCTATCCACTGCGCCACCTAGCTGCCCCTAGTATGTTAATTTTTTAAGGTGGAATTTGTCATAATGACATATCCTATTGGGGGAAAAAGGCTGGATAGGAAAGGAGAAAAACTAGGTTCAAAGCCTGGCTTTCCACTTAATCTTTGTGTGAGCTTGGGTAAGTCACTTCCTCTGTAAAATACATGTGCTGGAGTGGAGGTGGGGGGCAGGCGCAGGGTGTGTGGAATCAACTGCTTCTGAGGTCCCTTTGCTCTCTGACTCTGGGTTCCTATGATTCCCTCAAACCCTGTGAACATTCAAAAATACAATGAGTCAGATGGGGCTCAGTACATGGAACAACCCAGACTCTCTGCTCCCTTCAATACACGTTTAGACAGAGAGAGGCGGAAGCCTGGGACTGCTTTCTCTCCCCTCATTAAGTCATACAGCATTATTTCAGGCACCTCAGGCCTGAGGATCTGCAGACTTGCTTGGATTTGCAGACCAGCTCTCAACCTGCGGATTTACAAGTCCCCCTTAGCCTCCTTTCCCTTAAGTGACCGGATGGGGACAAATCCTTCTCTCCTGATGCTTTTCCCCCTTAACATTTGAACCTCAAGAATAAAGGCGCTTGTCGCCAGAGGAGCAGTCAGGGGCCTCTTGGAGGTTCCCCTCGGGGCGAATTAATGACCCCCATAAAACATTGTCTTGCCTTATTGCTTAATTAATCAGGGACCAGTCGGCCCCAGGACACTTGGACTGCTTTTGTTTAAACTGTGCCTTCCTCTCCATGGCTGACAACCCAGGTAGAGTTGAATCCATTTATGGGAAAGTCCAAAGCTAATAAAGGAAAAGTTTAATTTCCTGGTTCCCTGAAGTCTCTGGGGTTTAAAAACAGTTCACGGATGCTTCTAAGAGCAGTATTTTTTTTTTTTTTAAAGATCATGCAAACAGCTCCTTCTATCATATTTCATTGTTCTTGAAAGTTAATCAGTAAAACATTTTTAAAAGCGCACATAAATACTATTTTTTAGAGGGAAACAAAGGTCAGCTTGAAGTACCTAACACAGATTTGGAAGGCCTGGATTCAGAGCCCAGCAGGGACATTTCCTGGGCAGTCACAACCTGCCTGGGCCTTTGTTTCCTCATCTCCAAAGTGAAGATGAAATACTTTGGTTCCACACTTCAAAGGAATATTGTAACGAGCAGCCAAGATCATGCATCAAAAAGCTCTTTGCAGACATCAAGGTGTTATGTAAATATCACGGTCACCATTCTTATTATTACTAAATGCCAAACATCTACTGAAAACTCTGACATGTCCCTTGACATCCCTTGAGAGGGATGTTTTATTTCTGTCTGGATAGACCCAACCTAAAGAACCCAAACTAAAACAGCCACTTGGCTCATTTTGTCCATCATTTCTTCCAGTATGTTCAGTTTAAGTGGTTTCCATACAGGTAAAGTAAAGTAGAGAGGTGGGGTGATTTTTCAGATAATTTAGTCCCTCTATTAAGAAAACACTGTCACCTCTATTAAGAAAACCACCAGAGGTTTCAAATGGGCTGTCTACATCAGTCAGATCTGATGCTTAAGGATGTTCTACTTGACTAGTGTAGACACAGCTTCGTGGGATTTAGATTCAGTAGATCAGAGCTGTCCCTTATTCATTTCGACCACCATAAATGTTGGATTCATTTCTGGCTGCCTGAATGAATGAGTAAATGGATGGATGGATGGATGGATGGATGGATGATGGATGGATGACTCATAAACCATGAGTTGAACCAATCAGCCTGATCTTTGCTTTCAGTGTGGGGATCAGAGAGATTGAATGTCCAGGATGACAGAGGAGGGGTAATCTATTTGGACAGTTAATCCACTAGAGAAGGAAATGGCAAACCACTCAACTATCTTTGCCAAGAAAACCCCACGGGCAGTGTGGTCCACAGGGTCACAAAGGGTCGGACACCACTGAACAACTGAACAAGAATCTGTTTGGCAGCAAATGAGGACTGGAAGGTCTACATAAACATTCTTCGGTCTTGCATGGAGATTCAGATTTCGGTGAGGGTCTCAGAAAACCCCCTCCCCAAACAACAGCCCAAAACTTTGTTTCAACAGATGTTAGAAATGCTTTCTGGCTGATCTTACCGAAGTGTACCACAAGAGGGCAGGTGTAGATGGTGTGTAGAGCCAAGGAATCCTCAGCCCAACTGTTCGCTCCGTTGGATGGATGTTTTGTGATAGGAGTTTGCAGACAGATCCCAGTCTCTTGTGTGAAAATCTTTTCACTTGGTTTCTGTTTTTTGTCCCATCTTCAGATTCCCAGTTAATCGCTGACCTTTGACTGAGTACCCATTTCAGCAGCAATAATTCAATAATCCAATCAGCACTTATATCTTCCCATGTACAGTAGGAGAAGCGCCCCAAATCTGAGTTAATTTAATTGTCCATCCTGTTTCTATGTATCCCAAAACATATTTCATGGACACACCCTCAGTTTTATTGCTAGATATTGTGCTGCTTTTTTAAAATGCCAGTGGCCTCAACTCTCCAGCCCCTTCTATCATTACTCAACTCTTCCTCTGCCCCTTATTTGAATCCCATTGGTTTCAAAATGGGATTAAAGAATGTTTCATTATTTCATAATGAGCTAAGTAAAATTGCGTTAAGAAAAAAGAAGACATGCTGTATCTTTTCCTGGCAGCTCAGAATATTCTCCTTATATTTTATGTCATTAGAGGCTCTGAGGGGGAAGGGACCTGAGAGGTCAGCTCATCTAGGCCCCTCATTTTACAGATGAGGACACTGAGGACCAGAGAGGGCAAGAGGCTTGGCCAGAGCTTCACAGGCAGGAAGAAGAGCCAGGCTCCCACCTCATCTGCCCACCCCAGACCTGCTAATCTATGGAACCCTTCCTCCCAGCATCAAGGTCAACTGGTTTGTTGACGTGTAATTTCAAGTTCTCAGAATTGTCCCCAGGAAGACACAAGCATGCTCTTCTTAAAATGGGGTTTTACACAACTGCGCTCGATCTCCTCAAAATGTTTCCAGTAAAAAATAGAGAGGAAGTCAGTGTGTTGTGGTAGATGCCATGCTGGGCTTAGAGCTGGGAAGAATCAATTCAAGGCCTCCTCCGTCAAGTACACAGCAGCTGTGAGACGTCACCCACCCTCTCTGAGATTCTCGCAGCCCTCTCGGATTTGACTTTCGGAAGGTGGTCTGCCTAGATGGAGGGACTTCTCACAGTGTGAGTTTCCCACTCTGATGAAATCACAGATCCTTCAGTTCAGTTTAGTTCTACAAGCATTTATTAAATATCTACTGTTTTCCAAGTGCTGGGTGAGCCACTGAGGATCAAAGGGTCATAGACGGAGAGCTGGGAGGGACCTCAGACCTAATCTAGCCGCCTCCTTCTATCCATGAGGAAACTGAAACCTAGGGAGGCCAAGTAACCTTATATGATCATAGGATCACAAATTTAGAGCTGGAAGGACCTTCCCAGCCACCTGGTTAAACCCCCTAATTTTATAGAAGAAGAAACTGATGTTTGAAGAGAAGTGATGTTGGATCACAAGACCATGGATTTAGAGGGGAGGGGATGGTAGAGGTCATTTGGCCCAACTCCCTCATTTCACAGAGGAGGAACCTGGGACCCATGGAGGGGAAAGGACTTTTCTAAACTTACATCGGTAGGCATGATTTGAATCAACAGCAGGTCCTCTGAATCTAGAGCCAGTCCTCTTTCCACTGGACCACAATTACTCAACAACTACACCACAACAGATACAACAATACAACTGAGGCCTAAAGAGGTTAAACAATTTGCCTGTAGATAGCAGATTTCTTTTTTCACTACCACTTTTCTCCTCTTCCTCCTCCTCCTCCTCCTTTTCTTTTTCTTCTTCTTCTTTCTTTTCTGCTGTTAAGGAGCCTGCACCATAAAAACATTAATACCATGTCTCTCACAGCACCTTACATACTTTATGAGTTTTATTTCCACACCTCCCTGGTCTTGGTGGTCAACCTTTTTAATGATACCCTCTTTTTCTCCTTCCAATTCTGTGCTGCCTTGACTACCATCTCCCCCTTGCCAGCTTTAAGACCTGGTCACTCCTTCAACCTGCTTCCTTCACACCCACTCCTAAGTTGCCAAGCTCTGCATAGAGGGTGCAATTGAAATTACAAAGTAATGGATCAGAACTCAACCTTGCCCTCATTGTGGCATGGTAAGTCCATTACTCATTAAAAAAAGATCCATTATGTATTTAACTTTAAATTTAACTCGTTAAAACCACATAAAATACCTACTGTGTCTAAGGTACTGAGCCAGTCTCTTATGAACTTACTTTCTCTAAATTATGTTGTACCAACTTTGTGGATGTGCTTTATCATACCATTTGAAGATGAATTGAGTTTCCAGGTATCTTTATATTTCTAATTAGCAATCTAATTCCATTATACTATTCTATGATGCCAATACTGAGCCCCAAGGCCCTCCATTCCCTTCTCTCCTAACTCATCCAGGAATCCTACTCCATCGACCATCTCCCCCTCTCTGTCATGCTTTAAAAACACATTTATTTATCTTTTGTGTTGACATCTCCTCCATTTACAAATGTCTCCCTATCCCATTCACTGCCCAGAGCTAATGAAGAATTTAAAAAGAGAGAGAGAGAAAATATATGTATATATATAGTTTACCCAAACTAACAGACTCTTCAGCTCAATCTGGCAGTCTATGCAAAGTTCTACACTTGCAATAAGATAATAATTATAAAGTGCTAAGCACAGTGCTTGGCACATAGTAAGCACTATATAAATGTTAGTAATTATAATTAATCTGACCTCTACAAAGAAGAGAGAGTTTTTTCACCTCTTCTTTGGGGATGAACCTGGTCTGTATAATTAGGTAGTGTTCAGGCTCTGTTGTTGCTAGATTTTTACTCTGAAACAGTCCATATGAATCTTGTCCTTCTTTCTGGTATTCTTCACATTTTTCATTCCTGAAGACACATTGATATTTCATCACATTCATGAACCACAACTTGTTTAGGCACTTCCCAGTCAATGGGCATCTATCTTGTTTCTGGTACCTGGTTACCACAAAAAAGAGCTGCAATGAATATTTCCATGTTTGTGGAGGAAACTTTCTGACTTCAACCTCCTTGGGGTATATGTCTAATGGTGGGATCTCTGCATCAGTTAGTTGGTCAACAGTCAATCAATAAGCATTTATTAAACTCTTACTATGCACCAAGCATGGTGCTAAACTGGGGAAATACAACAAGCAGAAAGACAATCTTTGCCCTCAAGGAGTTTATTCTAATAGGGGAAGAGAATACATAAAAGGGAATTGAAAAGCGGCTGAGGAAGAATTTTGAGGTTGGGTGTGGGTGGGCATGGTAAAGGAAGTCTAGAGAGAGAGCAGCCTGGAGAGGAAAGAAACACAGTTGGCTTGGGTGCCTTCCTTAAATGGAGGTTTTGGAGGAGCTAGAGGTGGAGGATGCTTCAAAGGTATCAATTCCAGGGCTGGAAAGGATGAAGGGATTTCTAGGTCTTGGTAGAGAAAGTCTGGATTATGGCCTGAGGAGGAATGAGGATCAAAGAGTAGAAGGTTCTTTCATGCATTTTCAATCCCTCCCTCTATGCTGATTCCTTCTCCTAAAGCTACAACTGTGTTCATGTCTCCCTGCCCCCTTTCTTTGTGCCTGAACTTTTTATCCTCTACAGTCATATCACCCCATCCTAGAAAATAATTACTTTCTCTCTTTCTCTCTCTCTCTCTCTCTCTCTCTCTCTCTCTCTCTCTCTCTCTCTCTCTCTCTCTCAGCAGTAGGGGTTAAATCACTTGCCAGGATCACATAGCTAGTAAGTGTCTGAGGTCACATTTGAACTTAGGTCCTCCTGTCCCCAGGGCCACGTGCCACCTAGCTGCCCCATCCCACTATGTCTGAAAGCAGTCATCCTAATTCCCTAATTCTTTCTTCTTCATGGCCAAATAACTAGAAGGAATAGCCTAGATTTGGTCTGTATTTGCTCCTTAGGCTCCTATGATCTGCCTTTTATTCCTATCAGCCCAATGCAGCTGCTTTCTTGTTCTCATTCTCACAAATGACCTTATGACTAATTCCAGTGACCAGTTTTTACAATTTTGATTCACCTTGATCTCTCTGTGCCATCAAATTGTGTGGACTAATTTCTCATTCTCCTGATGTGTACCTTTAACACATGTAGCTCATCGATCCAGTTAGGATTTCCTATAGTGTGTGGTGTGAGAAGCCTCTCTAACTCCATTTGTTGCCAGGCTGCTATTCAATTTTCCCATCAGTTTTTATCAAATAATGATTCTTTCCCCCGTGGTTTTGTGATGCTGGACTGATCACATACTTGTCTATGCCTTTATTGTCTATTCTGGTTTATGGTCTCTGTACCATAAATCTAGTTCTTAAAAAAAAAAAGAAACAAAACTAATACCAGATAATTTTTGATAATCTTTCAATATAATTTGAGATTGTGTAAGACAAGTTATCCCACTTCCTTTTCCCCACAATTCTCCTAGGTATTCTTATCCACTTTGTTCTCTTTTATAAATGTTTAAAATGACTTTATTAGACCATTGGATTTTTTTATTGGTATTGCATTTAATCTCTGAATTAATTTACACCTCACTCCCATCTTTGCTATACTGCTTTGACCTAGCTATGAACATTGGATATGTCTCTAATTATTTATTACTTCCTTCATTTCTGTTTAATTAGTTTTATACTTAAGTATTATGTGTCTTAGTATGTTAATTACCAAGTATTTGAATAGATTTTGTCATCATTCAATTAAATTCAACAAGGATCTCTTAAACACTCACTCTGTGTGTAACATATGTGATCTTTTTCTTGCTATCCTCTCCAACTGGTTTCTGTTAGTGATTTATAGAAAAGCTGGTGATTTTTTGTGGGTTTATCTTCTGTCTCACTTTGTTGCTACAGCCATTTATTATATTGATTCATTTTTCTCATGGAACCTTGTGGGCTCTCTAAATATACCATAATACCACTTATAGATAAAAATGCTTTAGCCTTCTTTTTGCTTAAGCAGACTCCTTTAATTTCTCTTTCTTGGCTTACTGATATAGCTAGCATTTCTGAAACTGTGTATCACAGCAGTGCTATAACTAGGAATTCTTGGGCTATGGGCAAAATCAGTTCAGTGTTGTATATGTGAATGTATGTGTACACACATGTGTAAGTGTTAACTTACAAACCAAACACTAGCCAAATCTACTCTTAAGCAGAGAACATGAAGTAATATATTAATATGAATTTAAACAGTTTAATTCCCCAATTAAAACCTGGCAAAAGCTGTAGGGGTCAACAGCTTCCCCACTCCACCCTCTACTGTCAGTCCCAGATTTCTTTTTTCCATGCTAAATATCTCCAATTCTACATACAGTTGATTCAATATATTTTTCTTCTGACTTTTTCCACCTCTGCTTTTTTAATCCATAACACATTTTTCATCATTTAAGAATTCTTTTTTAGTTTGTTTATTTCTTTGAATGAATGAGTGAATGAATGAAAAACATTTATTAAGAGCTTACTGTGTGCCAAGTATTATGCTGAGATCTGGGGATACAAATACAAAAAGTGGCAGCCTCAACCCTCCATGAACTCACATTCAAGTAAGAGAAGTCGTGGCCATGGAGAGGTGTTTGGGTTGCAGAAGTTATAGGGATGATGGAGGGAATCATAGAACAACTAAGAGATTGTTGCGTTTGAGTTATTTTGAGTCATTCACATTTTTCTTGAATATTTCTTATTCTTGTATTTCTTTGGGGGCATTTCATTTCCATATTTCACAGGCATTAGTTAAGCACTTATTATAGTCGAGACACTGTGCCTGTCACTGAGGATTCAGAGATAAAAATGCAAGCAACCCCTTCTCTCAAAGAGCTAACAGGCTACTGGAAGAATGTGCCCGGGTTAGTAAATGCAATAATGTGGAAGAGTGAGAAAGCGCTAACAGCTGGGACAGGAAGAGCCTGGGGGTGGGCAGCGCCAGAACTGAGCCTTGAAGTAAGGGAAGGGGGCTGAGAAAAGTGGATTTGAGGAGGATGAAGCCAGTGTGGAGGCTAGAGGTGGAAGGTTGAGGCTGGTATCCTTGGAAGCCAAAGTGCTTGGAAGGATAGATTTGAATGAAGGTGGAGACTGCAGCTGTTGGGCTGAATTGGGCTGAACTGGACCTTATGGGCTGGCTGAGGGGTCTGAAAGTTCTCTTGGCGGTCATGGGGAGCTCACTCCTGAAGGTTCTGAGCAGGGCATCGCTCTGGCAGGTTTGGGGATGGTGGAAGCGTCCTGTCCTTTACCCCCTTTCTCTTGGCACCTGCTTCTTCTCACTTGGCTTCTGACCTTGATTGTCCCTCCCGCCCCCAACCCCCACTACGTTTGCTCCTCCACGTTCAGGTCTGGGCTCTGCCCTCATTTCCCTGCCTGCGGTCTCCCTTCAACCCACGTCCCCGGCCATAGCTCCATAATCATTTCTATGCAGATGACTCCCAAATCCATGATCCTACTCCCAACCTCTCCCCACAGCTCCAGGTTCGGATTTTCAAGTGCCTACCGGAGTCTAGAACCTGAAACTCAGCTTGTCTAAAACTGAATTCTTCATCTTCCCACCCCAAATCTGCCTTCCCTCTAGTGTCTATGTTCTCTGAGCAGCTGACTGGGACAAAGAACAGAGAATGGAACTTGGAGTCAGGAAGATCTGAGTTCAAATGCTGCTCTAGACACTTATTAATTCTGTGATCCTGGGCAAGTCATTTAGTCTCACCCAGCCTCAGTTTCCTCATCTGTAAAATGGGAAATATAGTAGCGCCCAACTCCCAGAGTTATGAGGATCAAGTGACTTCATACGCATAAAATACTTCTCACAGAATACATAAGTTTAAAACTAATTTAACAGAAATAAAGGACGTAATAAATAATTAGAGACCTATCCAATGTTCATGGCTGGGTCAAGGCAGTAGAGCAAAGATGGCAGTAAGGTGTAAATTAATTCAAAGATTAAATGCAATACCAATAAAAAATCTAATGGACTAGCATATATTATGCAATATATAAATATTAGCTATTATAAGATCACCATCTTCCACCCATTCAGGCTTGCAATCCTAGAGTCAAATTTGACTTTTCCTTCACCTACCCCACCCTTCTCCTACCCAGTCTCTACAGGAATCCTGTCAGTTCTCCTAAGCTGTCAGGCTCTCTCCCCTCTGTCCCCTCTTTTCCACCCTCACCACACCCATCCTAGCTGAGACTCTTGTCTACCCTCACTTAGGCTATTTGAATACCCTCCTAAGTGGTCTTCTTGACACCATGCTCTTCCTTTTGCTATCCACCCTTCATGAGGTTCCAGATGATTATTTCTAAAACAGAGGGATGGAGGTTTATACCACATTCATTCATTCAATAAACATTTATTAAGCACCTACTAAATGGAGGTCACTGTGCTAAGGGCTAGGGATACAAAGAGAGGCAAAAGACAGCCCCTGTCCTCAAGGAGCTTACAATCTAATGGGGGAGATAACATGCAAACAAATATCTATAAAGCAAGCTATATACAGGACAAATAGGAGATAATTAACAGAGGGAAAGTACTAGAGTTCAGAGGCACTGGGGAAGCCTTCCCATAGAAGGTGGGATTTGAGTTGGGACTTGAAGTCAAGGAGATCAGTATTCAGATCAGAGAAGGACAGTGCTCCAAGCATGGGGGACAGGCGGAGAAAATGCTGGGTGCTGAGAGATAGTATAAATTTCTGATTCTGGTACCCTGCAGCTTAACTTCAATCTCTTTTTCTACCTTATGTCTTGCTGAACTTTCTTCCCTAAACTTTTATTTTGTATTTTTGGACTCCCCCCCGAAATAGTAATATTTTGATGTTGTTTACATGAAATTTACTGGTTCCATAGATCCAGGTCTTGAAAGAAACTAGACCAAACAAACCTAAAAGAAATACCAGCTGAAAACAAAAAAAAAATTAATAAATAAATGTCGATCTAATTCAAACTGCATTAATTGTCCTTCCATTCGCTGCCATCGGATATATTATCACTGATGCTCCATAAGTCTAACCTGAGCCGATGAGCATTTTTGCCAGCATGGGGTAGTGTTCATAAGATGATACCTTGTAAAAGCCAATCTGCAAGGTTGCCTTAAAAAAGGCTTCCCTGACATACCCCAAATAATTTTGACCAAGGACAATGAAAAGAGTCACTGTGTCTCAGGGATGGGCTTATTTCTGCCATGTTTCATGGTCTGTGACATACTTCTTTGGAAATTACTTTTTAAAAAGAAATGATGTCAATTTCATCTCTAGTCCATTTGGCCACACGCACATTTATGAGCCATATCTTCTTTCTACGCCCCACCCCCCAATAGCATTCCTCCAGAACTGATGTTTCCTTTATATATTTGTTCTGCACCAGAAAGACAGAATATTTATGAAAAGCATTTGGAAAAATCAAGGCTAGTGAAAAGTATCAGTCCAATTTTTCTGCTGGCTTTGCTAGCACAATACCTAACGTCGGGCTGTATTGCAAATGGCCATCAATTCCAAACTAATTTTGCTTTGTTTCTGTTGTAGGATTTTTGACATATTTTGTGCCATTGTGACAGGAAGCAATACCTGTGGCCATAATAATAAAGGGGCTGCATTGGGTCTTGAAGCTCCACCCCAGGACATGGATAACTTATTCCTGTCTCTGCAGCCCTCTTTGTTCATCCTTTATGGATTAAGATCTTTACAACATCAGCCATGAGGATGAAATACAAAATGACAGATGAAATTAAAGACATGCTTACAGAGAAACTTCGTTAATAGCTTTTGTTTTCTGCCTGACTTTAAATATGCCTTAAATATATGAACAGTCCAATAGTTTATTGATCAGCAAAGCTGGAGTATTGAATGGTGAGCTGGCTGGGACTGGAGAGCTGATGTTTGCCTTTGGATTATGAGGTGATTAATTTGATAACTGGCCAGGACACACTTGCATCCCAAGCCAACAAGGCTGAGTGCTGAAGGAGTGCAGAGACACAAGCATCAGGAAATCTGGCTTTTGTTTCAGTGGCAAGATGCCCCAAGTTCACGTTTATGAATGTATAACCCAGAGTCGCCCGTGTTTTTAATCTTTTCTCCTCCAGCTTCCTACTCCTATCAGAAATAGGAATGGAGTAACTTGCAGAGGGTGATTAGGGCTTTGGCTCAGGACGCCAACATGAAAGTAGGCTTCCTGGGAAGGAAGGGGGTTGGTTCTTCCTCCTTGCAGTGACTGCCAACCTTGGCTTCCTTTTGCTGTCTACTGCTGATGGGTTCGGCCAGGTTGTATGAATCCTGCGCCCTGCCCTTGTTAAACAGATCTCTCATCTAACAAACTTCACTCACTGTTGCTTTGGTGCTCTGGCACCCAGGGAGCGCCACAGTGCACAGAGCATTGAGCCTGAAGTCAAGAAGATCTGAGTTCAAATCCAGCCTCAGACACCTACCAGCTGTGTGACCCTGAAGAAGTCACTTAACCTCAGTCTGCCTCAGTTTCCTTGTTGTAAAATGGGAATAATACCAGCACCTACCTCCCAGGGTTGTTGTGAGAATCAGATGAGAGAATAAAGTGCTTAGCACAGTGCCTGGCACATAGTAGGTGCTATATAAATGTTAGCTATTATTATTACCTCTTGGGGGCCACCTTTCTCTCTAGGTCTTTTAGGGGAAGCCCATCCCCTCTCCACGTAAGCCTGCCCCTGCTGCCAGACTGTCCCTAATGTCACTGGCTCCCTCTCACTCTCTCCACATTCAGATCAGTTCACCTCAGGACCAATAGTTCCTCCTTTATAACTCTGAAGATGGCACAGAATGGAAGAAATGCTGTTGCTCTGATGTCTTCAACTGAGTAAACACTTACTAAAGACTAGTTGGGATACAGAAACTAAGAAGAAACAAACCCTGCCTTGAGGGAGCTTACACTCTCTCAGGGGTGGGATGGGAGATAACCCATGTAGAATATTAAATACAGACCATATACAAGATAACTTAGCAATTTAGACTTTCAGAAACTTGAAGGTCAAGTGTATCGGACTTGGGTCTGAGTGCCAGCTCCGACACTAGCTGTGTGTGACCTTGCCCTCCCTGGGCCCCAGTTTTCTCCTCTGTAAAATGGGCAGGTTGGTCTAATCAGGGGTGGGGAACCTGTGGCCTCAGGGCCACATGTGGCCCTCTAGGTCCTTGGGTGTGGCTTTTTGACTGAGTCCAAGTTTTACAGAACAAACCTTTTTATTAAGGGAATTTGTTCTGGGAAGTTTGGGTTTAGTCAAAGGGCTGCCCCCGAGGACCTAGAGGGCCTTGAGGCCACAGGTTTCCCACCCCTGGAAATGATCCCTAATTCGCCTTCTAGCTCTGGCAGCCTCCGATTGCATTCAGTAAAAGGTGTTAATCCAAGGTGAGGTGAGGTTGAAAAGAAGGAAGGAGGAGGGTGGAGGAGGCTACCCCCTCTGATACTGGCAGGTGTTTTCATCCTGCCGACCTCCTTCTTAGTGGCTGCACCTTCCTGCTCCTCTTCCTTCCTCCCTTTCCTCTCACCCAAATCCCACACCTTTCAAACAGTATATGGGGAGGTGAGGGAAGCCTGAGCAGGGGGTGAAGAGGGTTGGACATCCATGGGGAAGGGCAGAGTCTTATAAAGTCTTTGTCCTCCCCAAATAGCCCCATGTGAACACTAGGATTGAGGTGAAAACCATATTTTCTGCGTTCAAATGTAAAATATTCATTCTTTCTTTCTTTCAACCAACATTAATTGTGTCCCTACTATGTGCAGGTCACTCTGCTAGGTATTAAGGGTAAGGGAGATACAGAGATGGGTCTCACATAGTCTCTTGTCCTCCGTGAGTTTACCTCATTGAGGTAGATTCCAGTGAAATCCCAAGGATGATTCAAATGAAACACCTTGGTGGCTCAGAGGTGAGAGAGAACGTTTGAGGCTGGAGTGCAGAAAGGAGGCTGCCTGGAGGAGGTGGCGTTGGAGCTGAGACATTGGGGAAGGCATCCTAGGTGCAGAGTGGGAAAGCACAAGACGTATTCACTGGGTGGTCCAGCTTGGCCAGAACAGAAAGTACACATGAGAAGATGGTCAGCCCTGGGAAGGTTTAGGAATATTGGGCTCCATCTGTGTGACTCATGACGCCACTTAGTATGTGCATATCAGGAGACATTCTCTATGGCTGTGTGAGCACCCTCACAGCAAGGCCTGGGACCTCCCTAGCCTGAGTACAGTACCCTGCACACAGCTGCTGCTTAGTAAAGACTTGTCACCGCTTTTCTCCGTGGGTTGGAAGGCTCTAACCTAGTGCTCATGTCAAATGCAGATTCATCCAAGCATGGGGTAGGGTCCCCCACTTAGCTCAGGGGACCCAGGTTCTATTGCTCTTTTTTTTCTTTCAAAGGAACCAGGGTACTTTTGTCAGGACCCAGTAGGTACCCGGGGGAAGGCAGCCTTCATTCCAGGGGAGGGATGCATAATGATGGTAACATCAGCAGCAGAAGCTGGTATTGAGAACTGCTGTTTACATAGCCCTTTAAGGCTTGTAAAACCCTTTAGGTACATCATACATTAGATACTCAATAGTCCTATGGGGTCACCATTACAGATATTGTAACCTTTATTTTACAGAAAAAAAAAGAACTGAGCTGTAGAGAGATGGGGTGATCTACCCAGGGCTGCCTAGCTAATGACTGACAGAGGTGAGTTTCGTATGTCGGTCTCACTGATTCTGGTTCCAACACCCTACTCACCATGCCACACAATATTGCACAGACTGTGAACATGTTTCATCAAAATTATTCATGTCCAAACCATCCTCAAAAAACTCTTTTACAATTCCTTGACAAACACTTCACAACATAGGAAGTGTTGTGTTTTTTTTTAATTTAGACCATTGATCCACTTGGAATTTATGGTTGTACAAAGTGTGAGATATGGATTTAATCCCATTTTTGCCATGCTGATGTTCAATTTTCCCAGCAGAGTTTATTGACTAGCGGTCCCCTTACTCAAGGTTTTTTGATCCTGGATTTGTCAAACTAGTCTATTGTCTGCCACTGGTTTTTATCTTGCATTTTTTCTTCCTGTTCCATTGATTTTTTTCTTGTGTGTGTGTGTGTGTGTGTGTGTGTGTGTGTGTGTGTTCATCCAGTCCCACTAGTTTTTGATAATTATTGCTTTATAGTATGATCTCAGATCTGGCGACAGTCCTTCACAGTGTAATGCCCCCAAAGATGCTGCCCAGAAAAGGAAAGAGCTTCAAGTGATTTCTTCCTCCTGTCCTTCAGAATACCCTCACAGGTAATTTAGGGTGACCTAAAGCATGTTCGATCTGAACTCATAAAGGAACATGTAGTCAGGAAAGGAGGATTTTCTTTTCTCCCTCCCACTTTGAAATCTGCCAAGGTTTAGTATCCATTCATGGGAGCACCTCAGGTCTGCTCAGGCAGCTGGTCCCAACTCCCCTTAACTGTGCTATCAACCAGCCCACCCCTTTTCATGTTGTCCACAAGGACAGCATGAAGGACTTTATCAGATGCTTGGCTGAATCCCAGGTTACTATTTCTATGGCATCTCCTGGATGACAGGTCTAGTAAGTGCCTTGGAGGCACAAAATCAGAGACCACCATGGTCTAATAGGAAGAGTGATGGAGCCGAAGTCTTAGTGATTCATAGAATCCTGATTCTGCTTTAAGAGCTGTGAGACCACGGACAGGTCACAGACCTGCCTGAGCCTCAGTTTCTTCATCTGTAAAGTAAGGCTAATAATTCCTGGAATAACTGCCCCCAGGATTATTGTGAGGGTCAGGTGTCATAATGAAGGTAAAGTGCTTTACAGACTTGAGCTGACACATAAGTAGCAGCCATGATGATTGCTTTTGTGGCTATTGGGTCCTTATTTATCCCTTACCTTTGGATAGAGGTAAGGGATAGAGGCTGCCTTCCCAAATGTTTTGACATTTTGTCCTTCCCTCTTCTGGTACCCCGACTACAGCTGTCTAGTTCCTTAAGAAACAAAACAAAACAAAAGCAAAACCTGGAGCTTAGTGGGAATCCCCACCCCATGAGTGCTAGGGGCAATGCAAAGTCTGGAGAAGTCTCAGTCACTGCCTTGGTGGTACCCACTCTGCTGGGAGATGGGGGAGAGGGAGTACAGTGGGTACAGAGTACAGAGGGACTACAGCAGCCAATGCAGTGGGGTAGAGGTAGGTTGGAGAGGATGTTAGAGCCTAAGATGCCGAAAAGGAAATGGGTTTAATGTATCAAAAACAAGTCCATTTCATTGCAACCATGATGGCCATCATCATACGTGCCCAGCACATAGTAGGTGCTTAATAAATATTTATTGACTGACTAACTGATTATTTTGGATCAAGGCCACACTTTTTTCTATCTGCAGAAACAAGAGTTCATTGAACTTTGTTATGAAGAGGGTACCTAAAGGAGCAATGAGTATATGAGAATAGAAGCTCCTTGAAGGTAGGGATGTTTGGTTTTTGTATGATCATCCTCAGTACTAGGGCCTGGCACTTAGTAGGTGCTTCATAAATGATTGTTGACTGACTGAGAGCAGGGATTGTTTCATTTTTGGCCTTGTACTCTCAGCATCAGAGCCTGGAACACTGCAGGTGTTCAAAAAATGTTTGCTGAGTTGAACATTGAATTGAATCCTGTCTGTGCTGCTTGCTGGCTCTGTACTCTTAACCTCTCTAAAAGGAGGGCGTTGGCCCAGCTGACAGCCCAGACGCTTCAGCCTCCTAAGCCAGAAACTCCAAGTTGATCCTTGGGTCACAAAATCTTCTCCAGCTCACAAAAGGTCATTGGGGAGCCAGGGGTTGAATTAAGGAAACACTTTTAAGGCTGCTCCAAGGTGAAGTTAAGGGTGCCTCTAATGTCTGATATAGGCATGAGCTGGGGACCGATAGATCACACAGGAAATCCAGCCCCAAACCATGTAAAATTATCACTAAGACAAATGGACGGATGAAGCAATCTTCTGTGGAAACCAGAATGAGTGTCTGGGGAGGGTGGGGGATGCGGGCAAGCCAGTGAGGTACGGTGAGGATGCAGCTAATTTGAACCATTTGCTGGCACAAGAGAGCAGATTCGGTCTGTCCCCTGCCCTTCCCAGCTCAGGCTAAGTGCAGATGGGCTAGGTGAGGGTCTAAAGTCATCCTGGACTTCCCTGGCATATTGAGCATGTGCATATGGCCCTAACCAGTCACTACCCACGTCTTGAATGAAACTGATTTGTACCAGCTGGAGAAATGGACTGGGGGAAGGGGGAGGGCTTAGGAGACCTGGGTTCTAGTTCTGGCTTTGGAGCTAACCAGCTCTATGCCTGTGGCAGGAGAAGGCACCAAGCCTGGGGGACTTTTGTTTCCTCATCCATAAAACGAGTGGGAGCAGACTGCTTGATCTCCGAGGGTCATGGCAGCTCCAAAGCCTACAATTTCAGAGCAGGAAGGGACCTCGGAGCGATTCTCTCTACAACTTCTCCGGTCAGGTAGTCACTCAGCCTCCGCTTGAAGACGATGCCCCATCTCACCGAGGCAGCTGGGTACAGTGGAAAGAGGACCGACTTGATAGGAATCCTGCAGGGGCTCGACACTCACACGTGTGCCCCGCTAGGCAAGTCATCTAGCTAGTATAGACAGAGGAGATGGAGAGTAGCCTTTGAGGGAAGCAGCTGGGGAAACTGAGAAAAGCCCTGCAGAAGGCAATCTCTGACACAGTCTTGTTTTTTTTATTTTTGTTAGGCAGGGTTAAGTGACTTGCCCGGGGTCACACAGCTAGTAAGTGTCAGGTGTCTGAGATGGATTTGAACTCAGGTCCTCCTGACTTCAGGGTCGGCGCTCTATCCACAGCGCCACCTAGCTGCCCCACCTGACCCAGACTTAAAGGGAAGGAGAACGTTGCAGTCTCGGGGGGCAACCAGTGCAAAGGACTGAAGACAAGCGACAGAGGGCCCTGGGAGAGATGTGAAAGGGCAAGAAGATGGGAAAGGTTGGAAGGAATCAGGCTGTGAAAAGCTCTAAATACCCCCCCGCCGCGGGCTTTCTCTTCGCTCCTGGAGGTATTAGGGAGCCCCTGGGGTTTATTGAGCAGGGCAGTTGACACGGTCAGACTCGCACTTTAGGAAAAGCTGAGCGGAGGCTGCAGGGCGAGGCCCGGCCCAGGTGAGGTCAGAACGGGAGAGATGGGGATGAGCCGACAGCCCGCCAACCTTGCCTCCAAAACCTTCATTCGGCTACGAAAGGCCCTGTGGCGTCTCCTTCTGCCACAGTCCGTAGTCGCTGTAAGATGTGGTAGGAAAATAGAATCCCCGGGCTGAGAGTGGGAAGGAGCCCCGTGGACCCCAAGCTCACCCAAAGGAAGGCCACTGGACTGGCCTGGCCAGGTCCCTTATCCAGCCTCTGGGGGCCCTAGTACAAAGACCTTTTCTGTCGTAGTCCCATGGAACACCATGAGGCTAGTGAGGGATTAAGAATTGATTGTGATAGTTGAATTTATAGCCCAGCTTTAACACTTAACAAAACGTTTTACCTACATGATCTCGTCTGAGCCTCGCTAGAACCCTGTGACGTAGGGGCTAGCGTTACTCCCATTTTAGGTAAGGAAACTGAGGGTGACCAGTTAAGACACTTGTCCAAGGAGCATAAAATCATTGATCTCCATCTAGAAGTTAATATAGAGACCACCTAGGCCAACTCCCTCAGAGTTTTTGCAGACTCTCTAAGCCTGCACTGAGGTCTGATGGCCTACTCTCTGTCTCCCCGTCTCTCATCTCACTCCTTTAATATTATTTTCTGTTTACTCTGTAAATATTTTCTTTTTTTTGTAAACAAGTTGTTTCCTATCAGAAGAACTTAAGCTCCTCAAGGGCAGGGACTTCTTTATTCTTGCACATAGTACCTAGCACATAGTAGGAGATCATAAAACTCCTGTTGAATTGACTCCCAACACTGGACCAGGAGCGAGGATAGCTGGATTCTGACCTCATTCTTTGCTCCTCCACATAGACGTGTTTAATTAGCTATGTGACTTTGGGCATGTCACACCCTTTCTTGGCCCTAGTGTCTTCAGCCATCAAGCATCCCTCTGAAGGCATGGGGACCAGACAATAACAAGGTCATTGTATCAATAGCTTTAGAGTTGGGAGGGAGCTTGGAGGTCACATCTTGGAGGCCCCCTCTAGTGCCAGGTGCTGATTCTATGGCACTTTCTTCCATCTCACTTGCCGTATGCCTGCAGTGGGCTTGAACGGCTTCATTTTGTTATCAAGGATTAAGATTCAATGAAAATGAGTCATTGTCACAAAGCTCCCTGGAAGCCAGATTCGTGGCATTGCAGAATCTCCGAGTCAGAAAGGACCTTGGAGGCCTTTATACCTGAACAAGGATCCCACCTACAACGTACCTGAAAAGCAATCCTCCAGCCCCACCATTAGCGGCACGGTGGAAAGAGTTCTGGGCCTGGAGTCAGGAAATTATGGCCTCAGACATTTATGAGCTGTATGACCTCGGGTGAGTCACTTCACCCTGTTTGCCTCACTTTCCTCATCTTCAAACATGAGCTGGAGAAGGAAATGGCAAACCACTCCAGTATCTCTGCCAAGAAAACCCCAAATGGGGTCACGGAGAGTCAGACTTGACTGAAAATGACTGAACAACAGCAAAGACCCTGGGCAAGTCGGTTAGCCTCTCTTTGCCTCATTTTCTTCGAGTATGAAATGGGGCTCATAACAGTACCTACATTGCAGGGTTGTTGTGAGGGTCATTGAGATAACATTTGTAAAGTAGCACTTAGCACAGCACCTGGTATATAGTTGGTACTATGTAAATGCTTGTTTCCTTACTCCCTTCCCCTCCCAGATTGAAGATCTCTGGTGGAGAGGGAATCCACCACACACCAGGGCATCCTATAGTCTACTTTTGCCAGCTTCAGTGTTGCCCCCCACTGGAAGGCAAGCACAAAGGCTTCTTTGTATCTGTATCTGCAGCCCTGCAGTTGAGTGGTTGGCACATAGTAGGTGCTTAATAAATGCTTTCTGATTGATTGACTAGATGACGTTAATATCCCTGACAAACAAGTGTCCAGTGCTTCCTGATGCCATTCTGTTTACTTTTTTGTGCAGGAGCTTCAAAACACCACCAATGAAAGTCGTCTCAGATAAATGAAACTGCCTGCTGAGGTCAGGTAATATTGCAATGGGGACCCCACTGGGAGAGCTTACTCAAGGAATCTGGAAACGTCACCATCATTCCATGCTGGTCTAGCTGGAAATAAAATTCATTGCATCTTGGAATTCCTGGCTTGATTTAAACCTCAGCTTGGCTGTTGTCTGCTCAGTGAGACCCGTCCTGACTCCCTCCAATATTGATGTTGCCTCTTCTGATTTCTTGGCCATATCATGTGTACGCTGGTTTGTGCCCTACCACCCATGGAATACGAGCTCCTTGAGATCAGGGACGATTTCCTTTGTCTTTCTATCCCTGGTGCCTAGGGTAGTGCCTGACACACAGCAGGTGCTTAGTAAGTGTTGTTGAACTGAATTACCTTCTGAATAATTTCTGTTACAAAGATGTTTTGGCAATGTTCTAAAGCAATTCCAGATTTCACTTTCCTCCCCTACTTTCCCAACACATTGTAGAGTCTTTTGTTCGGTTAGAGATACCTGATAAAATTACAACAATTTTATAGCACTCAGCACAGCTGAGTGACAAAAGTAGCCATCTTATTGTTTGTCAGATCTGGGAGCTAAGTTTGCACCTGTTTTGCCCCACCATCCAGTAAAATGTAAGCTGCTTGAGGGCAGGGAATGTTTCACTTTTCTCTTTGCATCCCCAGTGCCTTATATGTAGTTGGTATTGAATAAATACTTGTTGAATTGAATGAAGTTAAGAGAAACAAAGTTCACATGGAGATAAGTCCTTTATATGTTTCGAAAGCTGCTGCAAAAAAAAATTGGATAATATGCTTGGAAGTATATGACTAATGAGAATATATATAGCCCTTTGGAGACAGCACCAGTATATAATTATTGTGAAGATTTCACAGACACATAAATATAACGATCTCGGCTAAGTAAATTGCTAGCTACCGATGAAATCAATGTAGCCCCTTCAGAATTAGAAATCATTTGGATTGGTAGGTGGTGGTAAATGATTCACCTTCACAGTTATCTCTGGAACAGTGATAGAGAAGCCAGCCTGCTAGCTCAGTTGCATTTACATCATTCTTCATATCCTGTGGAGTTTATCAGAGTATCTCTGGTCCCTGCTGATTCCCAACCCCTTATTTTGATAAGCCTCAGCCCAGCATGACTCAACGGTGGGTTGGAGGAGCTAATATTGTTTACCACAGTTGGCATCCTCTCCATAATATTTTTCCAAGAAACACTGATGTGTTTAAAGGTCAGGTTGATACTGATTTGACGGCATAATATGAATTCATCTTTCTAGGAGGAAAATGGTGTACATGCCTTGGGATAAAGGTTAAACTGTTTTTGGTGTACAGAATAGGTCAAAGATATAAGACTTTAATACACAAAGCATAATTATGAGTTATGGACAGCTAGATGAATGCAGGCTAGGCTTGCATAGTGAAGTCTTCAATCTCACTACATCCTCAAGGTTATTTGATGTAGTTTATTCAGGAAAATTTTGCCCCAGATGGAGAGCTCGGTCAGGCAAAGATTGCTACATTCTCAGCTTGATGGATGGGTACCTACTGTTATGAGAGACTCATGATTTGAGGGACAGTAAAGGCTGACACTTCTTTTGTCCAAAAAACATGGAATCCAGATGTGAGAATGATCATCTGTGAACCTGTGGCTGCAGTAAAATGCAAAGAAAACTTCTCCTGGTAATAGATATTTTATGTGTGACGGGAAAAGAACGAGCGTTGGAGCAGAGGAGTTTGAATTTCACCTAGAACTGTAGCTGAGTGACCATGGATAACTTACTTAACCATTCTGAGACTCAGTTTACTCATCTCTAAAATGGAGGTCTGTAGAACCTATCTTACAGAACTTGAGTGTCACAGGAGAGCTTGTATATAAAGGAGCCCATCAATGTTACTTAGAGAAGGTGGTGTACTGGATAGAGAATCTATGTCCTATCAAGTCACCAGTGCCCCAGAACTCTCTAAGACTGTAAGTTACAAATGAATGAATGAATGAGTGAGTGAAAAGGCATTTATTAAAGTACTTACTATGTGCTTAGTACCGTGCTAAGTGCTGGGAATAAAAAGCTAAAAGTAAAGATAGTCCCTGCCCTCCAGGAGATTTTTCTCTAATAGAGAAGACGATCAATGTGAGCCGGGAGAGATAATTGGGTTTGGAAAGTTGGCCGTGAACTGAGCTGTGGGGGGCTGATAAAATTATCAAGACTCCAGAATTAGAAAGGGGGCAGGTGTGAGGGGGACGTGGAGAAGCCTGCGTCACCTTGGCAACCACCAGTCATCAGGAGGGAGCTGAGTGTTGGTCGGCATCAGGAGTGTCCCACACCACTCTCTGCCCTCCCCTCAAACAGCTGCAGTCATTACTTCCTCTGGCTCTGGCTCCTTTTCCTCCCTCACATCATTTCTACATTCTGTGCAATGTTTCCCCTTTCTACGGTCCTGGGAGTTTAGAGGCTGATGGTCAGGGCTCCCAGTGTGCCACAGAACAGCGTGGATTCTTTGCTCTTCAGTGGCTGAGCTGTTTGAGGGTTAAGTTGTGCAGGGATGTAGCATAATGGAGAGTATGTAATGGGTGTAATGGCCTGGGGTGGAACGCTGTCTGGACACCTTCTGATGATGGCCATGGACAAGCTGCATAACTGGCCTTAGTTTTCTCACCAATAAAATGGGGATGATTCCTGCTATTGTAAGCCTTAATGTGCTATCAAAACGTGAGTTGTGATTTTAGAGGAAATGGGCTTCCCTCAGGCCAAATGCCCTGGGTCCAGCACTTAGCACAGTGCCTGGCACATAGTAGGCACTTAATAAATGCTTTATCCGTTGACTGACTGACTGATCCTTAACTAAAAATAGAATCCTGCCTAAGGCAGCCTTTTGGAGTACAAGGCTTACCTTCTGACGCAGACAGATGCAGCTGCTCTTGGGACAGAGAGGCTTTCCCAGAAGAGAGAGTCAGGCCAGTGATGCTAAAAGCAATAGGCCATTATTACTGGGTGCATTTTTCCTTACACAAGGGAATAATAATAGTAACAATAACAATAATATTTGACATCTATGTGCGATATGGTGCCCACATGTCAGACACGGGTGTGGGTTGCCTAAATATAGAAATGTGGCTCGAGGGTGGCATGGAGTCTGGCCCACCCATCAGAGAGCTGGAGAACGGCCACGCTTGTGCTTCGGGCGTGATAGTTGGGGGCGGTGGTGGCGAGGAACAGGCAAGGTTTGGGACAGCTGAGTCAAAGCAATATCTCCTCCAGTTTTCACAAGGGCTATGGGGCTAGAATTATATTCCTGGTCTAGGGTAACGAGCCTGAAGGGAAAGACATTTCCCTGATTCTCTTCAAGGGCAGGATAGTCCTTATACTCACCAGCTTACACTTTCCACCAAACGTTAGTTACACAAAAGACCATCACAAATAGAGGCTAACAAGTAAACCCATGTATCCAATAAAAGTACAAACAAGAATTGGAGAAGTCCCACAGATTAGAGTATGCCAGAAAATACCCAAGAGTAAATGAGTCCTCCAATTGGGAGCAAGATCAGATCTGTTTATAAAAGGAGAGAGAGAACACTCACCAAGTGAACTTCTCTCACAGTCGTCTAGAATTTTAGACGTTGGAGGTAAAAGGACATGAATGGGGCTGGCTCCCATGTGAGGCTGTGGCTTATCGGGCTGTTGTCTCCTATTCAAAGCCTTTCTCTCTCCGTTGCCTCCCCAGAGCTCCTTTCTTCATACATCTCTTCTGAAGAGTGTGTCCCATAAGTTCCTTACATAGCGATGTAACTGGGCACCCAACATTCTTTCGGTTGTCTGGGGCCACATGTCCCTCCATGTCCCACCAGCACACCAAACCCCTCAGGCTTGAGTGGAAGCCAGATTATGTTTGTGGCACATGTTATCCCAACTCCCTCTCTCACTAACAAGTTGGTCCTCAGAGCTCGTCCTCTCAGGGATCTAAGGGAGGGGAATTAGGGAGGTGGGCACGTCTTCCTAGTCTTATGGCTCATGAGTTCCTGACAATGTACTTTCCTCTATGATTATGGTGGATTATCATTTGGTTGGCCAGGCTCAAATGGCTTTTAGAAAGGGGTATTTTTGAAGGTACCGTACCTGACACAATTGATATAAACATGGTCCGCCAAAGTTTGTGGCACTCACACCAGTACATACAAAGTCCAGAGGAAAGTGAGCTCCAGCTTAGAAAACCATGTTGCCAAGGGGAAAGTCACAACCCAACTCCTACTGGTCCTTTTGTTATAGTTCTTCAATGTCCCTCTTAGGTCTGGTTCAGTTTTGCTGATTTTCGTGGAGTCTGTATCCTGTGCGTTTTTGTCTCCAGATGCAGACACAACATAGGATGGTGATGGGAAGATGGGGAGGCCCAAATCCTCAGATCTTTCAAAGCTAGTTAGGTCCTTTTCTACACAGCTGGGGTGGAACAGAGGACATCCAGCATGTGGCCTAGGTCCTCCCCTCCCCCAACCAACCACTCCTTCCCAGGGGCTCAGATAGACTTGCCCTCTTGGCTTACCACTTATTGAAATCTCCTGCTTCCCAAACCAGCTTCTCCTTTTGTACAAGCCCCTCAAGCAATTGGAACGGACTTCTGGTCAACACCACTCCAGTTCACCCAATGGTTTATCGAGGACTTTTTTGGAACTTAGTCAGAAGTCCTTGATTAATTGGAATATGATCTTCCCTGGTTAAGGCGTCAGGTTATAGTATCTCATAATTTACTTTTACTAGGGTGGGGTGATTGTTTAGTCTACTTCTATAGTATTTTCAAGAAAGAAAGGTCTCTTTTCTATTGGTTCAGTCCAAGATACTGCTACCTTGTAGGTGAGTGGGAAAGCAGAGATTTTCAGGTTCTGTGCTGATTCAGACATGGGGCCCCCATGCTCAACATGGAATTTTTGTCCCATGGAATTTCAATTTGGGATTAGGAACATCGAGATTTTAGTGGAGGGATGTTTTAAGGGAGAAGATCTGGGCCCTGACAAAGGGATTGGAAAGCAAAGGCTGGCATTCGATGGCACTGGATTGAGACATAAAGACTGGGCATAATTCTTGCAATAGGCTTCTTCCTCATAGGATCTTAGATCAAGAGAGGGACCCTACAGGTCAGCTAACAGACCATGCTTAGGGACCTTCACATCCCATCTGGCATCCACCCAGGCTGTGTACCACCTGCCTGATGCTGTTTGAATGGGCAGGTTTGCAGGCAGTAGAGAAACAGCTAGAAGACAAGGAGAGATTGAAGATAAGTGAGGGATGATAGAGGGGCAATCTGGTGGAGAAGACGGGATAGAATGGGGTCAGTTGGGCAGGGAGAATGGTTGCTCTTGGCAGGGAGAGGGGCCCCCTCATCCTTCGAGGCTGGAGTGAAGGAGGAGTGGGGCAGAGGGCACTGGAGTGATAGGAAATGAGGAGTGGGCTGGAGGGAGCTCTTGGTGAAAGGCCTATGTTTCTTCAGTAAAATCTGAGTCAAGGATTCCAGGTGAGAAGTGGGGGGGGGGATAGTTTAAGGAGGGATGACAAGGTTTAGAAGGTCTGCTGGTGGTTAGGGAGTTAATTAAGAAGGCATAAGAAAATTGCCTACTGGCAGTGAGGGCCCACAGGAGGTTATATAGCTGGTTCTCTGAGTCCATTGGCCTTGGGAATTCCTGGTTGAAGAAACTCTCTGCCCAAGAGGGTTGGCAACTTCTCTGCAGGTCATAGTCTCAGAGAGTTGTCCAGAGCCCTGGAAGATTAAATGCTTAATCTGATTCACACAGCCAGTACATCTCAGGTGGGACTTGGACCCAGGTCTTCCTGACTTTGGAGCAAGCTTTCTATCGACTATACCACTAATTCCAAATTGGGTAATTGATGAATTTTAGATTTGGAAAAGAGTGTAGGTCATCTAGGGCAAACCCACCACCAACAAGCATTTATTAAACTCCTTCTGTGTGCCCTGCACTGTGCTAAATGCTGGGCCAATCTCCTCATTTTCAAAATAGGGCCTAAAAAAGTCAAGAGGACAAGTTCATGTAGCAAGTTAGTGAGAGAGCAAAGAGTAGGACCCACACTCAAACCAAACTGCCTGTAAAATGCTCATTAAGAATCTTGACCCTAAAACTCCACAATCTCCAGGATCACAGGTATTAGTGCTACTGGAATTCTGCTTCAAGGACACAGAGAGTGGACATTCTTGGGACATTGCTTGCTGAACATCCCCCTGAGAGGCAGCGGGATCCCTGACAAAGGTGGGGAGGGCCAGGAAGATTTCCACAGCCCCGTCCGTGCAGACGTGAATGGGGGCAGAGAATACAGTTGGATTTCTCTCAAGCCTTCTCAGAGGTCATTAAGACAATTCTTATTCCGATGACACCTCAAGGTCACTGACAGATGCCAACCCCGATTCTGCCCAAGGAGGAGGCATCATGGACCATTGCCACTTGGCAGGTCCCTGCTGGCCTCTGGGCTTCCATTTATGAAACTGTGGCAGTGATTATCCAACAGAAGTACTTACCATCTTTCTAAAGCATTCTTGAAACCACGCAGCAAACCCGTAAGTACCATGGAGGGACATAAGTAATTATTTTGCTGGAAACAAGTGTAATAATTCACGTGTCAAGGCTAATGCCTGGCTAATATTCCCCAGCAGGGAAGAACAATTAGCAAATTCATGAATTATCCTCTGTCTATACTTCAAACAAACAAGCTAATTGTTTCTTTAGCTAACAAATTGTGTTTAGATTATAGGCCATAAGTGGGACATTAATAAATAAAACTGTGCTTAGAGTGAGAAGCAGCAGAAGGCTAGAGGACATTCAGCCATATAGTAGATGGGTACCTGGCCTTGGAGGCCTCTGAGAAGGCTAGCCAGCCTCTCACTGCCCTAGACTAGAACCTCCAGAGAAGTTCATGATCAGCATGGGTGGAGGCGTTCTACGCCAGGTGTTCCCACAGGTCTGGAACCCATCCCTCCTCCCACCCTCCTAACGCTAGGAGGTTTGAATTTTACAGTAGGAGTCAGAGCTGGTCAACCCAGACCCAAAAGGCAAGGAAAAAGGAGCTAGCATTTAACCTTTGTAAATGAAGCTCAGTGTAGGGTGCTCCCTCAGAGACCGTTGTATGCCATTGTCTCCTAGGTGAAACCTTCTAATGAGGCAGGGCCTCTTGGAATCTCATCAGCTTCATTTCTGCTAAGCATCATCCTCTCCAAAGAGAGGAATGTCACAGGGAGGGTCCAGTGTGCATTTTGGAGTTTGCCCGGTTGGGCTTTCTTTCTTTGGACACCAAGCGTTAGCTACAATCTCATCTGAGAGGAGAGACAGCATGGTGTGGACCAGAGGCATCAAGCTGGACAAGAAAGGGGACCACTGAACCACACCCAACAATCCTTGGGTGCTGCATATTGACTTTGAAAAGCACATAGTAACATTATCTATGTTCTTTTGTATTTTTATTTATTTTGCTCAGTATTTCTCACGTATTTTTTAATCTGGGTCAGGCAGCACCAGGGAGTGTGGCCTGGGGGGGGGGGGTGTGGATCTTTGACATCTCTGGTGTCCAAGACAAGGTCAAGGGACCTGGAGTCAGGAAGACCTGGATTTGGATCATCCTTCTGACGCTCATGAGCCATGTGACCATGGAAAGCCTTCTACCACTCTGTGTTTGTCAGTTCTGGAAATAACAGTCATAATGTCCTAGATGTAGAGATGAAGGACGTGAGAGGCTCTTCATTTTACATATGAGGAAACAGAGGACCATGCCCAGGGCCACACAGGTCCTGACATGTTGAGAGATGGTGCGAGATCTAGATGACCCGTTAATAATAGAGATAATTCCTATCCTTGAGACCTTGGAGGTCTCTGGTCCAGTCCCCTCATTTTACAAAGAGGAAAGGCTTGCCCAGGGACGCACTGCCGAGTAGATAACAGAGTGAGGATTGGAAAGCAGGGCCCCTGCTCACTGGACCACAGAGGGCTCAGTTTTACATTCTTCACATTATTATTTCACCTGTGAAACACCAAAGGTTCGTTTTCTTCCTTTCTCGTAGGCAGGAGTTCATGCACCTCGCGAACTCTAGCCGGTGCAAGCGAGCTAAGCGTGGATGAGACTTTTTCTGCCCTCCCACGACTAGGAAACTAGAAGCAGAAGGAGTCCTCAAGTCACTGGCAGCTCAGACTCAGGCCAGCTCTGCCGGCCCAGAACTGGGGGCTTCATCGTGTCTGAGAGCTGAGCTGAGTGCTGGGGAGACGAGCCACTCAGGAGGCAGTCGCTGGCAACCCACGCATCTCCTGCCGCTTTCTGTCAGCCCTCCAATTTACCGGTGCGGTCCAGGGATTCATATTTTGGAAATGATCTGCTGTTCCCTTCTAGGAGGGCTGGAACCAACCACAATACATCTCTCTGAAGAAGTCCTTCCTCCCCATGCTCCGCCCCAATCCCACATTGAGGACTGAAGAGGAAGGAGGAGTGATATCCTGGGCTGACCACAAGTGTCGGTGGGATGGGAACTTAGAGATAAGGGTCGTCCGTTGTGCTCATTTTATAGCTGAGGAAACAAGACCGGAGAGCGAAGTATTTTGTCCAAAGAAGCGATTCTCAGGCAATCAGTCAACAAACATTTATTAAGCACCTACTGTATTCCAGGAACTGTTCTAAGTGTTGGAGATACAAAGAAAGGTAAAAGACAATCCTTATTTTCGTTGTTGTTGAATCGTTTTCAGTTGGGTCGACTCTTCATGACCCCATTGGGGGTTTTCTTGGCAAGGATACTGGAGTGGTTCTTGAGCTCATTTTACAGATGAGGAAACTGAGGCAAACAGGGTGAAATGACTTGCCCAGGGTCACACAGCTAGCAAATGTCTGAAGCCAGATTTGAACCCATCTTCCTGACTGATAGGCCTAGTGCAGTATCTACTGTGCAACCCAGCTATTAGGTATCCCAGAGACTTAAGGCCATCACCTGAGTAGGCAGTGTCCTTGTGAGTGATTCAGGTTCCTGCCTGAGTCCTATCCTTCCTTTAAGGTGGGCTGAAATCCCATTTCCAATTAAGCCCCAAAGACTGCCCTGAGAGTCTCCTCCCTCCCCTGGTCTCCCCTGATAAAGGATAGAATATTGGGGGGTCTAATCCTTTGGGTGACTGTTACTCTTCCTTTGGTCCTCTATTATTAAAGAGACCATTGCCAGATGTCCAGAAAAGGAGCAACGGGTGGGAACTGCCAAGAGGTAAGCTTTTGCCTGATGACAGGGACCAGAATTTCCCTAACAATTGCCTACTCACAGGTCACAGCAGCCATCAGAGTGAAGGAACAGGGCATGTTTAACTTAGGGAGGAGAGGACTCAGGGACGGTAGTTGTCTTCAAGGACTTGAAAGGCTGTTATACAGAAGGATTAAATTTGTCTTGTCATTTAACCACTCAGTGTCTCAGTTTCCTCATCTATAAAATGGGTATAATAATAGCACCTACCTCACAGATTTATTGTGAGGATCAAATGAGTTAACATATGTAAAGCACGTTATGCCCTACATAAATACTAGCTATTATTATTAATGTGATTAATGATATAATTAATGATGTGATCAATAATTTAATTAATAATGTGATCCCAAGAACTCTCCTAAGCATACTTCAGCTACTTGGGTTGAATGCAATGGCCTCTGATGAATCTTCTGTGCCCTAAAAACCTAAAAGATAGGAATGTAATCAAGTATTATTGATCTATCTATCTATCTATAGATATATATGTATGTATGTGTGTATGTATGTGCATGTGTGTGTGTGCGTGTGCGTGTGTGTGTGTGTGTGTGTGTGTGTGTGTGTGAGCGTAGCTGTGGGAAAACTTGATGCTAAGAGAACTGATGCGAAGAGAAACAAGTAGAACCAGGAGAGGACGGACATGGGGAGACATTTACAGGATAATCACAGTAATGTCAAGGAAAGATTTCTAAACTCTGATCCTTGCAGTCAATTGCGACTTCTAAGGACTGATGCTGAAAGATGCCTCCAGCCTCTTGGTAGAGAGGTGGTAGCCTACAGGTGCAGAGGTAGGCACTTGTCAGGCACAGGCAACAGCTCATTTGTTCCGCTGAAATGTACTTTGTTACAAGGAAGGATTCTATTGGTAGTGGAAGTGGAGGATGGATAGTCATTGGGAAGTGATAGCAACATAAAGAAAAACACTAATCAAGTATTTAAAAAGAAAAATGTGAATATCTATTCTTCATATTAAATGTAGGCAATGAATGAAAACAGGAATAATGACTTCCCACTATGTACAAAGGTCAGGCAAGGCTTCAGATCTGTTGGAAGGGGAAGTTAACTGCTCTGTGGAAAAAGATTTGTTTCCCATTTTTCCTGGATTATTATCTCAAGATAAAAGATGTGAAATTTACATTTTCAACAATTCTGTCAGGCTCTTTGTACCTGAGAGGCACTAATTAGTCTAATGAAGTAAGGAGGGGTTGGTTCAAACAAACAAAATAGAATTGTAAACAACACCCGAATTAATAAATTTCCTCCCTGATTGTCTCAGCTTGGGGGATATTTATCCTAATATGGAGACCTGAAGTTCAATGTAATGTTCCAGTACTCCAACGGGTTTGTGATTGTGAATTCCCTTTAGTGATGCAGATAATAATCCCTCAATTACCTGCCCCTTCTACCCATCCCATCCTTTGTCCAGCACATCTAATGCAGATGTCATCAAATCAGAATGTGGGAGTTGGAAAGGAAAAATGTGGAATTGTAGATTCCACATTTGTACATTCAACAATCCTTGATCTTATCTATGGCTGCTCCTTCTGTGGATGAAGGTTGTGACCCCTCCACACCTACATGGGCAGTTCACAGGTTACCATAGTCAAAGGAACTAATTCCCATTTGGCCAGCCTTCTGGTGAGGAAACTTTCAGAACTTCGATGGGCTCATCACTGGATGAGAGACAGGCTCCTCCAAACCTTCCCAGCCAGATCTGGTGCTCCATTAACTACACAGCCTTTGAGTACCCAGGGTCAGCTCTGTGCCAAGATGTCAACATATGATGTTAGTGGAAGACAAAGTCCTAAAAACAAAATCTTAACCTAAAGTTTTGATGTGATAAACGAACACTGACTTTCTGTTCACCTGGGGGTTGGTTAGAGTTCTCAGAGAGAATACAGGGGTATCGCACCCCCCCCCCATTCATTATAGCCATTGGACTGTTTTCCTCTTACCTGATGCCATCCTGTGCTATAGAAGTTTTGGCTCTTGTCTCTTTGGCCATTACTGCCTGCCCTTCTATCTTTTCTCCTATAACTTAGATAGGTAGGGGGTCCTCAAGTGCCAACAATGCCACGTGCTCTTATATACGGCAACAGTAATGGTTTCCTGGGAAATGATGATGATGATGATGATGGTGGTGGTGGTGGTGATGATGATGATGTAGGTGTAGTCTTCCTGGAGAGATCTGATTGGGAATGGGGTTTTGTACTAGAAATCCTTTCTGCCCCAGGGACAAAGATGACAGTGGCTTCAAGGCTCAGAAACCCTAACACCTCAAATTGCCCAGGGCTCACTAGGGGGAAGCTTTTCCTATTTGGGTTTGTATTTGCCTCAGTGGCTTTTCTAAATAGTTTAGATTCTCTCCTTTCCCCTCTTTTCTCCTCTCCTCTCCTCCCTTTCCCTTCATTCCCCTCCACTTCTCTTTCCTAAATGAGTTTCGACAACATACCTCACATATGTAAACAAATAAGCATCCTTAACTACATCCTTGGCTTCATCCACATTCAGTGTATAATAGAAAGACTTTGGTTTCTCAATTAATTGATCACAAAGGTCATAGATATATAGTCACTTCTCTTTTCCATTCTATTTCCTGCAAGTAGATGGATCCATTTTGAAGCTGCTTTGGATATGATTTGCCAAGTATCTTTCTGACCATATTAATAGCTCTGTGTTACACCAATATTTCTTCTATTGAGTGAGGCTTTTTCACATTCAGCCATTCTGTGAGTAGCCTCATAAAGTATAAGCAATCCTTCTGATCTCACAGACATGGTTTTGGAAAAAATTGGTTTTTGTTCATTAATGGCATCTAATTTTCTCTGGAAAAACTCTCTTGCCTTGCCAATGTATTCTGCACGTATATTTTCAAGATGTCATTTCAATTTATTATGTTTTATACTATCTGGAGCTAAAGAATTGATGTAAAGCAATCACCGAAGTCTTTCCATTTCTCCAGTAACAATGTGAATACCGGGGATAAATATGGTTGATTGGATTTCCCGGATTTGGACTTTCGACTTTGGGCTTCTATATTTCTGCTGCTTAAAATGTCTCTACAGTCTTTGCTTCTACTAGTTTCTGCTGCTCCGCTGGATTTTCTTCTTAGACCAGTTGTACATTTATCCTTCAGAAAAGAATTTTGCTTCCAAAAAACTCTGAAATAACAAAAAACTTAAGAAAATTACATTTAAATGTAATTGTTGGAAATGCAAAAATAATTATCTATACCCATTTTTGAGTTATTTTAGTTTTAAAGTTGAAGTTTTTTTTTTTAAAAAAACGAACACAACTTGTTGTATTATACCAAATGAATAACTTTGAAAAATATAACTGATAGTATGGTATTTTTACCCTCCACATGAAAATTGTTTAACCTCAAGTTGACACATTCCACATTCAAAAACAGAAAGTAGCTCAGTGATTCAATTTACACAACTTAGTCAAAATTCAAACAACTCATCTCTGTCACGAGACTATAGGACTGGCTGTTGACTGACAGCGATGGTCGAAGACCACACCCACCTCAAAGTTTGACATGGGTACCCTCACATTTGACCTCCTATGATTCTACTTTCTTAAATCATTGCTATGTGGCAGTCCCAGGAAGCTTGAGTAAATTCAAATTCACTTTAGTCTCATTTTTGTTTATTTTTCCCCCTTTTTTCTTTTAAATATTCTATGGGTGTTTCTATATAGCAGCAAGACATATAATAGCACAATCTCCAAAGAATTAGACATGATTTTAAGACAGAGGTCAATGGGGAGGAAGATGGTGGCCATGAGCAGGTGACAATGTGGAAACAAAAAGGAATTCTCAAAAGGAGTTCAGGTAAAAGATGCTGCCACAGAAATGCATGAGGGGAAGAGAAGATGGGCTGGTCACATGGTAGGCACAAGGGATGTAGGAACAAGGTGGCCAGTATTGAAATGTCCGAAGGCCTCCAGAATGTAGGGCAGACCCCTTGTGGTGAGCTTCTTGGAGGACATGGATGGAAGTCACTTGGGATGGTTTGCTCTCTTTGCTATTGAAGGAAAATTCCCAATTTGAAGGGATCCCAGATCCATTTGATTATTGGAGTATTTCCTTGAAAAAAAAGTGGATTTATTTGTGCAGCAGCTGTATTTGGAATGGTCTATATTTTGGCTCTCGCTTCACAACCTACCCTACTAAGGACCTCATCCCACTGCTCCCACCTGAGATGTAAAAACTTTAGGTTGAAACTGCTTGACTTCTTTCTTTATATCACCGGAATCCAAGCACAATGCTTGGCACAAGATAAGTGCTTAATGAATGCTCATTGACTTGAACTGAATTGAACACTCCTATCCCTCAACTCCTTCCATTTTATGGATGAGGAAATCAGGGTCCAGAGTAATGACATTAATCTAGTCTAAAATACACATGGAATTTACCAGAAATGAGTAAGAGATTAATTGGGAGGAGTCAAATCTTTTACCTTAGGCACCGGCATCACCTCAAACATCTGAGTCTGGTTGAAGGTGAAATAGCTGTCAAGGTGAGTCAGTATTCTCCCATACCTGATGAATAGCACTCCATGTTGAGTGGTTACAGTGTTGTTTGGCTGAACAACTTTATTTCTATCATCTTTTTGATGTGGATCACCCTTTCCCATGAAGCTGTTCTCCTGAACTCCCATTTGCGTCTTCTAAAGGGTCATTGAGGGGAGTCTGAGCCTCCACAGGTCCTGCCCTGCTAGAAGTGCTTTAGGAGTACAGGTCAGGTGACAGATGTTATACCTCAAATTTCAAGGACTAACCCAGATAACTTCAGAGTAGTTCTTCTTGCTGGTTACACAGTTATGAAATTTTCATCTTTTGTGTTTCCTGAAGACTGTTGGGGCAAAGTTCTGATCTGCATTGGGGAAGGGCTAGCCTCCAGTTGGTGAAATCCCAGATCCTGGGATTAAATGCCTTTTATGGAGGTAGACTATGGCTATCTTCTCAGTAGAGAAAATTGTTTACCGCTTTCTGTTTTATTTCTAATGTCAAGTTCATGATGAACATATTTCTAAGGCCATTTTGTTCTCATAAATCCTAAAGTGAAAATCTCACTTCTTTTTTCCCTGACAAATGCATCCATCACAAGACTCACACCTATGAACATTTCACAAGGTTTCCCTTGCTATTGGCTCCTCAGGGCCAAGGACACTGAATGAAAACATAGTGCATGCAAAGACATTAAAAACGGAAAATGTGGCGGGGAGTTCCCAAGGTTCTTCTTTCATTGACGCTACTTTCTTGTGAGTCCATTCATTCACAGTGAAAGGGGAAGAGCCTTGGGAATGTGAGCCAGGATGCTTATGTTGTAGCTCAAACCCAAGGCCCACTGGCTTGGGTGAGCCCCTTCTCTGCTCTGGGCCTCAATGACCTCTTTTGTAATATAAGGGCATTTAGTTAGATAACTTCAGAGGTCCTTTCTGACTGAATTCATGATCCTTTGAACAGTCAGGTAACAAGCATTTATTAAGCACTTTTTGTGTGCCAGGCACCTTGCTGAGTGCTAGAGTTACAAAGAGAGGCAAAAATAGTCCCTGCTTTCAAGGCGCTTATATTCTAATGGTAGAGACAGACATGAAAATAACTAGGTATATTTAAAATAAAAGCAGAGTCAGTTCAAGGTAATCTCAGAGAGGAGGCACTAGTATGGGGAGAGGAGTGGATCCCCACTTGGGATTTGAGTTGATTCTTGATGGAAGCCAGGGATGCTCAGAGGAAGAGAGGATGAGGGAGATCATTCCAGGCATGGCAAAGGCACTGAGGTGAACAGTGTTGAGTTCAAGGATCATAAGGAGGCCAGCGGGAGAGATCAGAGAGAACAGAGGGAGGACAAATTATAGGAATACTGGGAAAGAGCTGTGATATGGAGGGTTTTACATGCTAAACAGAACTTTATTTTTGATCTTGAAGGCAAAATAGTGAGCCACTGGAGTTTATTGAGTGGGGGTGGGAGGAAGGTCATGGTTTTGGCACTCAAGTGGAGGTTGGATTTGAGGGGGAAAGATTCGAGGCAAGGGGACCGATTAGAAGGTTATCACAACAGGCATGAGAATGAGAAGAACCTGAACTAAGGAGGTGGCTGTATAAGTGGAGAGAAAAGAGGTTGTGAGATAGCATCAATAGGGCACAGCAACAGAGTGGAGGCGGTGAGGGAGAGCTAAGAGTTAGAGCTGACTCCAGGGTTGTAAACCAGAATGACTGGAAGGTGGGTGGTGTCTTCCGCAGGAACAGTGGTGGGTTTTCAGAGATAGATAATGAGCTCCATTTAGGGGGTGTTGGGTTGGAATTTGAGATGTCCACGTGAAAAATAGCTGGAGATGGCCAATGGGCGGTCGGTGATGCAGGATAGAGCACAAGAGAGACGCGAGGGCTGGGTCCACAGATCTGGTAGTCTTCTGCATAGAGATGAAAACCAGAGCTGGTGAGATCATTGGGGGAGAGTATGGGGGAGAGAAGAAGAGATCTCAGGACAGATGCTTGGGAGCAACACGACAAATGAGCCATCGTCAAAAAGGATTTGTGACGATTTGGGCGTTCATTCCCTTGCTCCCCTTGTAAAAGTCAAATAAAACAGTTAAAGCGATGAAAGCTTGTCTAGCTCCTTTCTCCTCTTCTTCCCCAGTGACAAACTGCTTGTAAATCGCTCTTGAACATCCCACCTTACAGAAAGGAGAAAGCCCAGCAAAACCTCTGCCCCATGCTGGTGCTCACAAGTTACAATTTGATGACTACCAGTTAATCATCTCAAATCTAGCCTCATTCTGCTGGGGAGTCTGCTGGACAAATCCAGAGGCAGAGAAAGAGAGTTATTTTAATTGGAAACGCAATGAAAAGCATCAGATAAAGGTGAGGATGTAGTAGAGAGAGCAAATGGGCTCTTTTCAGACTCCTACCACATCAGCCCAGTAGGATCCCAGTGTTCACACACCTCCTTTCTCTGGGGTGACGTGAATTCTCATTCTCTCACCTGCAACAATCTCCACATAATGGTAGTGATTAACTCCAGCTCAGAAGGCAGCTGGTTATTAAGTAACCCCAGCTCACCACTAGGTCCTTCTCCAACATAATAGATGAGGGGAAAAGCAATGCTCTTCTACCAAAAATTAAGGAGAAAATGTTTATCTCTTTAGTTTGGGTCAACTTTATCACCAAATGTATTTACTGGCTCAACAACCATAAATGGATCAACTTGCTCCTTTGAATCTTACTTCCCTCCTGTGTAAAATGGGAATTCCATTCAATATCGAGGCAGGGGGACCCATCAGAAGGCTATTACAGCAGGCATGACAAGTCAATATAATTCACGAAGCATTTACCAGACCATGTGGCAAGTCCTGAGCGAGGTGCTGGGAATACAAAGACAAGGATGAAACAGTCCCTGCCCTCAAAGAGCTTCAATTCTGTCGGAGCTCAGGCAACAAAATGTGCACAAAGAAGTCAATTCAAAGTCTATGGAAGAAAATGAATTTGTGTGTGAGTAGAGCAAGATCAGTTGGCTGAATCAGGCGCACGCAGTCAGGACGAACTGTGAACTGCAGCTACACATGGTGTTTTTCAAAAAGAAATATATTTGTATACATACATACAAACCCCCTACATACATGTCTAACAAAATTGTCACAGATTGCTCTGTGCCCTTCTCTACCTCTCCCCTCTCTTCCTTTTATGCACTTTAAAAATACTTTATTGATGCTCTCCTTTTAAAATGTCAGGCAGACAGGCAGGAAACAAGCATCAGTTGAGCACCTGCCATGTACCAGGCACTGTGCTAAATGCTGGGAATACAAAGAAAGGTAAAAAAAAAAGGCCCTTCCCTCGAGGAGCTCACACTCCAACACAGGAGGTGGCAGGGATTCCAAAAGGGGGAGATGACCAAAGTCGGCATTCCAGGCATGGGGGCAGCTGTGTAGGACATGTTGTTTGTCCTTCATTCTCAAAGAGGACCATGACACCAGGGATGTCATGACATGCAAGTGAATTGGGTTTAAGTGAGGGAGGACTGTGTAAAGTCACTGGTCTCACTCTCTCCTCCAGAGCCATCTGGGTCCGGTGGCCAGATATTCAACAGTATGACTGGAGATAGCCCAGGATGCAATGGGAGACCTTGGCCGGTTTAAGCCAAGTTCTCTCCCGGGTTTCAGTTTGACTGAGGAACTGGCCATTTGGGTCTGGGGGGGGGGGCAGCTCGTGCTACTCACAGGTTGTTATTTTTCCTTCATCCTCAAAGAGTGACATGGGATGTATGGGAAATGGTAAAGTTTGGCTGGAACATGGAGTGGGGGAGGGGGGCAAAGGGAGAGGAAAACGAGATGAGTCCAAAAAGATAGGTCGGAGCCAGATTGTGGAAGGCTCTTCATACCAGACATATGAGGGGAATTTACATGTAATCCTATAGTAAAAGGAAGGGAAGGGAAGGGAGGCTCTGATGCTGTTTGTGCAGGGAATGCCCCATGTTTAGGAACATTCATTTGGCAACTCATCCAGGTAGAGGCGTCCAGAAGCCAGGTGGAGATGCTCATCATGAGCTTAGTCAAGAGGTAAGTCTGGAGATGGAGATCTCTAAGTCATCACCATCCAGATAATAGTAGAAGCCATAGCAGCTCATGAGAGCGACAGAGAGAAAAAGAGACAGAGACAGAGACAGAGACAAAAACAGACAGAGAGAGACAGAGATAGAGGGAGGGAGGAAAGAGAGGGAGGCAGAGACAGGGCAGAGACAGACAGAGACAGAGACAGAGAGAGAGAGGGAGGGAGGAAAAGAGAGGGAGGCAGAGACAGGGCAGAGACAGACAGACCAACAGACATGCCCAGGGCAGAGTCCCGTGATATTCTTTGTCACTATCTACCTCGTGGGTCTAGGTTGAGGAAGAGAATGTTCTGTGAACATTAAACCATCATTAAAATGTGAGCTGTTGGTGCTGCCTTATCACCCAGATCTGGTCTCCCAAGGCTCAGATCCAGTCAGGGAAACGCACAATGCTCAGTGATCAAACTCATCTCCTCCGACCCCAGCCCCAGAAGAAGGACCCATTGGTGGAATGCTAAATAATACATGAGAAGAACTAGTCAAACACAAGAACAGGACGGATGGAGAGCACTGAGTGAGCTCAGTCTCGACCCCTCGGGAAGAATGAGCAGTTCTTTGAATACTTGAGTGTACCAAGGGCTTCAAGGGCTCAAGGGCAGGCATCCTCTCAGTCAGCGTGGGAAGCAGAAGTTTCACTCTAGATCTAACACTCAGGTCCTGTGTTAAATGTGCCCATTGGGCTGATTTTGAAGTTATCACTGTGAAGAAATCATTTGATTCTAGGAGTGAGGAGAAGCAGATTCAATGAATGATATTGGGGGGAGGGGAGGGGAGGGAGAAGATGATGATGGAGTCAGCTGAGCACGTGTCACAGGTGAGCACATTTAAGGAAAGATGAAAATTTGCTGAGAGGAATGTTGGAACAATAATTGGTGTTTAATCATTTTTGTTTATGTAAATGAAGAAATAATAACAGTAATGATAGATGGCATTGATAATACATACTTTATTACAAAAATACCGCATATTCCTAAGCACTGGAGACGAGAATGTCCACTTTTTAAAAATCTTCCTTCCTCCCTTCCCTTTCCCTTGCTCCCTCCCTTCCTTCTTCCCTTCCTCCTTCTATTCCTCCATTCTTTCCTGGCTTCCTCCTTCCCCTCCCGCTTCCTTTCTCCCTTCATTCCATTTTCTTTTTTATTATGAATTCTGCGATCATCAGTGATGACAAACATTTCAAAGTATGAGGAACAGGGGAGAGACTGTGCTAGAAACTGTGACCTTTAGCCACCTACAGTATTTTTTTTAAAGGAAAAAATATGTATATGCACATACATACAAGACACACCTATATGTTTACAAAGTTGTTACTGATTGCTGTGTCCCTTTCCACATCTCCCCTCCCTTCCCTTTGTGCACCTTTTAAAATAGTTCACTGATGCTTTTCTTTTAAAGTGTCCTTATGCTGATGTTTAACAGCCATGTAAAGCTCCTTAGATTTTATGCTCCTTCCTTCCCTTCAGACATTCCATATTCCAGCCAGATTTGTCCACTTGCCATTACTTTGAACTCAGCATTCTGTGTGCCCCCCTTTGCACCTTTGCACTGCCTGTGCCCCATGCCTGAAATGCAGTCCCTCCTGACCTCCATCTCTGAGACGCTCTAGTTTCCTGGTAAAAGCTGAACCCCAGATGCCATGTCCTCTGGGAAGCCTTTCCTGGTGCCCCGGTTGTTAATATGGTGTCCCTCCTCAAAATGTCGCTCACATGCTATTGGTGCCCACTCTGTAGCTGCTAGAGTTAGCACTCAAGGGGTGCCACCTTCATGCTGGTCACTTTCTCGGCCACTTGCCACTGTACCCCATCCCACTGTTTTCAATGGTTGTGTGTCAGAAGCCCCAGGCGTGGGATTCGACTTCACCAGAAAAGGTCCAGCTTCATTTGGGATCCAGTGACTCACAGCACATCCCAGGCGAAAAGGCAAGTTTCTTTTGTTTGGACAGAATTTCAGAGCCAGAAAAGAACCCACCCTTATCGTCATAGTCACCCTTGCCATGATGGATTGTTCTGGAGGTCTTTAAAGTTGGTCATGTACTTTACATATATTAGCTAATTTAAGCATCGTGGCAGTCCTATGAAGGAGGCACGGCTGCCTGATGGGATTATCTGGTCCTTTCCCTCTTCCTTTTACAAAGAGGAAACTGAGCCCCAGAGAGGGGCTGCAACTTACCTGCCCAAGATCATACCCCCAGCCTGTGGGTCTGGTTCCTAGCCAGTGCAGGCTCTTCCCTCTTCCCCTCACCCCACTGAGGTTCTGGCCTTTCCCGAGAGAAAGTCAATCCTGAGGTGGACATGCCCAGGCCTAGAGGCTTAGATGTTTAAGAAATTCAAAACTCCTGGGTCCTCAGGCACTGCTGGGGGCAGTTCAGGAGGATCCTGGACAACTCCTTCAGCTCTCTTGGAGAAGACCACAGGCTGTAGAGTGTGTGAATGGAAGTAATACACTATACGGTTTCAAAGACAAGTAGGGACCAGGTTGTGAAGAGCTTTGAAATGCTCATCAGAGCAGTTGATCCTAGGGGTGGGGAACCTGTGGCCTCGAGGCCACGTGTGGCCTTCTAGATCCGTGGGTGGGGCCTTTTGACTGAGTCCAAGTTTTACGGAACAGATCCTTTTATTAAGGGGATCTGTCTGTGAGGTTTGGATTCAAAGGACTGTACTTGGGGACCTAGAGGGCCACGTGTGGCCTGGAGGTCACAGGTTCCCCAACCCTGAATCAGGAGCCATTGAAGTTTATTGTATAAGCTAATGACATGGGTAGACTTGTGTGTTAAGAAAATCATTTTGGCTTCGGTGTTGAGGATATAGTGGAGAAGAGAGAGAAGATGGATGCAGAAACAGCATAAAACAACAACAAAAAAATAGGCTAAGAGATTATATCCCAAGTGGTAACTTGATGCTATGAAAAAGACTCCCACCTGTGGCCTTGATTGTGCATTAATTTTTTGTGATTATCAAAGATCCACTGTGCCACTAGAGTGCTGCTTCCTGACTAGGTAAGTGAGGGAGCCTTGTGGAAGGCTCAGATGGCCGCCAGCTCATTTGTTTTCTTAGTTGAAAGGACTCTGAGTTGCTCGGGACTTCCCTTCTTTGGTCCAGGCGCTCCTGCCTCCTCATGAAGACACCTTGGCTCACCAAACGCACGGAGGGCTCTAAATTATACTCAACACAGAGCCTTCTTTAATTGACATTTTCGTAAGATCTTTAGTATGACTTTACAGAATCATCGATTTAAAGCCAGAAGGGATCTTAGAGAAGGTTAGGAAGTATCTGTGGTGGGATAGGAAGTAACTCCAGGTCCAAGCTGCTGTGGTACATTGAAGGAAAAAAGAAAGAAAGCATACAAGCATTTATTTAGTGCCTACTCTGCATCAGGCACTGTGCCAGGCACTTTATAAATATCATCTCTTTTGATCTTCTTCACAACCCCAGGAGGTAAGGGCTGTTTTTATCCCCATTTTACAATTGAGAAAACTGAAGTAGAGGGCGAGGCTGAGTTCCTGACCAGGTCATACAGCCAGTAAGTATCTGAGGCAAGATTTGAACCGACATCTTCCTGACTTTCAGGCCAGTGCTCTACCCACTTTGCCAGGTGGTGGGGTTGTCTTCATTGTAGGTCTTCAGGCAAAGGCTGGATGATGATGACTTGTCAGGGAGATTCTGGGTCTGATATGAGTTGGATTAGATGGTTGCTAAGATCTCTTCCGTCTCTGAGCTGTGATTCAACACTGCACAATCTCATTACCAAATCTTTCACTGGAAATCACCCACCTCATGGATCTTCATCTGATTTTTCCTTGAAAAACACTTGTCCAGAGGTCCCAAGAAGGTCTGCAGTCACATTTTCTATAGAGCAGAGACTGAAAGGTGCCTTTCCACTTGCATTCTTCCAGCCTTCCAGGAGAATCAAACCTGCTTCATGCCATCAGAAAGATCTGCATATTGTTTCTCAGATTAATCCCAGTGTAATCCATTATAACACAACGGGCATTAGTCAGCGCCATTAGCATCATCCATGGTTGCAACATAAAGTTCCCAGTCACAGGACAGATATTATGGATGTGTTTGTTGCCTGCATTATTTCGGGTTTCCAGATCAGGTCCAATGACCCTCAATGGAAACTGGCTTGCCTTTGGTTTAATTCAAATCACTCGCATCATTTAATTTTTCTCTTATGCCCATACACACATTAATTTTTTTTTGCATCTATTCTGGGGATCAGAAGCATCAATAAGCATCATGTTACATTAAGCTCCACAAGCAGCCAAATAAATGTCTGATCTCTTAGCCGGAGCTCGTGGCTCAGTCCCAATACATCTTATGGTGGATGTTGGCCAAGACACTCCTGGGTTCGCCCTTAATCCACTTACTAACTTCCATTTGAAGGTTAATTGTTTGCATTCGGTCTTAGCAACGTTATGGTGCCTGTTGATGCAATCCATGGCAACGCAGGTGAGAGAGTCAATTAGCCACTTAATAACATAATGATACCCAAATGTACCAAGTTGAGAAAATATATTAACTTTTGCCCAAGATACCTCGGCGTGGTGCCAGACAGCCAGATGCAAACAGAAAGATCCCATCGAGTGTTGGGGTGCGTTGCTTACCTGATGCTAATGTCTCCTTTCCTTGAAAACAATGGAATTAGTGGTCCTTTCAGTTTATCGTCACACAGATGTGGCCACAAAAATCAGCAGACAAGTCTGAGAATGACTAAGATGATGATCAGGAGACAGAGAGGAAAGAAACCAGAGGGGAGGGTTATCTGCTGCTCTAGTGGGTCTCAGGTCCTGCTGCCGCGGGCATTCCCTTCAACAGTGCAGATTGCAACCCAGCCACACCTAGTTGGCTAGGCTGACTCCAGTCTGGGTGCACCCACCTTATAAGGGTCTTTCTGTTGACTCCTCCCCAATGTACCAAAGGAGCATAATTGAGGGCGTGGGGGGGGGGCGTGGAATGCCAGAAAGGGAACAAGCTGGGACAATTGTCCAAGTTACATAGGAAGGGTGGAACACTCAATGTTACACAAAGTAGTCATAGCTTAGACTCATAAAGGCAGCAGGCTATGTGGAAAAAGTACTAGATGTGGAGTCAGGGAACCTGGATTCAAATCCTGCCTGGCTCTGCCATTCACTACTGGTGTGATCTTAGGCCAGTCTTTTTACTTCTCTAGGCCTCGGTTTCCCCAGGTGTAAAATGATAGCATTGCACCTAGCTAGCCCCGAGGTCCCTTCTCTCTAAAAAGCTCCAATCCTATCTGACTGTAACCTCCCTGGACTTTGGCTTCCTCGATTCTAAACTAAGGGAGTTGCCTCTGAGGTTCCTTCCCATGCTGGATCCATGATCTCAGGAATATCAGTGGTGGCTTGCTCCAACATGCCTGCATTGCAGGTGTCCCTTCTTCGGGCTTTAGGGATGAGAGTGAAGGGAGGGGGTGAAGATAACTGCTCATCCTTTCAGCTGCCTCAGTGACCTACCTTGACACTGGCTCATGAAGTTCCAACCTTGGAGTCTCAGGTCTGGAATACAAATTACCCTCAAATCATCATAAAAATAAAGAGTGTGTCATTTCGGATGGTATTTTGTTTCTGATGTGAGTCTTTGATCTTCGGCGTACTGAAGGTCAGGCGAGCTACAGGAAGATTGAAAAATCCAGTCTCTTTGTTTTCTTTAGCTTCATCCACTCATCAGCATATGCCATAAAGACTTTTCTTTTTCGCCTTGATGTGGATCAGAGCTGGGACGCACTTTCCCTTTGATGCAGCGCCACTGATGTGACATCTGAGCCTGCCTCCCCCACTTAATTGTCATAGGCACTAGGGCTGTTTTAGAGGAAAAGTTCACAGGGTTGCATTTTGTTTTTCCTCTGACTGTTACTGAAGCCAATATCTAGAGACAAAATCTATTTCCCATTGATGCGGTAGTCCATCATCTCAGGGACTTTTGCTTAATACTTGTTTTGGGCATGGAACCTCCAGATACTGAAGGCTGGGGCTGGGGTGAGGGTAGAGAAAAGCCTCCTAGAGAGATGAGGTCATGAACACTTTACATCCATACACACATACATAAAATAGGGTCATCATTTTAGAGTGGGAAGGGATCTCAGAGGTCATCTAGAGACAACCTCCTCATTTTACAAATGTGGAAACTGAGACCTAGAGAGGGAGAGTGACATAGCATCCTAGGATCATTATAAGATGTGTATTCTTATATGTATATGTGTATATATATATATACATATATATATATGTATATAGAGAGGGACAGAGACAGAGAGAGACAGGGACAGAGAGACAGAGAGACAGAGACATATCTGTATCTATATCCCCAGACCCTAGGATTGTGGCCCCCCATAAAAACCTGTAACGTGTTGAATCTCCACAGTGAAGGTGCTCGCTCCCTCTGCCCCTCTGACTGCCATGTTCTGCTAGGGGCTATGCAGTCTCTGCCCAAGGATGAGGTGATGAAGGTTGGATGGGGGCCAGGGCACTGCTGCCTCTAATGGTCTTGTTGCCTGAGGGCCCAGCTAAGGCATAACAGCAGTGTGTTCACCATATGTTTGCTGTACATCCTACCTGTGAGACTTCATAGAGATAAAGAAGTTGCTTTTAAAAAATACAACTATTCCGCAGGAGAAGTCTTGTTAGAACCCCAAAATGTTTGCCCAGGGAGTGTATGGGCATAGAATATTATACTCCCAGCACAGAAGGGACTCCAGGATGAGGAAGTTCCCTTTACCAGTGCAGATGACCACCTCTCCCACAACTTATGCTCCTAAAGCTGCTGCTAAGCTCTCTAGGCTCAGTGCTAGTTTTGGACGGGGAATCTCCAGATGCTGAGGGGTGGGGTTGGAGAAGAGCCACTGGAGGACTGAGAGATCAAGCCATTCGCCCAGGGTCACCCAGCCAGAATGTGCTGAGGGCATGGCCATTCCCCAGTCATCTAGGCTCCAACCTCACTGTCGTCCTTAACGACTCACCTGCACTCATGGCCACTCTTCAGATGCAGTCCACTGGCAAGTCTAGTTTCTTTCTCCTTGCACAAAATCCCTCTTTCTCTCCAGTACACCTACCACCATAGTTCTCGCCCTCATTATTACTTCTCACCTTCTAAAGGTCTCTCTGCTTCCAATCTCTCCCCAGGCCAATCGTCCTCCTTTGCATTTCAAAGCACTCTTCCTAAGCCTGGGTCCGACTGCCCCCTGGCTCCCTCAATGAGCTCCTCGTTACCACCAGGACCAAATAGAAAGCCCTCTGTTTGCCTTTTAAACCTCTTCCCAACCTGGACCCTTCCCACATTTCTAGTCTTCCTGTGCCTCGTTCCCTTCCACTGCGCAATCCAGGGACCCCTGCCTTCTCCCAGTTTCTTGCCCAAGAAGCTCCATCTCCCGTCTCAGCGCGCTGCACGGTCTGTCTCCCGTCTGTGAAATCCTCATCCTCCTCCCTGCCACCTTCTAGCCTCCCAGGCTGCCTTCAGAACTCGGTTCAATTCCCAGCCTTGGCAAGAGGTCCTTTCCAGTCTCTCCAGAAGCTAGTGCTATCCCTGCTCAGATAGCTTTCCATCTACTATATATCTGACCTGTATGCTCCTAGTTATTTATAGGTTGTTTCCCCCTTCCCCCAACATGAGAATGTGAGCTCCTTCAGGACAAGGACTGTTTTGCCCTTCTTTGGCTCCCCAGCTGCTTAGCACAGGGCCTGGCACATAGTAGGAATTCAACAAATGTTTGTTGACTGACTGAATGATGGAGGCCTCTCAATCGGTACCACTTTCGACTTCTGGTTGTTTTTTTCTCTTCTTTACAAGGACAAGATTTGTGAAATTCTCCAAGATGCTGGACTGGGGTGATTCAAACCTATGTGGTCTACATGGACAGCCCTGCAGAAAACTGGGTCTTAATAAATACCTGTGATCAATAGCTTCGCTGCTATCGAAACTAGCAGGGGCAGGGAAAGGGTTGTCTGGAGTAAAGGGAAACATTAGTTACAAAGCAGAACCCCCATTTCCATTGGTTCTGTTATCGCTAGAAAGATGGCAGAGAACCTTTGCTTCAGCTCTTTGATAGCATTGGGATCTCCATAGTAATTATCATCACAGCAATGATGATGATGACAGTGACGATGATGTTGAATTTCGTAAAGAATTTTTCCCTGAAGTTTTCCACCTTTTTATAAATGGGGTTGTCAGTCAAGATTCTGGGGCCCGAAACCAACCAGTAACAACTGTCTGTGTCCAGTGCCTGGCATCCAGCAGTCATTTAATAGTTGCTTCCTGTTTGATTGATGGATTACTAATTGTGGGTTTCCTAGCTGTCTGCCACTCCTTTGCTGGACCCTCTTCCAGATCACACCCTCTAACCTTAGGTGTCCCTCAGGGTCCTGTCCTGGGCCCCCTTCTTTTCAGCCTCTGTACTGCCTTATTTGGTGATCTCATCAACTGCCATGGATATAATTACTATCTCTATGCTGATGACTCTCAAATCTACTTTTCCTGCCCCAATCTCTCTGCTGACCTCCAATCTCACATCACCAAGTGCTTTTCAGACATTTCCAACTAGACATCCAGTAGACACCTTAAGCTCCACATATCTAAAACTGAATTCATTCTCTTTTCCCCTAAACGTTCCTCCCCTCCTACTTTCCCTATCGCTGAAGAGAATGACATCATTCTCCCAGTACCTCAGACTCACAACCTAGGTGTCATCCTGGATTCCCACTATCTCTACCCCCTCCCCATACCCAATCTGTTGCTAAGGCTTTTTGATTTCACTTTTGTGTGTGTGTGTGTGTGTGTGTGTGTGTGTGTGTGTGTGAGGCAGTTGGGGTTAAGAGAAGGAGATCATCTCACTTTCTCCCCAGGTAGGTGTCCCATTCCATACATGGACACCTTGACCTATTGAAAAGCTTTTCCTGAAATCCACAAATCTAGCTGAAACCCACCTCTTTACCTTTCATCCATTACCCCTGGCAGCTAGGTGGTGCAGAAGATAGAGTGCTGGGCCTGGAGTCAGTAGGACCTGAGTTCAAATCCAGCCTCAGACTTTATTATCTGGATGACCCTGGGCAAGTCACTTAACCCTGCTTGCCTCAGTTTTCTCCTCTGTAAAATGAGCTGAAGAAGGAAATGGCAAACCATGCCAATATCTTTGCCAAGAAAACCCCAAATGGATTCACAAAGTCAGACCCAACTGAAATGCACTACTCCTGTCTCTTCCCCTTAGGGGCCAAGCAGAAAAAATCTAACTCCTCCTCCACACAAGAGTCTTTCAAATACTTGAGGACAGCTATTTGTTTCCCTCTTTATCTTCTCCATGCTGACCATTCTCAAGTCCTGAGATGCCCCAGACTCAAGGCCCTTTACCATCCTGGTGGTCCCCTCTGGGGATTCTCTGACTCCTCAATCCCCTTCTTAAACTGTGGTGCCCAGGATTCTGGTCAGCTCCAATTGTGACCTGTTATTCCACCCCCCAGGCCTGCCTACATCATGCACCAGAAATTTCAGAGGCCCTGATAGTACTGCCAATGAGCAGCTTCAGATTTGTTGGAAGCAAGACAACAGAAAAGCTGCCCTTGGCTTTGTCAATGGATGTGTCTATCTTTGTGGGAGGTCTGTGTGTGTGTGTGTGTGAGTGTGTGTGTGTGAGAGAGAGAGAGAGAGAGAGAGACAGAGAGAGAGACAGAGAGACAGAGACAGAAACAGAGACAGAGAAACAGACGGAAATGGAAAGACATAAAAAGATGAAGAGACAGACACTCACACCAGAAACAGAGACAGAGAGACAGACACAAAGAGATAGAGAGACAGAGACAGAGAGAGCTCTTCCTACTCTCTCTGCCAAAAACAAACAAAAAAACCTCATTGATGTTTTGAAAACCTTTTTTTTTTAAATCACCCTTTGTGCTCGAATAGTCATTGAGATGCCAAAGAAAACATTGTTTTTGTTTTGAAATGAAAGGACACCTTTGCCGGCTAGAAGGTAAGAACAGTTGGGGCGGTGGCTTCCAGGTGAAGGAGCAGCCTAGGGAGGGAAATGTTGTCCTCACTCGCTCCTGAAACCTTGAAGAACGAGGCACTTGAGAATAAACAAAACACTTGAGTTGGATGGCAGGGCACAGTCCTGCTTTGCTTTCCTGAGGGACGCACCCAAATCACGGTGCTGATCTTTTCCAATCGCCCCGACCCTCGCCAGGGCGGAAAACCTTCCCCCGCATCATGAAAGGCAGGATTTTTAAATCTCAGCTTTGGGGTCAAAGAGCGGCTCTTTTATTATCCTGGGTCCTTGGTTCCCTTAAAACTAGTAAACACACAAACAAAAGAATTTTCTCTTTTGCTGTACCAGAGGCACATGTCAAGCTAGGGGAGAGTTTATCGTTTTATAAAATGGGAGTGAAGAGCGAGAATAAATAGACAGTCGAAGAAACAAGAGGCTATCATCTCCGAGGCATCTGGAGGAAAAAGAGGGCATGATGTCTCCATAATGAGCAAGCAAGAGATTGACGGGCAAGACGTCGGGACGGGCAGCCGAGAAGAAACGGTGGGTGCTGCTTGTTTGTAAGTTTCATTTTTAGGCAGGGGTGATTGACACGGCCGATGGCTCGGAGGAAGGTAACCCGCTGATCTTTAACTTGGAGGTCACCCGGAGAAAACTTGGAAAAAAGCCTCCACATGTAGATGTCAAGTTGAGTGACAGCCCCGCACGAGGTGAGTTACATGGGCTGAGTTTTTACATGCACGACTTCACAGAAATGACGACTGCCATCCGAACAAAAAGACGTCCCTCTTGACCGGGGTCAGGAAACTGACAGGGCCCACACATTAATAGAAATAACTGTCAGGGGAAATAAAACACTCAGTGGAAAACTTCAAAAATCCATTAGATGACAGAGATGACGCCATCCTCCGGCACCCATCGCTACCATGTGTGATCTCCACGTTAAGATACATCCGGGTGTGGAGCACAATTACGTGGGCCTCAGGAACGCTGTAGACAGAACGCCATCTGGCTGCCCCATGCCCCATGCCCCTGCCATGTCAGGCTGTTCTAATTTACCGACTGTCTATATCTTAATTAGATGTTCCATGCTTAGACTTGTCCAGCTTTTCTTAGGGGAAAACAAGGAAATGGGTCAGAATGGGAAGATTAATGATGACACATTTTCACATTTGACAACTTATTATGGCTTTAATACTTCGGGCCATAACATTTCTTTGGAGAATATTCTTAAATAATAAATGGATAAAGGCAGGGAGAGTCTAGGCAGTAAATGCCTTTGAAATCCCAGAGTGTCTTCTGAACTCTCAGAGGTCAGTGATAGCTTCCACCACCCAGATTTCATTAAAACTTCATTTAATAACTATTGAAGTAATTGGATGTTTTTTTCTGTCCTGGTACTTAGTTGGTCAGGAAGTTAATACAGCATTTAGTTATATTTTCCAAAACATTCAGGAAACCTCTTACTGAGCACTGGAGACAGTTAACTTTGATTAGAAGCTATTGGCAAATGGCCCTTCACAACACGTTTCTGAGATCGCTTTTAGTGGGTCTGGCTTTAAAGATTCGAACTCAGCCTCTAACCCTCTGACAAGCCACTTTCCTTTCCCGACCCCAGTTTCCTAGTCTGTAAAAGGAGAAGCTGGATTGCTGCTCTCAGGGGTCGCTTCCATCTCTAAATTAATGCTGCTGCAGCTGCTGCTGCTCTCTCCTGGTTCTCCTCCTCCTCCTCCTCTGACAGCACCTTCTCAGTCTCTTTTGCTAGATCCTCACCAAGGTTGCACCCACTAATCATGGGTATCCTCCAAAGCTCTGTCCTGGGCTCCCCTTTCTTCTCCCTTTGCACAGTTTTGCTGGGTGAGATCATCAGCTCCCATGGATTCAATTATCATCTCTATACAGATGATTTGCAAATTTATTTAGCTAGCCCTAATCCCTCTCCTGACCTCTATTCTTGCATCTTCAACTGCCTATTGGGTACCTCAAACTGGCTGTTCTGTAGACATGTCCAGAACAGAACACATTCTCTTTCCCCCTGAGACTCTCCCTCCCTCTTACTGTGGAGGGTACCACAATCCTCCCAGTCACCCAGGCTTGTAATCCAGGTGTCACCCATCACTCCTCACTCTCACCCACTTATCCAATCAGTCACCTTAATCCTTGTGAAATCTCTTGTATATGCATGCCCAAGCGCCACCTCCTATCTCTCCTTTGATGCTGCCACCACCCTGGTGCAGACCCTGATATTCTCACACTTGGACTGTCGCCATAGCCCTGTCGGTGGGGCTGACTGCCTCCAGCCTCTCCCCGCTCCAATCCGTCTTCCATTCGGCTATCAAAGGGATCTCCCTAAAGCAGAGGTCTAACTATGTCATACTTGACATTCGGTAAACTCCAATGATTGCCATCACCTCCAGGATCAAGTGTAAAATTCTCTGTTTTTTAAAGCCCTTCATGAGCTGGCCCCTTCCTCCCTTGCTAGGGTTCTTGCACATTTTGCTCCTTCTCCCCACACACCCTGCAATCCAGTGACCCTGGTCTTCTTGGACCTCTTGCCGCTCCTCACAGCAGACACTCCATCTCCAGACTCCAGGCATTTTCTCCGTCAGTCCCCCAAGCCTGGAATGCCCTCCCTCTTCATCTCTGTCTTCCTCGACTTCCTTCAAATCTCAGCTAAGATCCTACCTTCTACAAGAAGCGTTTCCCCATCTCTCCTAATTCCAATGTCTGAGGTTATTTCCAATTTATCCTATATATAACTTGCTTGTACACAGCTGTTTCCAGGGTTGCCCCAGACCTCCAATTTGTAAAAAATGCAATATTTGTGAAGCACAATAAAACTTGAATGGTGGGAGGGGTAGGAGAGAGGAGGGAGGCTCTAACCAAAAGGAAGAACAGTCGGCTCCCTATCACCAAGCAGCAGCATGGCTGGGGGGCCCTGGTTCACCCAGACATTTAAATACTGGCACCTGATGAAGCCACATGTATGTGTGTGAGTGCCCAGTACATGTGCTCCTGTGAGTTAGAGAAAGAGAGAGAAGGAAAAGGCAGCTCAACGTGGAACAGGGAGGCCAGAGATGGAATTTAGAGAGGGGGTGCTGGGGGGTGGGGCTTGAGAAGTGGAAGGAGGAACTGAGGAGGTGAAGGATGAGCTGGATGGAATGAACGAAGGGGTTGGACTGGAGGAAGCCTGATGGGACTTTCCAGCTCTGGAGGCCCGATCCTCTTAAGGATTTGACTTGAAAGCCTGTGGACACTGAGGAGGAGGAGAGGAGACAAAGGAGGAAAGGGAAGAGGAGGAGAAAGTGAAAGACCCAAGGAGCAGAACTAGGGCTTCAGCCTAAGGAGGAGGGGAAGCAGGAGGCGGTGGATAAGAAAGGCCAGCAGTCTGGGAGAGAAGGGAAAGGAGGCTGAGTGCGGCTATTCAGGTGCCAAGAGGGACTTCAAACCCACCCATTGTACAGTATCAGCCAGGGCATTTGGCTAGATCAGGGCAGGCAAATCAGCAGCAAATGTTGGCCGGTGGGGATCTGGCTCCCCGGCAGCCTTTGAGACATTTGGAACTCTTGGTCTAGAAACCTCTCAATGTAATTAGGGCAACGATTTAAAGGAAGACTGGGGAACCTGTTAGCACCACCCTATGGCACTTCCCCCACCCTATGGGTCTCTATTGGAGACTTCTGATGAAAGCCACAAACCCCCTGCCCTTCATGCTAGATCCACTCTCACATTTTATTATTCTCAATACCAATGACTGATGTTGCTACGGTTTGCAAAATACTCTATACTTCTCACCTCCCTTTGAGCCTCACAGAGACCACGGGAGGTAGGTGCTAGGATTACCCCCATTTTATAGACTGAGGCTCAGAGAGGCTATGACATGTGCCAAGTCACACAGCTAGGTAGTCAGAATCAGTGTTTAAACCTCAGTTTCTTCTGACCTCAGGTTCGGCACACTTCCCACAATAATTCTTGATGAGTTCCGCAGCAGGAGTGTGTGTGTGTGTGTGTGTGTGTGTGTGTGTCTGTATGTGTTTTTACAATAAAAGCCACTGGCAATATATATTTTCCCAAATTTATAAATGGGATAATAGGGCATTTTTTTTCTCAAGAGAACAATCCCTGCTGCCTGAATTCTGGAGTAGTGCAGTGAATGCTGCACAAATCTATTTTGTATGAAGCCACCTTGGGAAAAAGCCTCTGAGAGGAGCCTGTGGGGGTATGGAGGGGGGCGTCTTGCATCAGCACATCTGCATGGTTTGGAATATCAAAGGGATAGAGCTCCCAAGAGGGAGAGATGGGTCCCTCCCAGGGAACCAAACACTTCTCCAGGATGTGGAGATTGAGCGAAAAGAAGCAGTAGACTTGGGAAGACGATTGTTCTCATATTTTCCTCTCATTCCATGCGATCCAGGAAGCATTTGTTAACCTAACCACTGGTGGTGGGCCAGGCCTCCTGCTAGACTCTGGGGAAACAGAGAAGAAGGAAACGTTCCTTGCCCTCAGGGAGCTGACATTCTATAAGGAGAGATAATAGGTATCCATGGAAGAATGTAGGAAATAGATGGAAAGTAACACAAGGGATTTTTTTGTGGGGGAGGAGAGGAATAATGCCTGGTGCTATCATGTAGGAGGTGACCCTGGAGTTGAGCTTACGCTACTGAAAAGCACAGGATGTGAACAGATGTGCCGAGAAAAGAGAATTTGAGAAGGGGGAAAATCCTGAGGGCCTCTGTTTCTTCAATTCTCATATAAAATACCTTTTACATAATTGGCATATAATAAATACCTCCTTATTATAGAGACAGAGGTGCCTTATGACTTGAAAGAGAAATGTTCTGAAATGGATTATTGCACATCCCTTCCCCAAATCATCAGGGAGATAAAGTGCTAATCTTTTTGCCAAAAGTTTGTGTGCAACTACAAGATAAGGACCATAGATTTACAACTGGGAAAGCCCTTTAAGGTCACCTTTAAGCTCTTTAAGCTCCAAAGCTCTCCTTTAACAGATGGGGAAACTGAGACTTCAGAGAAAGGAAGGGACTCTTGCCTACTTCTAGGGCATCCTACTTCCAGAAAACTTCTTTGTCTGTATCTGCTCAGTGACCAGGACCTGGCATGTACTTCTGTCTGGAGGACATGACAGAGCAGTCCACCAATATTTGAAATGCCTTCATGAGGAAACATGGCCAGAAAGCCCACAGAGCAGCAAAGGGGAGACTTAGGTAGGGCTAGTGGGGAGAAGGTCCAATGATCATTCATTCTATCAGGAAAGGCCTCTTATAGAAGGCAGCCCTTGGGCTGAGCTCCGAAGGTCAGGCAGAGACAGCCTGGCAAAAGTACAGAGGTGGGGGATGGGAGAGTGTAGGTGGGTTGGGGTATGGTTTTTGTTGTTGTTCAGTTGTTTTCAGTTGTGTCTGACTCTTCATGACCCCACCTGGAATTTTCTTGGCAAAGATACTGGAGTGGCTTGTCATTTCCTTCTCCAACTCATTTTGCAGATGAAGAAACTGAGGCAAACAGGGGTAGTGACTTGCTGAGGGTCACATAATTAGTAAGTCTGAGGTCAGATTTGAGCTCAGATTTTCCTGACTCCAGGCCCAGTGCTCTATTTCCTACACCACCTAGATGCCCAACATTATAAGCATCAAAGGGGCATTATAAGGGATTTAAGGCCAAACAGAGGGGTTGGTTTTGATCTCTCCAGACATTCCTCCTGACTGTCTGAAATTCCCCCACCCTGCCACAGAAGCCATCCGGGAAGCTCAATCTGTCCCCAGGGTCTTCTCACCCTGGAACTTGGCTCTGCTCTTGGGGCCCCTCCCTCTGATGGGCCAGCTCCTCCCGGAGCCTCCATTTTAAGGAAAGCGTCCACACCAGCCGTGCTTCATTCTTCTCTGGGTTTCACTCTTGTCCATTGACATCCCATTTCCAGCTTCCTTTCATGTGTCATCATCTTCTATTTGGTTGCAAGCTTCTCGAGGACAAGGGCTCTCTGTTGTATTGGAATTCCCAGCATTAAGCACAATGCCTGGCACATGATAGGGGTTTACTAAATGCAACTTGATTTATTAGGGAGCTCTGGGAGTTTACTGAACAGAGGAGTGACATGGTCAGACCTGGGCTTAGAACGGGTGAGTGGAGGAAGGATTGGGGAGGGAGGAGATGAGAGCAAAAGGCAAATGATCCAGTGATATTCACGAAGGGCCTACTATGTGCCAGGCACCATTGAAATGATCCAGATGAGATACGATGAAAGCCTGAACTAGGGCAGTGATGGGTGAGAAGGGTTTGGGTTTGAGAGGGATTGTGGAGGAAGAAACAAGAAGTCTGGGCAATTGATTGGATATGTGGGGTGAGTGAGAACGAAGATGATTCCAGACTTGTGCATGTAGAAATCTAGAAGGACAGTGCTGCCTTGACGGGAATAGGAAATATTCAGAAGAGGAGTGGGCTTGGAGGAACAGAAAATAAGTTTGTTTTGGGGATGCTGAGTTTGAGATAACTATGGGGCATGTGCTTGGAAATACCCAATAGGCTGTTTGTGATATGGGACTAAAGCTCCAGAGACTAGGGTTGGGTCTATAGATCTGGGAATCATTGGCATAGAGGTGATGCATGACTACATGAGAGCTGATGAGAAAGAAGGAGAGGAGGAGGAGAAGAAGAAGAAGAAGAAGAAGAAGAAGAAGAAGAAGAAGAAGAAGAAGAAGAAGAAGACGAAGAAGAAGAAGAAGAAGAAGAAGAAGGAGAAGAAGAAGAAGGAGAAGAAGAAGAAGAGGAAGGAGAAGAAGAAGAAGGAGAAGAAGAAGGAGAAGTAGAAGAAGAAGGAGAAGAAGAAG
>NW_020951131.1:2357618-2406961 GCF_900497805.2 Vombatus ursinus
GAAGAAAAAGAAGACAAAAAAGAGGAGGAGGAAGAGGAAGAAGAAGAGGAGGAAGAAAAGGAGGAAGTAGAACAAGAAGAAAAGAAAGAAGAGAAAGAAAAAAAGAAGAGGAAGAAGACAAAAAGAAAGAGGAGAAGGAGGAGGAGAAGGAGAAACAGAAGAACAAGAAGAAAAGGAAGAAGAGGAAGAAGAAGAATGAAGAGGGAAAGAAGGAAGGGAAGAGAAGAAATAAAGGTCCAGGAAAGAGTCACTGAGCTAAAGGAAAGATGCAACCTGGGTCATGGGAGAGAGCAATGGTTCTGGAGTCCAAGGACTTGAGTTCAAATCCTGTCTCTGGCACTTCTACTTGTGTGACCTTGAGTGACTTATTTCACCTACAATACTCTGACGCCCCATTTCTCCTGTACTGCTTGTTATCCCATTCCTTGTAATTTTGGGTGAAGTACAGGAGGAGGGAACCTTCACATACATTTGAGATTTCCTAAAGGACTCCGAACAACTTGCCATGGGAAAGAGAGATTTGCTGTGACTGTGGTCGGGATGAACTGCTTACCTGAGCATCCATCTCTTGGAAATTCCTTTCTAGACCGAATCCCACGTTCCTTTTAGCCTTTGCTTGCTACGTAACAAGCTACCTTCCTTTTTCCAGAAGACATTCTGATCTTTGCTGCCTTCTCTTTCCAGGCTGATAGAAATGTTTTTTCTAGCATGGCAGGTCAGGGCTTTCTGGGAATTTTTAATCAGCACATTTGGAGCCAATCCTTGTTCCCATCATCCTCGCCTTTCTCTGGACCCCTCCAGCCTTTCTAAATTTTGGAATGCAGTCTCCCTCAGTCTGCATCCTCCCCACTCCCCCACCCTGATCGCCTATATCACCGCATACCTCAAAGCTACTTCAGGTTCAGTTCCAGACCACCGTAATCAAGCAAATATTGCAATAAACTGAGTCACACAAAGTTTTTGGTTTCCCAGTGCATATAAAAGTTGTGTTTACACTATATTGTAGTCTATTGAGTGTCCAATAGTATTATGTCTAAAAAAAGGCAATGTATATACTTTAATTAAAAATACTTTATTGCCTAAAAATGCTAACCATCATCTGAGCTTCTTTTAATCTTTTTGCTGGTGGAGGGTCATGCCTCAGTGTTGATGGCTGCTGACTGATCAGGGTGGTGGTTGCTGAAAACTGGGCTGGCTATGGCAATTTCTTAAAATAAGACGACAGTGAAGTTTGCCATGGAAACATTATGTGAGTACGTCCTGTTGGAAAAAATGGTGCCCATAGACTTGTTTGACATAAGGTTTCCACAATTTGTAAAAAAAAAAAAGCAACATCTGTGAAGTAATAAATTGGACCACAGTAAAAGGAGGTGTGCCTGGATGGCTATATCCTTTGAACCAGCTGCGAGATGTTCCCTCCATGACCCCATGGGGCAACTAGTTGGCACCTCAGTGCACAGAGCACTGGGCCTAGAGTAAGTCAGAAAGACCTGAGTTCAAATGTGACCTCAGACACTTACTAGAGGTGTGACCCTGGGCAAGTCACTTAACCCATTTGCTTTGTTTCTTCAACTATAAAATGGGGATAATAGCAGCACCTACCTTACACAGCTGTTGTGACTGAAGATCATATGAGATTGTATTTGTAAGATCACTTAGCATAGTACCTAGCACAGAGCACGTTCTATATAAATACTTATGCTCTTCCCTGCCCTGAAACCTTTTTCTAATTGATGGTGAAATGAACACATGATGTGGAGTCCACGCTCTTATTCCTGGCATCCGACCTCAGGAAGGGAGGAAAGCTGCAGTCTGTGTTCCTGAGCCATTAGGCAGTACATAGGAATTCACAGAGCCAACGACCAATTGAAAGCTGGGGGGCGGTTGGGGGAGTCCATGAATGTAGGCTTTAGGGATAAAAAGTCATCCCTCCCAGAAATCGCCTGGCAAAGCAGCACAATGCTCTCTGGTCTCTTTATGCAGAGCACTCCAGGCTCATTTCTGATAGTCACTAATTTCTTGCATACCCTAGAAACTTGCTTTGATCCTCAGAAAGATCTTTCTGGCCTCTTCCATCAGATAAAACACAACAACAGCAAAAAGATCTCAGAGGCTCACCACTCCTCCGTCACCTCCCCCATACACACTCATTCTATAATACAATCCAGCTCAATTCTGTCCCAGCCAGTTCAGTGGGGTCAGTATTTATTAAGTACCTAATAGTGCTCAGCACTGTGCTAGGCTCTGGGGGAGGGGGGTGGGACCTAAGGTCATAAGCTTGGGGTTGGAGGGAACCATGGAAGATATAGAGTCCAAACACCTCGTTTTACAGAGACGGACCCTGAGCCCCATAAAAGGGAAGAGACTTAGCCAAGGTCACCCAGGTAGGCAGCGCCACAGGCAGAGGCATGAAGGGCACTAGTAGGGGACCTTTCATGCCTCAGTTAGTGCTAGAGTTTTATTGTAGAGTCAGTAGGAAGACAATGAGTATTCCGGAGCAGGTCAGACCTGAGCTTTGGGGAGATTATTTTGGCTGTGGCAAGAAGGACAGATCTTAGGAGGGGGAGGCTAGAAGTGAGAAACCAATTTAATTCAATTCAACAAGGATTTAGGGAGATCTTCTGTGTGCTGTGAACTAGAAGGGTGAAAACAAATGCATTCCCCTTAAAGTTGTATCAAATCCTAGAAATTTAGACTTGGAAAAGGGGCCTTGGGGAAAGAAGAGGCACTGGACGGAGAGGGAGGAGAGCTGGCTTTCAGATTCTGAGTCCAGCACTAGCCATCTGGGAGACCTTGGACAGCTCATTTCCCTTTTCTGGGTCTCCATTCCATCCTCAGTGTTGTTGTTCAGTTGTATGTGACTCCCTGTGACCCCATCTGGGGTTTTCTTGGCAAAGATACTGGAGTGGTTTGCTATTGCCTGCTCCAGCTCATTTTACAGATATGGAAACTGAGGCAAACAAGGTGAAGTGACTTGCCCAGGGTCCCACAGCTAATAAGTGTTTGAGTCAGGATTTGAACTTGGGGCTTCCTGACTGTAGGCCTGGCGTGCTATCTACTACATCACCTAGCTGCCATCCTCTGGAGGGTGATTTATAATATTCTTTTCAGTTCTGAAGTGCTTGGGTCTGATCCAACCCCTTCTTTGTTCAGGCAAGAAAAAAGAGGCACAGAGACCTCAAGGGACGTGTCTGAGGTCACACAGCTAGTTCATGGTATAGTTAGGACTACCACTGACAAGGACTTGCTTTTTCCTATGGATTCAACTGCTTCTCATTTTAAATCTCTCATGGAAATTTCCTTCGATGATGCCTAGGGTAAGATGAAGATTCTTTTTTTAAAGCAACCCCCCCCCCCCATTCTAATCCATCTTGCATACCTGGGCTATAATTATATAAGGATATAGAACATGCAGCTATACAGGTATACAAATATAGGTCTATATTTCAGTGCTGAAATATAAAATTGATTTGGGTGAGTGGGGATTTTGCTTTAGATTTTTTGCCTTAGAAGAGGTGGATGCAGGTTTATTTCAAGTCTTAAAGTGAGACACACATGTGCTCCAGGTGACAGTGGAACATCAGCCTGGGCTTCCCTTTTTGGTGTATTTCCCAAGAATCAGACCCATAGAAACGACTGGCTGAGCTCCCGGACCGTGGGGTCAGGCTATGGAAATCTAGGGTCCTCGGAGACCCTGCCTAATTCACACATTAACATGTTCAAGCTTGGCCTCATCATTACCACAGTCCCCAGAGCCCCCTGAAGCTCACACCACGGGCACCCCCCCCACACTTTGCTGCTTTATTTTCCCTCTGCCCAACACCTATCCCCATCCTTATTAGCCAGCCAGCTGAGGCTCAGGGAAGGGGAGACTGGAAGCTTCTCTCCCTCCCCACCTCCATTCTCCCATCCGTCGCATTTCTGCAAAACTGCCCCTACAGAGATCAGATCCACATTGGAGGATGTCTTCCACATGCAGGGTTAGCTGGTAGGCTCTCAACAGATGAGCCCCAATTCTTTGTTTGGGGTTTCCTGAGGAAATCAGAGCCCCTCATCTGTGTTAAACCAAGATGGGAAATCCTGAGTTTCCTTCAAGGCACTGCTCGGGTACCATCTTCTACAGGAAGCCTTCTCTGCTAGGAGCTAATGCTCTATCCCAACTCATATTACACACCTAGAATATATATGTATTACGTACACCCTCGAACATGTGTGACATAATAACTAACATTTATATAGCACCTAAGGCAGCTAGGTGGTGCCATAGTGCACAGAGCCCCTGGGTCTGGAGTCAGGAAGACTCGGCTTCCTGAGTTCAAATCTGGCCTCCAGACCTTCCTAGCCGTGTGACCCTGGGTAACTCATTTCACCCTGTTTGCCTCAGTTTCCTCATCTGTAAAATAAGCTGGAGAAGGAAATGGCAAACCACTCCAGTATCTTTGCCAAGAAAACCCCACATAGAGTCACAAAGAATCAGACACAGCTAAAAAATCATTAAATTGAACATAATGCCTACTATATGCCAGGCAGTGGGCTAAGCACTTTACAATTATTATCTCATTTGACCTCACAAGAGCCCTGCAGAGCAGGTACTGTTATATCCCCCATTTTACAAATGAGGAAACCGAGGCAGGTAGAGGCGAAGTGACTTGCCCAGGGGCACACAGCTAGGAAGTATCTAGGGTCAAATTTGAACTTGGGTCTCCTTTTCTGCTGTCTGTAAACATACCCACATCTCCCGTGGACTCCAAAATCCCTCTCTGGATCTGAGCGTCTTGGATTACTGGCATCCTCTTTCATCCCTCCTTCCTCTCATCCTTGTTTCTCTTCTCCTCCACAAAGCCTCCACTTCCTTCTCACTCTCCTCTAAGCCCTCTGCATTCTGACTTCCCCTGAACCTGGTGTCGCCAGAGTTACTAGTGGTCTTTTACTTGCCAAATCCAATGGCCTTTTCTCAGTCTTCAACCTTCTTGTCCTCTCTGTAGCCTTTGACACTATTGATCACCCTTTCCTCCTGGATATTCTCTCCTCTCTTGGTTTTTCTGATTTTTGGCTCTCTCCTGATTCTCCTCCTACCTGTCTGATCACTCCTAGTCTTTTGCTGGCTCTATATCCAGGTCATACCCATTAAGCACAGGGGGCCCCCAAGACTCTGTCCTGGGCACTCCTCTCTTTTCCCTCCACACTAATCTTATTTGGTGATGTTAACTCCCATGGATGCAGCAGTCCCTCATCACCAGCTGCCTTTTGGACGTCTCAGAATGGAAGTATACAGGCATCTCCAACTCGACATGTCCACGGCAGAAATCACTGTCTTTCTCTCTAAGCTCTCCCCTCTTCTGAAGGTACAGATTCTCGTCAAGGGCACCACCATACCCCCACTGACCCAGGCTGGCACCCTCAGCATCATCCTCACTCACCCTACACATCTGCTCCAGAGCCGAACCTTGCTTCTCTCTTTGCAACATCTATCATCTTTGTCCCCTTCTCTCCACTCACACAGCAATGATCCAAGTTCAGGTTTCTATCACCTTTTACCCAAATTATTACAATAGCCCCCTAATTAGTGCCACTTCATTAGCATTATCTCCACTCCAATCCACACAGGTCAGACCACGTCACCCCTTCTCCTCAATAAACCCCAGAATTGATCACAGTCAATTAGCCCATAAGCACTTATTAAACCTTTGTTACATTCTAGGCATATAAAGGTTTGCCTTGTTGGTGTTTATATAGTATTTCATCACCTGCCACGTCCTATCTTTCCAGTCTTTCTATACTTGCTGTTTCTTGCAAATGACACTTTGTCTTCTATCTCTGTGTCCTTGTATTGGCTGTACCCCATGCCTGGAATGCTATCCCTCCTCAGCCAGTTAATTAGCTTCTTTGGCTTCTTTCAAGACTATGTTGAAATCTTAGATTCTTCAGGAGACCTTTCCAACCCCACCTCTACCACCATCTACTCACCCCATCCCCATCGGCTCATTCATTACCTTCCCTCTGCTCTGTATATATAGCATGTATCTATCTCATTGTTTATAAGCCTTCTCTCTCATTGAACTGTGAGCTCCTTGGGGATGAGCACTTTTTTTTTAAACCTTCCTTTATAGCCTCAACTCTTAGCACAGTGCCTAGCACATAGTAGGAGCATGCTAAATGCTTGTTGACTGACTGCTTGACTGGCTCCTGAAGGCAGTTTACCATTCCACAAACTGGGAGGAGCAGATCAAAGTCTGCTTCAGCCCAGCTGATGAATGACATCCTGGGGAGCTACAGGGAGAGGGCTGGAGATTGAAGTATTGAGTGCAGAAAAATGGTAATGTTGAAAGCAACAACTGTATCATTTCCAGCAATTTAGTGTGACTCTCTTGGAGTCCATAGTGCATTAACTTTTGGTGACTGTGTTATATTTGTAACATTATACCATATACTGTATATAGTACATACCACATATCTATATACACTATATAGATATTATATATGTATATTTACATCCACACCCTATAACTGTATTATATTGATATAGAGGTATGTCTGCTGAGGGGTGAGGATATGAATGTGGTGAGGGCTGAGAAGCAAACAGTTAGGGTCCCTAACTCTAAATAGGGTTAAGAATATTTGTCATTTTTCATAGGTTTTGTTATTATATTGTCATAGCAATTAAGGTTCTGTGAATTATAGCAGATTTAGGGAGGAAACAGGATTTCCTAAAAAGATGGGGGCTTAGAGTTTTCTGATGGGGTTAACGCACACCAGAATGTCAAACATTCCTGAGTGTGGCTCAAACAAAATTAAAATATAACTGGGAAATATGTTAAAAGTGTTTCTCTAAAGTCAAAAATCTGGCCCACAGGAAGCTTTATGTACAGTTTAGTGGCCCCTATTTTCATTTCAGTTTGACACCACTGATTCACACTAACCCTTAGGCTATGGAGATGAATTCTGTCTACCAAGAGAGATGTGGAGCTGTGGGGAAGGTCATCTGCTCTATGAGAATCACAAAGCATTTGACACCTTCCTGGAACCCTGATATCAGGTAGAACTCATAACCACCAGGGTGAGGGAGTGTGACTTCTCAGAACCTGGTTCTTTTGGTGAACAGGATCAGGTTGGTGGCTAGCAGTGCCACCTGGTGGTTAAATGTTAAATAGAGATAATAATTCTTATACACATAGTACCTACCTATTGTTGTTGTGAAGTTATAAGGATCAAATTAGATGGCTACAAATGTTTTGCAATCTTAAAGTGATATAAAATATCTACTATTATTATTTTGGCCCTTCAGGGAGAAAAGGAGCTTTGGTTCATAAAATATGCAGTATTTTGCTATCATTGTGTGTACTTTTCTATCAAATATTCTTGGAGTCACATGTAGAACCTTTTTATACTCATGAGTTTAGACAAATATATCTGCAATGTTTTCAACTAAAAATAAATAATCAGAAGAAACATGATGTCATGGAAAGAACAGCAGATTTAGAGTAAAGAGAATACTAGCTCTATTACATAATACCTAGGCAAGGCCATTCTGAATCTTGGGTTCTAGTCTCTCCTCAGTCAAATGGAGATACATTAATAACATCTACATCATAGAATTATCGTAAAGCTCAAATGAGATAATGGATATAAAAAGCAATTATCTGTGCACATGTCGCATTCCACCTTTTCCTCCATTAGACTGCATGCCCCTTGAGGGTAGGACTCATGCTCTCTCACAATACTTAGCATTGAGAAAAGTGCCTTCCACATGCTAAGTACTTGATAAATATATGCTGAAGTAAATCAAAGGCAGGATTCTGTAAAGGAATTCATTACCACCACACTCAGCTCTGGCTTCTTTTTCATGAAATAACATTTATTTCAATTTGACAGATAAGCCATAAATCAGCCTCACATCATATTCTTCTCTGTGTTTGCACTGTGTTCTGTACTGTTCCTTTAAAAAAAAAAAGCTCTGAGAGGTAATTCTTCCCAGAGCTAGATTAATGATGGCATGTCTCTATTACCGTAGGCGTGTAAGATCGGGATTGACAGCTGTTGCCGTGTTCTCGGCTGGGAATCATTTGTTTAACAAACACAGTAATGCATAGACATGGTCTCCTGGCTGCCTGTTCTCCTTTGCATAGACTGAGATGGCATGGTGCCCATGCACAGGCTGCTCCATCCCTGGCCCAAGGGCAGAGGTGCCAGGTAACTGTGGCTTTAAAATGACATCAGGTGCAGCATGGGAGATGCTGTTTTCTTTGCCTGAAGTTACTCTGTGCCAGCAGCAACACATTGGGGCCACGTGTTCTTGCTACATGACACCACCTGTGTTTCAGGAAAAAGCTCTGACAGAGGAGGAAACAGTTACATAGCAACCCTGAATGGGAGCAAGTTTTTATGAGCAGAGTGTCTGAGGAACTTATGGAGACCACCTGGTTGCCTGAATACAACTGCAGTGAAGCGAAGGAGACAGCTATGGTGGGCTGAACCAACTACTGACTTCTGAGTCTTTGCTTACTTGCTGAGCCAAACAATGTATTTAAAATATCTCCTATTTAGAGAGCTATTTGTGGTTTGCAAATCAATCAGTGACAGCATCTGAACCTCCCAACAATCTCTCACCACCTTCATTTTGGGCGCAAATATCATTACCCCCATTGTGCAGTTGAAGAAGCTAAGACTCACAGATGTTAAGTGACTTATCAGAGATTAGTTAGTTACCAGAGGCTGGTTCACAGTGTAGTCAAGACATAACTCCAACTCCAGGGTTCTTTCTTCTCTGCCTTTCTCTGAGTCTTTCTTTTCTCATCTGTTAAATGGAGATGTCATATTCATACTATCTACCTCTTAGAGTGGTAAGCATTAAATGAGATCATGGATTTACAGCACTTTGTAAACTATAAAGTGCTATGCAAATGTCTGCTCTGATCCTCATTTAAATTCTCCATCTAGATGAATAATTAATTATCAAAAGAATTAAAAATATATCTACGAAGTTATCGCTGATAATGTCTGATTTTATGAGTCCTACAGAATGGAAACTAACTCATTAAAAGAAATGCTCTGTCTCCTTAAAATGAGGTGTTTTCCTTCATTTATGGATTGACTAAACAAGTTATGGTACATGAATGTCATGGGATATTACTGTTTTGTAAGAAATGATGAATATAATGAATACAGAAAAGCATGGAAGAACAGATGCAAAGTGAAGTAGAACCAGGAAAATAATACCGAACACCCAATGACTAAAACAACATAAATGGAAAGAACAGCAAAACCACTGAGATTGGATGCTGTGAAATGCTAATAACCAGCAGCTCCCACAGAAGAGATATCAGAAGACATCTCCCTTCCTTCTCCTGTCCCCCTTCTTTATGGAGGCAAAGGACTGTGGGCATGGACACTGAAAATCTTGCCCAATATGTTCATTACTTTTGCTGAATTTTGTTTTTCCTTCCTCTTTCTTTTTTCAGCAAGGCAGTAGGGTGAAGTGGCTTACCCAGGGTCATACAGCTAGTAAGTGTCAAGTGTCTGAGGCCAGGTTTGAACTCTGGTCTTCCTGAATCCAGGGCTGGTGCTCTATCCACTGTGCCATCTGGTTGCCCCTTTCCTTCCTCTTTTAAAAAATTCTTTATGATAAGGCGTGGCTCTCTGGAAAGGGTTAGGGATAAAGATAAAGTGAGAAGATGCAAATATAAAAAATATCAATACAAGTTACTAGAAAGTTAAAAGATCCATTTTCAAAAGCAAATACTGAATTGGATTTAGAGCAATGACCAGTAGCCCCAGCTCCTGGGACAAACATCCCAAAACCTACCCAGGACAACTAACGATATGGAAGAGGTCTCAGGACGCAAAACCCTGCCAAGAGATCCTAAGGCATTGACCTGTGGTGAGAGCCCAGAAATCCCAGGACACCATGAGGCCAGTGCTGGGGAGGCTGCCACAAATAGAGAGAACGAGAGAGAGAGTACCCCAGGGACTAGCTTCCCATTTTAACTAGCTCCTCTCCCTAACTAGGTTTCTATTTGCTGAAGGAGTACAAGAGCTTCTAGAATTCGGGAGCAAAGCTCAGATCACTGCTCTGTAGGTAGGGCTCTGATGGGAAGGAGCTCTAAGTATATGGATTGAATAACATAAACCCTCACGGAAGGGGGATGAGAGGGTTTGCATTTCTTCATTTATCTGAGGAACATCCCTGATGGCTTCTCAAAGTAAGGAAAGGAAAAACAGAGCCTTGGGTCTCTTGACTGTCAAACTCTGGACAGAAGGTGGTCAGAGCCTGGGTCTGTGGCCATTTTGTCTCTATGGTTTTGCTGTGGCAACCTGTAATAGCAGACATGATGAAAAGGTTAGACATCACAGCCAGCCAGCCTGAGGACATGAGCATTTGTCAGAGTGATTTCCTTCTCAAAACAGCCCTTAATTTATCCACTTCAGATGTTTATTTAAAATTGTAAAGATCACATTCCCTAGTAAAAGCCCAAGTTAAAGTCACTTGGAGGGGGGCCACTAGCGAAGAATTTCTTGGGAGGGAAGGAGACATACTTGCTGAGGGAGAGTTGAACCAGCATCAGCAAGGGTGGCTCATTTGGATATAAACATGGGGCAGTCATTTCTCAGGCTTTCTTAGGTAGGACCACAGTATTTAGGTCTAGAAAGCACAGTGTAGTAGATAGACCACTGTGCTTGAAGTCAGGAAGACCAGGGTTCAAATCCCACCTCAGACAGTCACTAGCTGTATGACCCTGGCATGCCGCTTAATTCTCTATGCCTGTTTCCTCATCTGTAAAATGAGGAAGTTGGACTGTATCATCTCTAAGGTCCCTAAACCTATGACCCTATGACTTTAGGGATAATCTAATACAACACCCTCATTTGACAGAGGAAGAAAGTGAGGTGCAGAGAGGTTACACGCCTTGCCCAGAGTTGCACAGGTAGCCAGGGCTGAGTAGATTCCACTCCAACTTGAGGCAGACCAGGGGTCCCTTCTGAGGGTTGCCAGCTAATGGTCATCCAGCCTTCACTTGAAGACCCCCAGTAAGGAGAAGTCATCTCCTCCTCCTGAGGCAGCCCATTCTGTTTCTGGACAGTAAGAGTTTCTGTTAGGGAGTATTTTCTTTTTCTGATATCAAGCCTACATTTGCATTTTTGCAACGTGGACCTATTAGCTCCCTCTGGAGCCAAACAGAATCTCCCTTCCATGTAACAGTCCTTTCAATTGAAACAATGGAAGTAGTAAGCAGAGATAATCCTCTCCCCCAAACCTTCCACTCAGGCCTCCTCTCTTCTCCAAGCAAAACTTAGCAAAGCTGTCCGAAAGAGTGTGTGATCAACCAATCAGAAAGTGGGAAGACAGATCATATCTCACCCTTGGCTCTGATAGCCAATCACGGGGCTCCTCTCCAACAGGATTCCAGCTCTCATTTATCATCTGCCAATACTTGCTCGGCCATTTCCCTCCTCTTGGCAAACTCCCAACCTTCCCCTTCTGAGCTCCATGTTGACCCCAGGATTCAGTTATAACTTCAACTAACAGCCACTCATGGCAGCTTCATGGAGGCATCAGAAGAGAATTTAGCAGAGTGTTCTTTTAATGCCTCTAAATATGTATTTGTTCCTCTCAATATCTAATGTTAGTCAGTCAATAAACCTTTATTAAGTGCCTACTATATGCCAGACACTGTGGTAAGTCATGGAGATATGAAGAAAGGCAAAGAACCGTTTTTCTCTTTGGAGCTCCCAGGTTACTTCATTTCCTCCCCTCTGTAGGGAACATGCTAATTGACCACTTTATAATCAAGCAAAATTGAGAACAGGATGCAGACCATGTGCCATTGGAAGTGAACTTCAGCTGGAATAGAAAGTAAACTTCTTGAGGAAGGGACTATTTCCTTTCTAGGTTTTGTGTCTTTGCATATTTAACTAACTAGCGAGTCTCTTTTTCAAACACTGTTCAGCTCAACCTTTAAAGCCCTCCCCAATCTGGCTCCCACCTGCCTTTCCAGTCTTATTTCATAGTCTTCCCCTTCATATTCCCTCTCTTCTAGTCACATGGGTCTGCTAACTGTTCCAGACATTCTATGTCTAGCCTTGGTACTTTGTCTGAGAGGTCCCTGATCTGTGGAATATGCTACTACTTCTTAGAGATTCTAGCTTCCTTTACAGCCTGATTACCCTAGTTCTTTTCATGATCTCATCAACTCCTGTGGATTTAATTACCATCTCTAGCAGATGGCTCCCAGACTGGCTTCTCTCCTGATCTCCAACCCCATGTCACCAAATGACTGTTGGACATTTCCATCTGGATGTGCTGTAGACATCCCAAGCTCAACAAACACCAAACAGAATTCGTTCTCTTACCCTCCAAACCCACTTCTCTTCCTACCTTCTCTATTTCAGTCCAGGCTATTATCATCTTTCCAATCATTCAGATTCACCACCTTGAAGTCATTCTCAGTTCCTCACTCTCCTTCACCCCATATTTCCATGGCCAAGTCATGTTGGTTCCACCTCTCTAGCATCCGTTCCCTTCTCTGCACTCCTATGGCCACCTCCCTCATTCAATCCCTGCTCACCCCTTGTTTGGACTCTTGCATCATCCTCCTCATTGGACCCTGCTTCAGCCTATTTGACTCCAATCCAACTTCCTTGCAGCTGCCAATGTGATTTCCCAACAGTGTTGACCTGACCACGTTCCTTCCCTTGCTCAAGATGATTCAATTGGTGGCTCTATGTTGCCTTGAGGATCACATATAAACTCCTCTCTTTGGCGTTTAAAGCCCTTCCTGGCTTGTTGCACATCACCACCTTGCGTGGTCCTGCCATGTTGGCCTTCTTGCTGTCTCTCCCACTCTAGTCTCTGCCTTCTCCTTCTGTACTTTGGCACTGGATGTCCCCCATGCCCAGAACATACCTCTGCCTGGTAGAATCCCACCTCTTTCAAAGCTTGGATCATGTATCACCATCTAGGTGAATCCTTATCTGTTTCCATGAAGCTGCTAATCCTCTCCCTCCAGATTATTTCATATCTGCAAATGTATTATATATATACACACACACACATGCACACATGCACGCACGCATGCACACACAGAGACACCCCCAGGAGATAGAGATGGAGCTGATCAAATTAAGGAATTCTGCTACAGCCTGACAACGAAATGACAGGACGTTCTTCAATCAATCTGATGGGATTATAGGGTATTTGCCATTGAATGAAGACAATGGAGGGATCAGGGAACTTGTAGCAACCACCTAGCTTGAACAGCCAGTCATCTGGGGAGGAAAGAGAGGAGAGAGCCCCAGCTGCAGAGGAGGGACGACGGTCCTCTTTTTGGGAGCATTTTTAGCATCCCTGCCAAGGGATGGACGAGGGGATTGTTCTCACCCATCCCATCAGCAGTGGCATCAGCTAGCAGAAGCCCATGGTTCTAGCAGTCCCATGAAGTCAAGAGGTCTGGGCTTGGAGCTGGCCTCCTGTTTGGGCCCCAAACGGAGATTCCTGTTGATCTGAAGGTGTGGGCCCCAGACCCTTCCAAAGCTGTCAGCAATGTCCTGGGCCTGGATGTCGGTTGAGCCCAAGGTTGGAGATAGCAGGATTCTATCCTAGCAGCTGAGATGCTGTGTTCAGAAGAAGTAGGTGCAGGGAAATCAGCAGAGTGACTCTCCCAGAAGAGATGCTGTGCCTGATGTCACAAGAAGAGAAAAGACAAAGAGACCTGGAGGCAAAGGACGTGTGAGATGACCTGGCCACACATGATGGCTCCACGCATACTAGCGTACTGCCAGGGCACTCCTCTGGGACTCCAGCCTCCCCACTGGTTCTGCACGAGTTGGTGGGAGACCCTGACCAAGTGACACTGGGGAGCATGCTTTGTTACTACTGTTTGTGTGATGTCATTTCAGTCAAACCTTTGCTCTGAGTCATCAGGATTAATTGGCTGGTTATTGAAGGCAAACCCTCACTGGGGACTTATAAGCTACAGTTTTAGAAGAATGGATCCAGAGTATTGTGGACCTGGGGTAGTCATCCCTGATGGCCCCAACTTGTGAAAAACCTTCCCAACATCCTGGGATGCCAGAAATGAGAGCTGGAAGGGACCTCAGACATCCTCTGATTGGCCCTTTGCCTTTCACAGAGAGGGACACTGAGGTTTCAAGAGGAGAAGTGACAGTGCCTGACACAGAGTCCGCATTTTACCAGCTTTTGCTCTGTCTGTGTATTTGAAGGTGTAAATATTCCTTCCTTCGGCATAATTCCAGAAGATGAGCATTAAACCTCATTTTTAACCACTAAGTTTAAATTGTGGACTGTTTTTCTTTTTTAGTTCACTTGTAAGAATTTGGAGGGTCACAGGACCAGCAACGAAATCTGGAAGGGACCTTAAAAGTCATTGAGTCCAATCCCCTTATTTTATAGATGAGGAAACTGAGGCCCAGAGAGGTCAAGTGACTTATCCACGATCACACAGCTAATAAGTAGTAGAGCTGGCATTCAAACCCAGGTCTTCCAACTCCAAATTTAGCCTTATTTCCATGACATCACATGCTAGTTCAGCTAGTCCCACCACTGATTCTGTTTTGTCCTATATCCTCCAGCACTTAGCATGGTGCCTGGAACCCAGCAGGTGCTTCATGGATATTGACTGATAGACAAACAGTGACTTCCAATGCCAGCGAGTCTGACTATGTGCTCATGTGAATGTCCACAATAAGAATGGGAGCAGGGTTCAAGGTAGACCCATTCTGATGGTGCTGCCCGGAAGAAAAGGGCTGGAAGGAGGCCAGAGCAGCCTCAGGTGTGAAGTGCTCAGGAACCAATAGGGAACATTTATGTAGCACTTTGATGTCTGCAAAGGGCATAATCATCACTTTTATTGTTGTGGCTAAAACACAGCTAGCACTTTTTAAGGTTTGCCAAATGGTTTGTGTTCATTATCTCACTTAAGCCTTATATCAGCCCTACAGGTTGGTACCAGTATCATTGCTCCCATATTACAGATGAGCAAACTGAGGCTCAGAAAGGGGAGGTGACTGACCTGCAGTCACACATGTTTTAGCTGGGATTCAAACCCAGGCTCTCTAGCACTTTTCCTCCTGTTCCCAGACCTAACTTCTGCTGTGTAACCTCCATTTTGAGTCATTTTCTTAGGGTTGTCTTTGGGAATTTTTACAGCCAATTTATTCTGGATTATTCTGCTATTTCTGCAAAGGCAAATATGGAAATTTTTATTTCTTCTATTTTTATTTTTAATTTTTATAAGTAGTTATATTTATTGGAGATATTTATTGGAAAGCCCCAGCTTTCCACACCGTCCTCTTTAAATATGCCTGCTTTCTTCCTTTCCTTCTCCCTCTCTCTCTCTCTTCCTCCAGTCCTTTCTTTCTTCCTTCCTTTTTCCTTCCCTCCCTCACTCCTTCCCTTCCTTCCTCCCTCCCTCCCTTCCTTCCTTCCCTTTCCAAATGTGATTTGATTGGTCTGAGGCACTCCCGGTGGAGAAACACCCCCCACCAATTCAGATGGCCCAGTCTTCTATAACTTCTAGTCCTAGAAAAGGCCCGGCAGCACTGAAAGGTCAAAAACTTGGCCATGGTGTTGAACGTTGAGGTCTTCCTGTTTCCAAGATTGGCCTCCCCCTTACTTTACCCCATTCTGCTTCTCATCAGTTTCATAGGATTTTCATTTCACATTCAGTTTTTTGGCTTCTCCCTCGGACCCAACATGGGGAACCACGCCCACGGCTCACGTGGAGAGCTCTAAGTGATACTGATTCCACCATAGTGTAATTCAGTGACAGAGAACTGGACCTCTGAAGCTGGGACGTCAGCCAGTAGTATAGATGAAAACCAAGCTCCCTCTAAGTCTCAGACTTAGAGACGTCACCTTTTAGTATGCTTCAGGTTGGCGCAGGGGGGGGACAAAGGGATGAAAAACCCACAACTGTGACGTATATTTGCAGGATCTAAAGTACCATGTAGTACAAAAACCCACATCTGCTAATTAATTGGAATCAGAAACGACAGAAGTACTGAGAGCTTCATGCTTTTGAAATGAGCAAAGGGTAAGTCCTTTTAAACGCTGGCAATTTCTGTGGTAATGCAATACGTTCACCGGAAAGTTTGGACTCAGTTTGGCACAATTGTATGGTGTGGATCTGAAGGAGCAGAGAAGCCAGGCGCCCGGGCGACACCTCCCCCAGCTGATGGGCACCAGCGATTCCTCTTGATGGGGATGGTGTCGACACCTGCTTGATGCTCCTTTTCCTGTTTCCATGGCAACCGAGGAGCGAAGACTTGTCCACATACTTTCGGAACCTCATTAAATCAGGCAGCAGGACAGCAGCTGTGCTCTCAATGTGTTGCTCTGACAGCCGGGAACTAATTTTATGATGCTCAGGTGATTCAGGGCCCTTTCTAGGCCAAACTGCAGAGAAGGCAGTGATGGCGGGACAGATGGCCGAAGGAATAAATATTGCCAATATGTTTAATGCACACAAATTGTCTGAAAGGTGCAAACCAACAGGAGTCGTTTCATTGGCTGGGGTGATCTCAAAGCGAGTCATAAATACGAGGGGAGGGGAAGCGGTGGATGCCCCAACTGCTTCTTGTAAGATAAGTAGCTCTTTGAATGCATAATCCCTCCAGTTCTAAGGGCCTCGGTTCTGAGGCAGCTGGGAGCCCAGCTTGGTGGAGAATGAAGGCAGAAACCCCGCCCTTGTCAAGGTCGCCCAGCCCAGAAACAGTTTCTCTTTGCCCAGCTTGTGTTTACTTAAATTTAGATGTTTGGTAGGTAGAAAGCCAGTCAAGTAGGAATACCCCAATTTTCAATACACAAATTAAAATTTGGAAGTGGTGTATTGCATCTTCCAGTTGATAGCTCAGAGAATCAATAAATTAATTAATCACCAAACCTTTATTAAATACCTACTATGTGCCAAGTGCTGGGCAGGCCAGCACAAAGAAATAAATAATCCTTATTCTCAAGGAGCTGTCATTCTACTGCAGGGGGTAACGAGAATACATATGAGTATAGCCAATTCAATTCATTAGAAATTAAGTACTGACTGTGTGCAGGACCCAATATTAAGTGCTGGAGATGGGGGTGTCTTGGCATAATGTATAGAGTGTTGGACTTGGAGCCAAGACTACTTTGGTTCAAATTCTACCTCTGGTATTTCCTTAGATGTGTTTCTTAAGCAACTCCAGGCAAGTCGCTTGAGCTCTGAGCCTCAATTTCCTTATCTATAAAATGGGTCTAATAATAGCACCTCCCTCCCAGGGTTGGTGTGAGGCTCGAATGGAGTGATGCTTTAAAGTGATTTGCCAACACTCAAGTCCAGCAGAAATGTGTGCAATTGTTATCATTATTACTATTATTATCATCTCCCCTCTGAATCTTCCTCTGTATGTGAATACGAGTGAGCCTCAGTCGGTCTGAGCCTCAGATTCTTCATTGGTGAACTAGGGCACTATTGCTTTTACTGCGCACGTCACAGGGCTGCCAGGCAGACCAAATGCAAAGACGTCTCTCCAGTCTGGCACAAGAGTCAGTTCTCAGTGCAAAGAGGACCAACAGTACCGCTGTTGTCCTCTAGGGGCTTCCATTTCCATATTTGCCTTTGCAGAAATAGCAGAATAATCCAGAATAAATTGGCTGTAAAAATTCCCAAAGACAACCCTAAGAAAATAACTCAAAATGGAGGTTACACAGCAGAAGTTAGGTCTGGGAACAGGAGGAAAAGTGCTAGAGAGCCTGGGTTTGAATCCCAGCTAAAACATGTGTGACTGCAGGTCAGTCACCTCCCCTTTCTGAGCCTCAGTTTGCTCATCTGTAATATGGGAGCAATGATACTGGTACCAACCTGTAGGGCTGATATAAGGCTTAAGTGAGATAATGAACACAAACCATTTGGCAAACCTTAAAAAGTGCTAGCTGTGTTTTAGCCACAACAATAAAAGTGATGATTATGCCCTTTGCAGACATCAAAGTGCTACATAAATGTTCCCTATTGGTTCCTGAGCACTTCACACCTGAGGCTGCTCTGGCCTCCTTCCAGCCCTTTTCTTCCGGGCAGCACCATCAGAATGGGTCTACCTTGAACCCTGCTCCCATTCTTATTGTGGACATTCACATGAGCACACAGTCAGACTCGCTGGCATTGGAAGTCACTGTTTGTCTATCAGTCAATATCCATGAAGCACCTGCTGGGTTCCAGGCACCATGCTAAGTGCTGGGGGATATAGGACAAAACAGACTCAATGGTGATCACTCCCATTTCAGTGTTGGCTTCAGTTTTTGCTTCAGGGTTTGCAAAGGGCTCCTGATGATGGGAAGCTAGTGATATGGTAGGATGCTGTTTGGATTTGGGTCCTGAGGATCTGGGCTCAAATCCTGCTGGTGCTACTTGTTTATTGTCTGTGTGACCTTGAGTAAGTCCCTTTACCTCTCTTAGCCTTCAGTTTCCTTCTCTGTAAACTGATGGGTTAGGATTATAGGAGCTCCAAGGTCCTTTCTAGCCCTGTTCTATGAATAACCTGTGTGAGACTATTTCCTATCAGTGTGCAGGAAGTTATTGAATAGAGCCTAGATTGCTCTTACAAATTTTGAAGTAGAAATTGACAGTGATAGCTCCTTGAAAAAAACATCCCACAAGTCTTTTTGCAAAACTACATTCATCGTGGATGGCATAGAAACCTGGGTCTGTATCTGTTAAATGGGTGGACTCTCCTTACCAAGTAGAAAAGGGTGAACCTAAAGAGAAAATCCTGGGATCACCAAAGAAAATTATGTTGTTGCTACTGTTTTTATGAAGCCATCAGAACAGAAATGGAATCATTGGCCCAAGTGGGTTTCCCAGATATATAGAAACTGGGTCTTGTCTGCATCATGGGCGTAGCCTAGTCTGGCTCTGGGCTGGTACCAAGGCTGGATTTTTAGGAGCACCCCACTGCCTTTGGGAGAGAAATAAATTGGGTGATTCCTTAACAACAAAACCAGCCCACCTGCTTGTGGTACAATAATATTCTTTTATATTTAATCAATCAATATTTATTAAGTGATGACTACTATCTGCCAGGTGCTGTGCTAAGCACTGGGCATTCAAAAGGAGGCAAAAGATAATCCCTGCCCTCAAGGAGCTTACAATCTAATGAGGAGTTTACAGACTAATTTATTCTGTTTATTTATTCCAGTGCTCTGTCCTGGGCCATCTTCTCTTTTCTTTTTGTGCTCTCTCATTAGAGATCTTCTCAGCTTCCCTAGGGTCAATTATCATCTCTGTTCAGATGATTCCTAGATCTCCATCACTTGCCCTAGTCTCTCTTCTGAGCTCCAGTCCTGAGCATCAATAACACATTGGACATTTTGAACTGGATGTCTCATAGATATCTCAAATTCAACATGTCCAAAACAGAGCTTGCTATCTTCCCCTCAAAACCTCAGACACTTACTAGCTGTGTGACCCTGAGCAAGTCACTTAACACTGTTTGCCTCCATTTCCTCATCTGCTCAATGAGCTGGAGAAGGAAATGGCAAATCCCTCCAGTATCTTTGCCAAGAAAACTCCAAATGGGGTCAAAAAGAATTGGACACACTGAAAAACGACTAAGTGAAAATAAACCTTCACTTCTTCTGAATATCCTTATTTCTATTGAGAGCACCACCATCCTCCCAGGCATCCAGGTTTTCAGCTTTGACATCACCTTTAACTTTTCACACACTATGAGCTGACAAATCTTGTCACTTCTACCTGTACAACATTGCTTGGAAGATTGCAAATAGCCTCCTCTTTGGTTTTCCAGCCTCATGTCTTTCTCCACTCCACTAGGTCCTACACAAGGCCTTCTCTTCTGAGTTCATCTTCCACGCATTCTGCCTGTTCCTATTGTCTCTTCCATTAGAATAGAAGCACCTTGTGGGCAGTGACAGTTTCATGATTGTCTTTGCATCACAGTTCATAGTGGGCGTTTAATAAATACTTGTAGATTTGAATCCCACCATCTGAGCTGGACTCTTCTTACTCAGACATCCTTAAGAGAACAGACGCAGTCCAAGATTAAAAAAAAGACATCTTCAGAAAAATAGCAACACATTCCTGTCTCATTTAGATGTGGGCTGCATAGAAAAGAATTCTTAGAAAACGAGTTTAATAATTTAAATGTGAGGAAATATGTCTTTGCCTTTTTTGGGCAGCTAAATGCCCAAAGGTGAAGCTAAGTGAATTTAATGCATCAGGAAGGGTAATTATCAGCTAGTTTTGATCACTGGGGGACCATTTGGGCTCTACTGGAGACTACAGAAGGCATACTGGGTGCTCATGAGCAGTTGATGATTGGAAATTTATGTTGGTCATAAAAGATGATTTCAAGTGAGCAGTTCCGGGAGAACAATTTCTATAACAACAACAACAGCAACCACATTGTTAGACAAACTTTGCAAGACTTAAAAACTCAGATCAGTGCAATGGCAAAACAGCAACTTTAGAGGACTGATGATGAGACATGCTGCTCACCAACCACCTGACAGGGGATGGATTCGAGATGCTAAATTAGATACAGACTCTTGGGTGTGGTTAACATAGTAATTTGTTGTACTTGATTATACATATTTGTTACACAAGTTTTGTGTTGCTTTTTTTCCTTTTAATTGTGGAGTGAGTGGGAGGAAAGGGAAATAAATTGTTAATTGAAAAAAAAAATGGTTTCAATCACCTTGTCGGTTTGTAATTCCAAGAGTTTTGAGAAGAGTTTGTTTGGGCTATGAAGGATTGGACTCTTTGGTACCATGATTTATTTTTAACTTCTTTCCCTTTTGTTACTGTTGTTTTTATTTTCTTTTTGCTTCTTTTGGACATCTCTGTCCTGGGAACTACAAATGCCTTCCTGGTAACAGGGGTCTCTGAAATTAGAGCACGGGACGGACGGGCTTCTGCAAGCTTTCTCTTCTTAGTGGGTTGATCTTATTTTGAATTTAGTTCCTTAAGAAATGCCTCTAAAGGAAAAAAAAAACTGCATTTCCACTTTCTTTTCTGTCTGAGAATGTTGCAGCCAAATGGGAGATCAGAGCTCCCTTGACAATGGAGGGTGTTCTTATCCTTAGAGCCTGCTCGACAGAGTTCAGAACTAAACGGAGACAATACTAATACTCCTAAAGGTCTGTGACCTCATCAACATACAGTCATCTAGGGGATGCAGTGGAAAGGGTACTGGACCTGGAGCCAAAAAGACTTGAGTTGAAAGTCTGCCTCAGACATTTACTGGTTGTTTCGCTCTGGGAGAAACACTTAACCTCTTCTGCTGCAGTTCTCTCATCCATAAAATGGGGATAATGACAGCACTTACTTCCCCGGATTGTTGTGAGAATAAAATGAAAGGATATATGTTTTTTAAAAACTAATTTACAATGTTTTACTTTTGCTTCCATTATTTGTGTTTTTTCCTTCAAAATCTGGTATTGAGTTTTAAGATTTTGACAGATTCCTTAATTCTTTATCATAGAACCACACTTTTATCACATTGGCTGTTAAGTATATCTTCAACAATCAGCCTATTTTTTCAAGTCTACCCTTGATTATATTCCAAAGGTTTTCAATGGATTTGAAATTAGACAAGTTCTCTGGCCAGTGAAGCAGATTTATCTTTATCTATGGTTCTATCTCTGAAATAAATTGCTTAATCTTTCGTGACGTGTGGCATGGCATAAGATCATGTTACAGTATTCCATTTCCCTATGGGAATTTCTGTAATCTCTAACAATTCTGGTTTTTTTTTAAAATTATATCAATGAACACATCAGAAGTCACCATTGCCTCAATGAGGATGAGACTCCCAGGTCCAGCCGAAGCAGTGGAGAGCTGGAGCCAGCTTAAACTAGCTCTGGAAAGTGAATTGTTGGATTTTCAGTGTGAATATTTATACCTCAGAAATCAGCAAATACTGCAAATTGGGGCTTGATGTATTGTTTTGTTGATTGTCTAGACTTAAACAAATGATGGAAAATATGTTAATAATGCAGATTAAAATGTGTACTCTGCCCCCTTCCCCCAAGCCAAATATTAAACATGGAGAGCATATCCTTGTCTAGAAGTAAGAATTGTCTAAAACATTTTTGGGAATATTTGATGAAGATGCTCAGATTTTTCAGGCCCACATGGACTTCTGTCAATGGTTTTGGTATAGCTTTGAATGAAAAGGATGAGTTTTAGCAGTAAAATTATCTTTTGATTCTTCAGAACTCTAGTCTTTATATTATTTGCCCATGTCTAACATTTTTTCTTCATAGCAATCGTTACTTATTTTTTTTTACTTAAATTGTTTCTACTTAAATTGGTCTCACTGTTTTCCCATCTTTAACAAGTCTTTCTCTCCTTGCTCCTTCCTTCCTTTATCTTTCCTCCTTCCCTTTCCCCTCCCTCTATCCTTTCATCTCTCCCTCTCTTCCTTCTTTTCTTCCTTTCCCGATCATGTATCTATCTTCTATAGATGTTTTCTCCAGGTAGAATATAACCTTGGGGGCAGGAACTCATTCATCTTTGTCTTTTTATCTCCAGTCCTTAGGAAGGTCCTTGCACCTAGTAAGAGCTTAATAGGTGCATATTAAATGAATAGCATAGGAAAGAAGTGCCGACAAATGGATTTATTAAAAATATTTATTAATGTGGGCCCTACAAATGGATTAACTCAGAGGCTTCTCAAGTGGAAGTTCTAAAATTATATGCGGTAAGTGTTTGAAACAATGTAAGTAGAAATAAAAAGACTAAGCACTGTGCAATTACCATAACTAAGGTTTGCCCTGATAAAGCATCAAGAACCTCCCCGCCCTCCTCCCGTCTTTGAAGTGGTGGAGGACTAGTGGGGAAGAATATCACATACGCTGTCAGACACCACTGATGCATTGATGGGTTTTTTCTCCTTCCTACCTTGTCTTGCCTTACTGGAGAATGAAGCTGATGTAATGGTGAAAAGTATCACTAAAAATACTGCATCTGTTGAATTGTACTCATCACAGATGAATGCATCAAAAAGTAAGACCAATGAAAAGACTCTTAATGGTGTCCCTTTCCTTGACTTCCTGTGGCGGTTGTGTTTGTTGTCTCTGGGAGCTGTCCAACACTCACTCTTCTGGTTTCTGAAGGCATGGAGTAGAATAGGCCACCAGACAGGTCTTTCGGTCTCTCTGTCTCTTTCTGTCTCTCTGTCTCTGTCTCTCTGTCTCTCTGTCTCTCTCTCTCTCTGCCTCCTCTGTGTCTCTCTCTATCTCTCTCTTTTCCTCCTAAAATTTCTTTGGGCAAGAGACTTCCCAGACCATTGGAGTTGACAACCGACTCATTCCCACAAAGCAACAGGTGAAGAGTAAGTCTGGTTCCATTTAGAAAGTGAGATTTCTGATGTTAAAAAATAAGCATCCCCTACAAATTAATTAGTTCAGAGAGATTCTCCATCTGTGATGAATGTAAATGAAAGGCACAAACCCCCCAAACCGAGCACTGTGCCATTGTGTTGGCCAAGAAAATGCCCCTCTGTTATTGTGGGAAACGTAGCTGAAATGGTGTATTGGATGCTTCAGATTTTAAAATTTTCTTCCCCTGAGCTGGCTGCATAAATAAGTTTGTTTAATGAACTGAGTGCCCCAAGTTCTGCTCTGATGCTGCATCATGGTAGGTGAGAGATCTCAGGTTCTCAGAAGCTCTATCAGGATATAACAACCTCTCCTAGGCTCCACCAAGCAAGACTTTGATTCTGAGTTCCTCTCCAAGGACCAGCCTCAGTCAGGTGGGAGACTGAAGCTCATCCAATAAATTAATCAATAAACATTTATTACGTGCCTGATGTGTCAGGGACTGTGCTTAGCACTACAACTGGGCTGTAGGTTGATAAAACTTTCAGCCACAGCTTCTGTTGAAGGTTGAAGGGGCTGCAATCTGGGTCAGCAAAGGCCAAAACTCTTAGATGTCAAAGTTACAAGGTAGCTGTTATATTTCTCTAAGAGAGCCTCCAGAAACTCAAAACTGCAGCTGGTTGCAATCATCAAACAAAAAGGAATACTCTTGGCCGAGGACCAGGAAACAGCAACTTTTTCAAGTCATTCTTCATAAACAAAAATTAAGGAATAAATCACTCAGCTGAAGGTCAGCTCTGGTTCTCATTCTCCTTTGTGGACTTACATTCAGTTAAAATTGGAATAAAGGAAGAAAATATTTCCCCTGGCCTCTCCTTGAGAGGGGTGGGGAATTGGCTAATGTCGGTTTAATTAAACAGATGTCCATGTCAAATCCTCTTCTGTCTTAAATCATAAGAAAGACATTGCAGAGAGAGATTAGCCTTGGAGCCAGGAAGACCAGAGCTCAAATCCTGTCCCTGGCACAGAATAACCTCTAAATGCCCTAGGCATGTCAGGTTGTAAGTTTCAGAGAAGGTGCTGACTTGCATTGGGGGAAGTTTGCTTCATACCAGTGACATCCTAATTCTATTCCCTACCCCTAAAGCATAAAAGGGAATGATGATGGGGGTAGAAGAGTTTAACCTCTCCCCAGTGAAGAAAGCATCAACCAACTTGGTAAAGAGAAGGAACCATTTCATCACCTCTCAGGAGGATTTTAAATAACACAAATAGGAGGGTGAAATACAAAAACCATTTTTAAAGGGAACATTGCTTTGACAGTCTCCTTTTAGCGTTTCTAAAAACAAATACAAAATAGCTTTTTGGAAGACAGGATCCTGATTCCTGCCAGGACACCCTGTTGAGCTTAAACGTCATGCCGACTTTTGAGCAGTGAATCATTTGACAAAAGTGCTTATGCCCAACTGGCATCATAGGAGAGTTAGGCTGCTTAGACCAGCCCAGCAAGTTAAATAGAGAGGTGATTACCCCAAAGAAGCCAAAAAATGTTCTTTTTTCCCCCACTGAGGTTTCTCCAGGCAGCCCCATCTCCAGGAACTCAAGAAAGGGAACCTAATTTCAGGTTAAATGTCCCAGTGAAAGAGCTGAGGACAAAGGAGTTAGAGTTGTCAAGGACCTAAGAGGTCCATCACCTACACCAACTGTCTTGTTTTTGCAGATGAGGAAACACTGGTCCATCTCCCACCCGGGATCCTTTGAATAGGGTGTGCCCCATGCCCAGTGCATTCCTTCCTCACTCCTGCCTCTCAGAACCCTTAGCTTCCTTTAAGACTCAGCTCAGGCGTCAACCCCCTGTTTTAGTGTTCACACCCTCCTGGAATTACCTTTCTTACACGCAGGCAGATTCCTCCACGTTTTGTTTTTGCCTGCTGTTTGGCACTCAACCAGAGGAGACGCTTCATGAATGAGTGCTGAATTGGATCAGATTAAATGACAAGGTCATACTAGTAGAAGGTCCAGGACTGAACATTTTTAGGTGAAACACTTCTTTTAGATTTAACAAGCCAGGGTTAACATCTCCTTCCTCTACCCCTTCCCCCCAATCCCACGGTTCAACATAAGAAATATGCTCAGTGACCACAAGGAGAATGTTTATTCAATGACAATTGCCTGACCCTCTTCCCTGCCCGAGTCATGAGAGAGTGAGCTCCTCACTACTGGGCATGTTAAAGCTGGAGCCAGAAGCCTGGGTTGGGGACTATTTTATTGGAGCATATTTACATATTGGAAGCTGAATGAGATGATCCCTCAGGTCCTTTCTACATCATCGAATCTCATAAACCAACAATAAACATTGATTAAGCACCTACTGCATGCAGAACCCTGTGGTAAGTACTGCAGCAAGCTTAGATAAGGCCCAGTCTTAACCCATATCCTTGTGAAGCTCCCAGTCTGGTTGAGGGGAAAGGCACAAAGCACAGTTGACAGTGATATTCAATGGTACCAGATAATCTCATTAGAGAATTATGAATCCAAGCGCTGAGAGGAGAGGACAAAGGATATTAACCAGTCGGGGTGGAAAGGAATCAAGGAAATCTTCCCAGAAGGGGTGGCATTTGAGTTGGGCTATATATTAAGATCATTCCATACTGGGCATGCCGGAGAGGCCTAGAATCCCAGCTTCCAGTGAAGCTGAGGCTGGGGAATCTTCTGACCTCAGGAGCTCTAAGTAACAGTAGGGTAAGTCGATCCTAAATCCAACACCAATCTGGCGAGCCTACGGGATTGGAGGGGGGAGGGGTACTAGGTCACTCAAGGTGGAGCAAACCAGTACGGGCTGTAAATGGAGCAGATAAAGGCTCCCATACTGATCAGAGGGCAGCTGAGCCAGTCAGTGGCCCCTGCATTTTGAAAGGGAAACTTTAGAGAAGGAGACCCAGTCTTTAAAAAAAAACCCATTCAATCCGTGAGCGTGTTACTTCTGAGCATGGCGTTATTTTTTACTTTCCATGCATTAGAACCAATGATATTTTTAAGGGGCTGGAAACGTTATATGTATATGATGAGTTTAGAGCTTGGTACAGGAATGCAAACACCCCACCCCCCGCCCCACCCTGGGAGCCATTGGTAAATCGTGCCCGTTAGCCAGAGGCCAGAGCAAATGTTGTGCTCCTGAAGGGGTCAGGCCGCAGGCCTACCCCTAAGCCAGAAATGGTTTGTGGGCTGCCTCCTCTCTGTCCTTCACATCAGTAAAACTATCATTCATCCTTTAGGTTTCCTGGATGTGGAGGAAGCCTTAAAGGCCATCGAGTCCAAATTTCTCATTCTCCAGGTGAAAAGGGGTAAATTAGGATAAAACACACGTACTTCAGCCTTAGGCCTTAGGGAGGAGGTGGCCTGGAAAGCTCGCTCCTGCCCACTGGCTGGAGAGCTGCCAGGGTGAGGGCTCGCTCCCAAGCCACTTGTGGCAAGGGAGAAGTCACAAAAACAGATGAGAACTACAGACTCTCGGATTTGGGAGGGAGCTCAGAGACCATCTGGTCGAGATTTCTCGACTTTTGTTTGTGTCCTGGGCCCCTGTGGCAGTCTGGTAAAGCCGACAGACCCCTTCTCAAAGTCATATTTTTAGATGCATAAAATGCATAGGATCACAAAGGAAATGGATTATTTTAAAACAGTTATCCAAATATATGTAAAAATGTCCCTGGCTCCCAGGTAAAGACCTTCCTGCCCTAGGACAACTAATAGCTCAATCAGAATCCCTGCAATCACACACCTGGCCAGTGGTCACTAAGCCTCTGCTTGAAGGCCTCAAGGAGAGTGAGACCTGTTACCTTCCAAGGCTTCCCATTGCACTTTGGGATAGCTCTGGTTGTTAGAAAGCTCTTTCTGAATTAGATGTGGGTTTGCCCCTTTGCTGTTTCTTCTGGTTCTACCCACTGGGGCCAGGCAGAATAAAGCTAGCCCCTTTTCCATGTGATAGCCCATTAAGTACTTGAAGACATCTAACACGCTCCTCCCTCTCCTTCCTGCAGGTAACCCATCCCAGTTCCTTCAGCAGACCTTCCCATAGCACCATCTCACGCTATTCATCCCCCTTGTTTCCATCCTCCACTGGTACTGATCATTCCCAAAGATGGCCAGTTCCTGGCTGCTATCAATTTATCACTGTGCACCTAAATCTGATGGTGTAAGATTTGTTTTCACCCACCCATTCTGATTGTCTTTGAAGCCTTAACCCTTTGCTGCCATCATGGCAAAGAGGAGGCTGGCGATGGGCTAGAAAGGTGAGCAGCAGCGGAGTGGGTCAAATTAGACCAACTGAATCTTCTAAGAACAACATGAATCTTCCCAGACATCTGTTTTAGCTAACACTGGCCTTGGGCAATAGAGAATTATCTATTCAGTTTTTAAACTACCACAGATTCAATCCTTGAGAATATAATTGTGAGAAAGTATTTTACTACTCAAAGGAACAGGACTGGTTGGCTCATCTAGCATAAAACAAAGCAGTTAGTACAATGTGACATTAATTCTTTGTTCTTTTACACATTAAGGGGCATCATGAGAGACTAAACGCAGAATGTATAATTTTGGTGTGTTTCTTTGAAATTAGCTTTATGGCAAGAAGAGACAGAAACTTTACTCTTTTGTCCATGAGACAGTGAATTGGGCCCTAATAAGTGATAATGAATGATACCTTGGAGGATCATTGGATCATAGATTTAGAACTAGATTGGACCTTGGAGATCATCTAGTCTGGTCTTCTCATTTTACAAATGGGGAAACTAAGGTCCAGAATGGAAACAGAACTTGCCCAAAGTCACCCAGGTAAGGAGCAGAGGCAAGAGAGGGGCCAAGGTCTTCTGACTACCCTTCTAGTGGTCTTAGTTATATGGAAGTGATCTCATAGAATCCCAGAGCGTCCAGGCTGCTACAGGAATGTGTCCGCCGTATGTTTCAATCCCCGCATTCTCCCAAAGTGGAAGTAATGACAAAATGAGGTAGTATCAGAGTTGGAGGTGAAAAATAAGAAAAATTGGTGTGGTTCACCAAGCTGCAGCATGTGCAAGGGAGGGTGATGAGGATGAGGAAGGCCCTGGAGTCTGCCATGTGAAGATATGAAGGAACTAATAATATTTAGTCAAGAGTAGAAAAGAGAGGAGAGGGGACGAGGCTTGAGGATGTAATAGGTGCCTTCGAATCATCCTTTGGAGAATGGATTACTTCAAGAAGTCATACAGAGGTAGATTTGGGGCTTGTGGTCAGGAACATTTTTAGGATAATGAGAACTATTCCAAAGTGGAATGTCCTAGCTTGGCTGGTAATGGCTTCCCAACACTAGAGGTCCTGTGTAAAGGCTGTTTGACAACTTGTCAGGTGTCATTGTGGGAATTCTTGCCAAAGGTGCAGTCTTTTCTTGAAGGCCTCCAGTGAGGGGGAACCCACTTTCACCTAGCTTCCCTGGCTGATTCTGTGCCTTCACAGAAGCTATTTCCCATTCCTTGAATTAGCCCTCTCCCCACTTCTACCAGCTGGAATCCTTAGTTCCCTTCAAAGCTCATCTCAAGGACATTCTTCTACGAAAGAAGAAACCTTTTCCTGATCTCCACTGAAATTACTTTGTATGGAGCTTGTGTATACCTTGCCTTTTCCTTATCTAGCCATGTATTTGTTGTTCCTATTCAGTAGAATGTAAGCTCCCTGAGAGCAAAACCGGTTTCCTTTTTGTCTATGTCTTTAGCACCTAACAAGCAGTCTTGCTAGTAGTCGATGCTTAATAGTTAAGTGCCTAATGGATAGAGCAATAATCTTGTTCCAAGACACCCTGATCTCTTTGTAAGAAGGAATGCCATTCAAAGAGGAGGTCTAAGGTTCTACCTTTGCTTATTAAGGATTTGAAAATCATAGAGCTTCTGATTTCTAAGCCTGAAGTCCTTGGAAAAGAAGGAAAACTTTGGGAAGTTTTATACTTTCTCAATGGTCACTTGAGATCACATACTGAGCCTCTCTGAGAAGTGAGTACAGTGACAAGCCCCATTTTAAATGACACTTGGTTTCATCAAGCCCATCTGTATTAATGACCACAGCAAACTCCTTTGGCAAGCATGTGTCTCCCCATCTAATTCCTCATTTGACATTAATCATCAATGGAGCTTTGTTGCGCTTTTTGGGCAAATCCCGGATGATTTTGACATGGACGTGAGAGATAGCTTGTGGAAGGAGATGCTTTAAGTCAGTCTTTTGCTTTGTGGAATCAAATGCTATTTTTAGTCAAGGAATAATAAATAAACCTAGAATAAGGACGTTGAGTTTTTGCACCTTCAGTCAATTATATAACTAAAGATATGCTCTGCTTAAAAGAGCATTTGCTAAAACCTACTTGTTCCCTCCTCATATCTTCACCAAGACCAGCCTCAAATGTTTTGATTCATTTCATGAAGACTTTCTAGAAATGGGAAAATAGGCCCGTGGGTCAGTACTGACTGATTCTGCCAAAAGTGCTCACCTCTGTCATAGCAGATGCCCAATGCAGAGTCTAGGTGGAAGAGAGATTTCTTATAGATGGTGGGCTCCTATTAATGGACTACCTTGTGCTGATTACATCAATCCCTGGGGCATCATAGTGTCTTTTATGTGAGACCTAGAATCACTCAAATGAGTTTGGCAGAACCAACCATACAAAAAAATCAAGTGGATGAAAAATATCTACTGTCCAAACTATGATTTGCAGATGAATGGACAACCCCCAAAGCTGATCCATCAAAACATATCTAGCTCTATCTAGATCTAGACCCATATATACAGCCACCTACAGATAGTTAAGTCTCATACAGATTCTTTCTTTCTTGAAGACACAGTTCAAGCACCATTTTCTACCTGGTTTTTCCTCATTCACCCAACTTCTAATGCCCATCCTCCCTTGTATTTAACTACTTTTTAATATATTTGTATTTATTTACTTTGTGTTTATGCTATACATACATATATATGCATATACATGCACTTCTCTCTCTCTCATTTGAATGTAAACACATTGAAAAGAGGAATTGTTTCATTCATTGTATTACCTGACACACAGTAGGTGCTTAATAAATGCTTGTTGAGTCATTGATTGACAGGGAGAGGAACTGGACCTGGGATTTCATTGGTATAGAGATCGATAGCTTATGAGATCCTTAAGGGCAAGGGTTATCTTTTGTCACTTTTTGTATCTCCAGCCCTTAGCACAGTTCCTGGTCCATAGTAGACACTTAATAAATGTTTATTAACTGACATAGGGAGAAGAACTGGTCCTGTGAATTTGTTGGTATAGAGAAAATAAGAGAGATTGGAGTTGTTCTTTGGTATTTATGGATGATGAAGAAACTCTAACCACCAATGCAGGTTGGCACCATGTCTGTAACTTATGGTCTTAGAAAGTTGGCTGGAGTATTGAGAAATTAAGTGACGTTCTTAGAGTCACACAGCAGGGCTTGGGCTCCAGTCTTCTTTATGTGGCTGTCTAGTTCCAGATCTACAACATAGCTCCAACTAGAATCATAATGAAGGATCTCATCATCCCTAATTAATCTTACTTCCATTAGCATGAAGGTATGGATCTGTCTCTATCTATATTTGTATATACTATAAATTACATCTATATCAAGTTTTCCATCATCATCATCATCATCATCATCTCTCTCTCTCTCTCTCTCTCTCTCTCTCTCTCTCTCTCTCTCTCTCTCTCTCTCTCTGCCAGACACTCTGAATACACAATGACCTGGCCTTGGAATTGGGAAGGAGGAGGAGCAGGAGATAAGGATGAATTACCTTTGGAAAATTGTGAAATGCTTTCAATGACCTCAAGCTTTTTCATGAAATAAAGAAACATCAATGCCCTCTCATTGATGTTATGTGGTTGTGAGTCATGGAATACTATAGTCTCTGATGAACTAAAAAACCAGGTAGCCCAGCACTTAACATGATGCCTGGCACATGATAAGTACTTAATAAATGCTAGTTGATTAATTGACCCAAAGGGTGATGGTGCTGTGGATGGTGGTTGTGATTATGTTGTGACATATTTCCAATGAACATTTGAGCAGATGTCATTTGAAGGACATCACTGGAGAGATACTGCCCCGAAGAAGAGTTTTGCTGATCAAGGGAGGAGAATGAGGGTTAATGATGGGCAATCCATGTGTTCCTTTGGTAACCAAACATCATTAAGAGAACCAAAGGAGGACATGTTGGTAGAAAAAAAAAAAAATTTAAATTTGATGTGAGGAAAAAATTTCTAACAATTCCTAATAATACATAAAAGGGAGGGGGCTGCTTCAGAAGGTGGTGAATTCCTCCTTATTGGAAGTCTTTACACACGGCTAGATGGCTCCTGGATGCCATGTTGTAGTGAAAATTCCTTTTCAGGTATGGGTTGGACTATCTAGCACATTTGAGGATCCATCCAACTTCAAAAATTTTGTAATTCATTGAAAGATTTATGGGAGGACACAGAAAGAAAAGAGGTATATGAGAAGGGATAGGGTCTGTACCATTGGAAGGCCTGTCCACATCAGGGACATCTTATTTCCATCAAAGTACCAACATAAAAATCTGTGAATACAGAAGAACAACTTTCTGGTACTTTTGTTCATCAAGGTGAATCTTAACATCAAATCTAAAGACTGAAGATTGCAAGGTATGCTTTTGTCCTTTCTTCTTATAGCATTTCACACTCAGCCACAAAACTGCAAAGGGACTGTATGGGCCTGGCATAACAAGATTCTTTCCTATGCTTACCATGTCCCTGGGTACTCTTCTGATCAACCTAGAGAAGATTAAAAAGGTCAGGTGGCCCCCCAGGTCCTGCCCTCATTCCTTGATTCATCATTCCTGCCTTTGTGGCCCATTCCTGCCAGCAGCAAAATCTGGCTCTTCAACAGATTGGTGGGAGCTCATGGACATGAGTGCACCTTCCACCCTTGAAGGTTTTAAGTCATTAACACTTTCTCATTTTTTTTTAGTGAGACAATTGGGGCTCATTTTTTTTTTTAGTGAGGCAATTGGGGTTAAGTGACTTGCCCAGAACCACACAGCTAGGAAATATTACGTGTCTAAGGCCGAATTTGAACTCAGGTCCTCCTGACCCCAGGGCTGGTGCTCTATCCCCTGCACCACCTAGCTGCCCCAACCCTTCCTCATTTTTGCCCACTTGTTTCTGTGAATCTCTTCTAGAGTGTCTGTCCCAATGTGCTGGACACCTTCATCTGCTGCTTCCATTATTTTCCAAGAAGCAGCCCAACCCTCAATTGTCCCCATTCTTGTGCGCAGCTGGCTCCCTTTTCCCAGTTAGACTTTTATCAGATGACATCTTTTCCAGTCTCTTCAAGTGCAGGTCTTGTTGCCTGCTCACAGGCACTATGTATCTCTCCATCATCCTCATGGTCATCTACAGTTGGAATCATTCTTGCTATTTTATTATTTGTAGGCATGTGGAGTTGGAAAAGGAATTGGCAAGCCATTCCAGTATCTTTGCCAAAAACAACAAAAAAACCCCTCAAATGGAGTCATGAAGAGTCAGACACGACTAAACAATGACAACAAAAATGTCACTGGGAGGAAATGGGGAGCAGAAAGATAGCCTTCTTCCCCTTCGATACATCTGGTAAGACCTTATCTTTATTTCAGAATGTGCTTCCGGGTTTTTTTTATGCTGCTGTTTCAGAATGCTGAACTTTCAATCTTTCAAACTGTTTAAAAAATCTGGGGGGTATATAAACTATAGTAATTCCAAAGGTTTTAAAGGTAAGGCACAAAGTTATCTGAGTGGAATCCAGGTTTCCTGCCAAGCCTGGAACAGTTTTCATAAGATGCTTCTGTTTGAAAGAGAGAAGGCTGATCTAATGCTACATCAGAGATAGAGTTTATGCTAGAGTTTTGGAGAAGAAAGGCATTCTTCATTTCTCTTTTAAGAAAGGACATGCATGGTTCCAGATTCTCTAGGTGATCAACTTCAGATACATGGAGAGAGAGAGACAGACTTGGGAAGGCAGAAGTGTAGGCGAAGTTGGTGTCTCAACATAGCGCCTGATTTCCAGCTTGTTTCCCCAAAGACTAGGAAAATTTTGTGTTGGGTGAAATTGGAGCTGCTTGCTCTCTCCCTCTCCCTCTCTCTCTCTCCCTCCCTCCCTCCCTCCCCCCCTCCCTCTCTCTCTCTCTCTCTCTCTCTCTCTCTCCCTCTCCCTCTTCCTCTCTCTCTTGGTTGAGTGAGATCTTAGCTTGCTCTAATTTAAAAAGCTCATTCACCTTTGTTGTATTTTCTGGTCTAATCTGCACACCTCCATTTTCTATTTTCTATCCACTTAGATAAATGGATTTACTCACTAGTCACTATTTGTGATGTCCTTTTATGTAACAAGTGTTTAGTGGAAAGGGGCTAAGCTGGCGGTTGTAAGCTGGGATACCTTCTCCCTTTAAGGGATAGCATCCAGGAAAGCAGCTTTTTAAGCCTAAAAATAGTGCCTCTAGACCAGCAATATTTAGGGCATAGATAGATTCAATTCTGGTACAGAACAGATCAGTCAGCTTTGGGGTTCCTTCTCCTGCTCCCCCTAAAGCGACAATGGCAGTCCTCCTTGAGAGAGTTGGGAAAAATTCTAGAAATCTCTCTCCATGCCTCCCTGTGATCCACATGTTTAGGTATGTTTCAAATAGAATTCATTATCTTTCCCCTAAAAGCCTACATTCTTCTCAGCATCTGTCAAGGGTACCGTCATCTTGCAAGTCACCCACGTTTGTGACCTTGGTGTTGTCCTCAGCTTTTCATTCTTGCTCATTCCACATAGTTATCTTGTTGCCAAATCTTGTCATTTTTTCCTTCCCATCTCTCATATATGCCGCCTTCTTCACATTCACTTTGCCGCCACCCTACACGCTCTCATTACCTTCCAGTAGCCTCCTAATTGGCTTCCCTGCCTCAAGTCTCTCCTCACTCCAATCTGTCCTCTCCATAGCTGCCAAACTGATTTTTCCAACATTAGGAACCAACCTGTGCAACCTTGGATAACTCACTTGTACTTCCTGGTTTACTCCTCACTATTCATGATGTCCTTTTGTGGAACCAGCGTCTAGGAGGAAGGGGCTTAGCTGGCTGGTGTAAGCCTAAGGTGCATTTTTCCTTTAAGGAATGGCATTCCTTCCTACCTCAGTTTTCTCATCTGTAAAATGACTGGTCATAGCATCATTGATTTAGTATTGGAAAGGACCTTAGAGGCCACCTACCTCAACTCTTTTGTAAGAAGTGGGATTGAAGCCAAGACTTCTTCCCCCCAAGCCTAGAACATTATAGGAAGCTACACACTGACTCTGTTGTGGTCTGCTTAGCCCACGGGTCCTTTCATCTATAGAGACAGTAGCCTACGCTCTATGAGTCTATGAAGCAAATTAATTTCTGTGCATAATTCACCTGTTCACATAAAAGCTCTGATTTATTGTAAAGCAGGAAGGGACTTTAGAAGTCATTTAGTCCCATCCCTTGATTTTTGATGGGGAAACTGAGGCCCGGAGGGTTCTGGTAAAGGCTATACGACTTATTAGCAGCAAAGACAGGTTCACACCAAGGGCCTTGGATTCTAAATGCAGCTTTATATTTTCCCACTAACAGCCTTTTCTTCTGGAAACTCTCTAAAAAAACCTTTTTATTTTGAATTTGTGAAAAACATTTATTCCCATTTGAGAAATACTAGTTATATTCACCTTTGGTAAGAGAAACTGTTTTTCTCTTTTTCCTCTCAAGATAACGTAGCTCTTGACTTTGTGCAAACACTACTTCCTTCCCCTGAGCCTTAAGAGACTTGGTGGCAGTGACTGAGTTAACACTCTTTGAACAAAGGCGTCTCACCCCTGTACTAAGGTCCAGGAACGGATGGATGCTATTGCTTGTTGTTAGGCGCCAACCTTCCCCTGAAACTCTGGGGAGCTTACAGTGAAACCTTCCCATGTTGCCGGAGCCGAGCGAGCTCACGGCAGCTGCAGAGACAGCTCCTGGGACCCTCCACGTATCATTTGTGAGCAATCATTCTCCCTCCTGCCTGCTGCGGACTAAAACGCCATTCTCTCGCAGTGTCATCCAGGCTCCATCTTCCTCCCGAGCCAGGCACTGGAATTACATCTCCAATCTGCCTTTAGGCATATTACATACAATTAAGAAATCTTCTTTAGTAGCTCAATTTGTCCAAATATGTAATTTTGGCCGAATGATATTGAGGGATTAAAAAAAGAGGATATCGTTACATTAACTGAAATTATGATGATTTTAATTTGCCTTCATTTCAAGTCTCATAACTTGTAACTCAGTGGGTCTCATAATCCTGATAGAATTTGAGCTGCTTGATAACCAGAGACATTTCAGAGGGCTCATTCCCAACGGAAAGAAAATGAAGATAGTGAGTACTTGGGGTGGGAGCTGTGAACAGCTCTTTTCCACATGCTTAAAGGACCCAGGGGGACAAATGCTTGGACTTCAGCCCTCTTTAATGTAATGCTTGGTGTTCTATTCCTCCCCACTGACCCTACCAGTAATCTCCACGTTGCCTCGCCGATTTACATTGGGGAGCAGGATTACTGCAACACAGAAGACGAGAAAGCTGAGCTAGCTTTCTCACAAAGAGAATTTGAAGACCCACATCCAGAAAGATCACCCTGAGATATGGCACCTTGGAGGGAGTGCTTGTCCTTTTCAATGAGCCGTCACCAAAGCATGGGCCAATTCAATATCTTTTTGCTGGGTGAGGGAGATTATTTGTGGGAGAGAATGAAATCTTGAAGGCTGCCCAGAAGAAGTCATTGATAGCCATGGTGATGTCTAGGTACATATTTCTTCCTAGCAATCTTATCATGCAAAAGTATGAGACTTTACTCCATGAGGGATTTGGTGAGCATATTTAAAGATGGATAATAATAATGGTAATGATGATGATGATGATGATAATAATAATAATAAAAATAAATGTTTTAATAGAAGTCATCATCCCAAATACTCGTGATCTCCAAGCCACATGGAACAAAATGCTTTCAAGATATGGAATCTGACCCAGAAGATGGAACTCACATGGGAACAGGATGAGGTACATAGCTCATCTTCTACCTGCTGCTGGAACTAGGCTGAGGATGCTTTTAGTGGGCCTACAGAGCGACTGAATGAATGAATGAAAAAAGCATTTATTAAAAGTCCTACTTTGTGACAGGAAATATGCTAAGTACTGGGGATACAATTTTTTTTTAAAGACACAATCCCTGACCTCAAGATGCTCACTTTCTCATAGAGGAAGACAGCATCTATAGGGCATTGGTAGCCAGGGAAGGATGCTTTGTTCTGGGGTGTAGAAAATTGGAAAGGGGCAGAGGCAGATGGTGAAGAGGCCTGTGTTGGAGGGTAGTGAGACTGAGGCATAATCTGATATTTTTAGACAGCTACAAAGGCTCCCTTATTTGATGTGCCTGTGTCCTCCTCCATAGAACATTAAATACGAAAGAACAGGGACAGGCTGATGGCTTGTCCCAGGACCGTTTCTATCATTGGAAAAGATGAGAATGAGGTGATGACAATCACAACATCTGCAATGACAACTGACCATCGTAATGAGTTTTCAATTTCTACGGTATTTGACATAGATTCTCTTATCAGAGTTTCATGACAGCTCTGTGAAATAGATAGGCACTATGGTTGTTAATGATTGTCCCTGTTTTCCAGATGAGGAAACTGAGGATCAGGAAAGCCATTGAGTTGCTGGACAGTACGGGTCTGATGAAAATTAGACTTACAAAATTTCCCATGAAAAGATATAGTGTATAAAAAAGACTTATCTAGTCTGAGATTAGTAGGCTCATGGAATAGTAAGCTCAGAGCTGGGGAGAACCCATTGAATCTAACTCTTATTTTACAGAAGAGAAAACTGAGGTAGGCAGAGGTTAAGTGACTTATCCTTGGTCACACAGCTAGTAAGTGTCAGAGAAGAGATTACAAGTGGCTCTTGCTGACCCCAGTCTAGCCACCTATCTGGGATGAGTAGAGAAATGGCCAAATGTCTCAGATGCTGGACGAGACCAAATCACTTGTGGCTTCTGGACAGAATTTGGTGGACCTCAATCATCTTCCCTCCCACTCGAAGGTCTAAAGTTAGATAGTTCTTGGCATGCCGCTCCCCCCTCTCCCCCCGGGGCAGAGGAGCTATTGGATTTTAGAACATTCACTGATGCTTAGAAAGTCAATGAAGGCTTTTACAAAGTTGAAAATTGGTCCCTATTCATGTGGGGAAGGAGATAAAAATGACTGTTCAAGGAAATATCAAGATTTTGATTTTATAGTGAAAACTTGTAAAAGGCAACTAACAATAGCAGACGTGGACAAAAACACTGGAAAATGAACCATCTCAGAGCATCAGATGATGTACATCCTGGTGAGAAAGAATAAATTCATTAATCTCACTTAGAATAATACCAGTACTTGACATTTACATAGTGCTTTAAGGTTTTCGGGTGAATGAATGAATGGACTCAAGCCCTTACTATACTCCATGAACTGTGCTAAGTGCTGGAGAAACAAATTATAAAAGTGAGGTAATTCTTGTCCTCAAGGAGCTTACATTCTAATGGGAAAGACAATAACACATAGAGGTGACTGGTGGCCAGAGAAGGGAATTATGGTCTGGGAAGCCATGAAACTGAGGAGTAGAATGATAGGGCTTTCTAGGGAGACCCCTCCCCCCTTTTCCAGAGGCAATGGTAGTGGTGATCTGATTACTGTTCTTAGAGTGGGGGGAGGGGAAGGGGATGAAGGCAGTAGGCAAGGAAGACATTCGCTGTGACCCAGAGAATGCAGGGCAAAGTGGTTTAACCTCTCTGAAACATGGACTTTGGTGTTGGTTGTAAGGAGCAGAATAACTTATGGCATCTTATTATAGGACCCTAGAACTAACAGCTAAAAAGGATCCTCTGAAATCAAAACTCATGATCTTTGCCTCACAATCCTTTCTTCTTCCTAACTTCCCTATTTAAATGGAGATCAACTCCACCCTTCAAGTTGTCCCCTTTGTGACCTGAGTCATCCCCCCTCCCCCCCAACAGAATAAGTCCAACTGGTCTTCCATGAGATTTCCCTTAAGATATTCAAGCCCCAGCTATCCTGCTCCCTCCCTCTTCTCCCTGAGGTTTACCATCTTGAATTTCCTCAATGGTCCTCATAGGATGTGGACTCAAGGCCCTTCACTCTTCTCTTTGTTCTTGTCCTGACGCATCCTTCCCAGCTTGTATCCTTTCTAGAAGTGGCATCCAGAATGACTCACCGAGCTTCAGATGAGCACCCCCGTGGGGACTCTCACCGCCTCCCTTATTCTTGGAGGCTCCATCTCCCTTCATGAGACTCGAAGTCGAATTAGCTTCCTTTTGGCTGCTTTATCACGATGCTGGCTCATCTTGAGCTGGCAGGCCACTAAAGCCCTTGGATGGTTTTTCCCCAGACCAGCTGATGTCTAGCCATACTCTTTCCAACCAAGCAATTGTTTCTCAAGAAAACCACATGTTGTCTTTGATGCCAACAATATGCATGATATAATAGGGGGTCCTGATGAACCTGTGCAATCAATAGCAGAAGCAAAAAAATATATATGCGTACATATACTTGTGTGTGAAAATCTGAAGTAGGAGATGAGCAGCCCAGTGGCATCATTTTCTGAAGGGTGTAATGTGACAGGTAGTACTCTAAATATTTCTTCAGCCAGCAGAGCTGTCAGTCATCTCTAATGATCCTCAGGACATCCCCCTTCATAGGTGACAGTGTGCATCTTGAAGCATCACTCCAGGCAAGTAGCTTGATGCTCAGGATAAAATGAGACGCCAGGTAGATGAAGTACCTTTTTCTGACCTCCTGCCCCAATCTGGTTGCCTTCTACAACAGAAAAATGGAGCTTTGCCACTCTCTCTGGTTTTTTGAGATTCTGATCTCAGATACATACTATAACTTGAGTTGAGTTCAGTACTCCTTGGATAGCAATAGCAGAAATTTCCTTTCCAGCAGGCAGTCCAAACTTATCCTGCTGGGTGAGGTATCAGAGAGTAAGAGATAAGTATGTGTAAGCACACAAAAATCAAAATACAGGAGAGTACCTAATTGGCCAACTGCCACCAGCCCCTCCAACACTTACATCTTCCTAGCTCCTCAAACACAGCATTGTTAAAAAGGAGAATAAATCATTTGACACGACCAGGTTTTAGGGAAATATGTGAAAATCACTCAGGCAAAAAATCAGCTTGAAATGTATGAAATTTTCCATCTGAGTGGTTTCTACCAGGAGAAAATATTTCTAGGAGTGTAGTATTTTTAATCTTATTTTAAAATAAATAGTTTAATGTATAAATCACTCAATTGTAAAGACCCTGCAATTTCATTTCCTTTAGTTTTGAGGCCCTATATGATTCTAGGGAAAGGCTTCAAAATGCCTGGGCCAGACTGCTGTCACAACTATGCAACTTCAGCCATCAATTTATACAGCATTGAAGCTGTTAGGAGTTGGCAAAATTTGCTAATTATAGGGAGAAGTGAGGCTTCCATGGGACATGGACTGACTGAGGCAGAGCAAGGCTATGCAGGTGCAGGAAAAAGAAGGAAAAATCAGTGCATGGCTAATCTTTTGTGGACTGGGGCAGTTTGCTAAAATCTTTAAAAACATATTGGATATCTCATCGATGCTGGGATTTTGCTTTGTTTGTTTTGATGACTACCACTTCCTAATCAGCTTTCCTGTCCCACCACTGACCCCTTCTTAGTAACGTCGAGAATCATTAAGTCAAACAAATGGTCCCATCATCCACATCTGTTGGTGTATGCAGTATTCCACCCCTGTAGTCCACCACCTCTCTCTGGAGAGGCAGGAAGTCCTCAGGAATAGAGGTTGATCATTGCATTGATTTGAATGTGGATTCTCCTTCCACAATGATCGCTAAAAAGTCCTAGCTCGAGGCTCCTTGTAAAGGGTGGGTGTGCTGGTTCACCAGCCCAGGCACACAGAACATTTTGGTGCAGCAGTATTCAGCACTCTGCTAATGATACAAAATGGATCTTAAGCAGCAGCATATTAATCAAATTCATTTAAGTACTTTCATTAATTTGTGTGTATAACAGCTCAGGCAGAAACTGGAAGTTTGCTGATTTTGCACAAAATGAGGGTGTTAATGAGTGTTAAACATCAAAATGAGTAATCGCTTTTCAAATATTTTCATAAAGCAAAAGTATAAAGATTCAAGCTCAGAGCTGTTGTTTTACTTGATAGCTCTGCCTCTATGTCAGTCTTAGGTAGAAAAATAAATGTGATAGAAAAAGGAGAAAACCTTTGGAACCAAAGGCACGTTTAAGGGGATGTGGAAAAGAGAAAAGCACAGGACAGGCTGCATGTGACCCTCTCACGCCCCCTTCCCCTGCCCAGATACCAGGCCCTGCCCTCGAATGACTTAATTTTAAAACTGAGACTACATCACACAGACAGAGGCACCGGAGTGTTCCCCAACTCTAACAGTTTTCAAGAGATACTTGAGGTTTAGAGATGTTAAGTGACTTATCTACGATCACACAGCTAAACATGTCAGAGATGGGATTTGAGCCCAGGTCCTTCTGACTCCAAGCCCAGAATTCTATCTATTAAATCAGGCTTGCTGCCTCTCTTGGATGGACATAAATATGAAAGGTAATTATGGACATAGATGGCATACTTCCAGGGAGTCCCAATTCCAGAGTGAGTACTCCTCACCAACGCAGGTGGCAATCCATCTCCTGGGGCTCCATGGTCAAACACTTGGTTGCCATGTAGTCCACTAGCTGTCACAGAGCATCACTGTTCTTGCCTAGGCTGACCTTCAAACAGCAAACACCATCTATCACCCACCTGGTTCTTGTAGCTGCCCCAGTACAGTAGGACCCGATGGAGCTAGCCCTCTTAGGGCACGCTCCTCAAAGACCAACGATTCCTTCCTGGCCAAGATAAGGCATGGGAGCCATTGCGCCATCTGTCCATGTCTTGTTTGAGAACCAGCTGAGTCCAGTTGCCCACAGAGAAATAAGCTTCGGGGCCACAGAAGATCTCAGAAGTCACTTGATGAAGGGGCTAAATCTGGGTCAGTGGGGGAGCAATCAACCAAACAACAAGCATTTATTAAATCCCTGTGTGCACCAGGAACTGAGGACAAAAGCGAAACTGATCCTGACCTCAGGCAGCTTACATTCTATTGTGAGAGAAAACTTGAAAGAATGAGTGAAAACACATTCACGAAGAGATTATCAGGTGCCAAGCACCTGTGCTCTGTGTGTGTGTGTATGTGTGTGTGTGAGTGTGGATACAAATACAAAAAGTAAAGATAGTCTCTGCCCTCAAGAAGTTTATATTCTATTGGTAAAGACAATATACCTAAGGGAAGTGGTGGCCAGGACAGCATGTCTGGTGGGCCAGAAAGGAGTAAATTGTTAGGCACATGTATGAATGTACTCCAAATATATGCAAAATAGATAAGGGTAATTTCAAAGGGAAAGAACCTGGCAGCTGGGGAGTGGGGAGTGTGGTGTTGTGTTCAGTCATTCATTCACTGTTGTCCTTCATGCCTAAAGAAAACCAAAATAATATCACCATGTTGAGGTCAATGTACAGTGTGTCTGACTATGACTGATTAAACCAATACGAGCTAGGAAGGCTCTACCACAGGTCGGGCACAAGTAGTCCATATGGACATTTGGGATGGAGACATCTCTAACTTTGCCCATCTCATGTTTCTTTTGGGCTACTGCAATTCCGCTTTGCTCATAGAGCACAGCAACTTTGATGCGGACGTGCCATGCCGGATGGTCCTGTGCCAGTGTCTCCTGTGACTCACAATCAATACCAAAGAGAGTCTCCAGAGAGACCTTGAGAGTGTCTTTGTATCACTTCTTCTAATCTCCATGTGAGCCCTGGCCTTGTGTGAGTTCTCCTTAAAATAATCTTTTAGGCAAACATATGTTTGGCATTGCCACATTGTTCAAATGCCAAATGATGTCATGTAGAAGGGGGAGCGAGAGAGAGAGAGAGAGAGAGAGAGAGAGAGAGATGATAGATGGCTAGATAGATAAATAGAGAAATGATAGCTATATGGCTAGATACATGATAGAAATATGGAAATAAAGGAGGCAGATAGATGAAGGATAGATAGAAAGAAAAATAGATAAAGTAAGCTTATTACGTGTTCAGGCATTGTGCTAAGTCTTAGGGTTACAAACACAAGCAAGCAAGACAGGCCCTGCCCTCAAGGATATTACCTTCTACTAGAGAAAGACCAGAAACAACCCATCAAGGGGATCTGGAAAGCTAGTGTAGGCTCATGGGCAAATGATGGCCAGGACGTGAGGCAGAAACCTGGATCTAGGCAAAACAAAAAAATCTCCCCAATCAGAACATGGTGGTTCCAGGGATAGAGTCCACGATTCCAGTGGGAAGTAGGTAGAAATGATGGCCAGAGAGGAGAAGGCATGGCATGTAAATGGATGCCTGGGAAGTGAGGGGGGAAGGGAAGCCAGGTATTCCAAGAGATGAAGATGAGGAGGGGAAGCATTCCAAGCAGGCAGGGTGGTCAGTGCAAAGATTTGTTCTTTGATCCAGAGGGCAGGACTCAGAACAATGGGTGGAAGCAAGAAAGAAGATAATCTGGGCTTGATATCAAGAAAAACTCTTTAATAATTAGCCCTTTGAAAAAGTGGAATGGGGGCAGCCAGGTGGCGCAGTGGATAGAGCACTGGCCCTGGAGTCAGGAGGACCTGAGTTCAAATCTGGCCTCAGACACTTGCCACTTACTAGCTGTGTGACCCTGGGCAAGTCACTTAACCCCAATTGCCTCACCAAAAAAAAGCAAAAATAATAATTAAATAATAGAAAATAATAAAATCTTAAAAAAAAAAGAAAAAAAGAAAAAGTGGAATGGGTCACCTTCGAAGGCAGTGCGTTTCCTCCTGGGTGTCAGTCTCTTACCAAAGAGTGTTGAGGGTGGTGTAGAGGGGATTCTTGGGGTTGGGACGAGATGCCTCTGAGGTCTCTTCCACCTCTAGGGTGGGGTGATTCACACACTTGGTGTCTCCAGTGTGTGGCCACAGGCAAAGAGGCAGTGAGTGTTAGGGCCAGGCACCCAGAGGCAGTGGCAGCAGTAAATTGAAACCTGACGCCGAAGACCAAAGGTAGCTCTGAGCGACCCTGGAGGACGAGGGGGCTGCATGTCTCTCCAGCCACAGAATCAGAGATCTGGGAGCACTAGAAACTGGTTAAGGAAGAAGCCTTGGGTCAAGGGGAGGGTCCCCTGGATCAGGTCCAAGAAGGAGCTGCAGTAATTGGTCACAAGTGACCAGAGCTGACCTTTTCATTTGAATTTCATTTCATTTCACCTTTCATTCTTTGAAGGTTCAGCTGCTCAGTCACCACCTTCTATATGAAGCCTTGTTCTGGACCCCCAGTCACTCATGTCCTCTTATCCAAACCTACTTTGTATAACTTACACATGCACCGGTTGTCTTTGTTCCTGGTAGAATGGAAATTCCTGGAAGGCAGGAACTGCTTTCCTTTTATCTTTCTATCCCCAGCATTTAACCTAGTATCTGGCACACAGTAGACACTTAATAAATGTTTATGACTCAATTGCTTGATTGATCCTCTAGCCTGAGCCAGAACATGTATTTAACATTTCTGATTCTACCCAAACTCACTCTACAACAGAGAGATTACCCTCTTGAATTAGCATTCAGGAATATTTATCAAGCCCCCACTGGTGCCTGCTAGCACTCCATTTATAACTGTGGGATGTGAAATGAGGGAGGAGGATATAAAGGACATGGAAGATGCAGTTTCTGCCCTCAGGAAGCTTTCCATCTCATTAGGGTACAGTTCATGTCAACATGAAAGATGCAGCAACTGCTACAAAGCAAAGCATGTTAGGCGTACCACACCAGGGAATGTATCAGCATAGAGGTGAGAAGAAATCCTGGTGAGAAAATTCCCTCCACCAGTGTAGGTTGGCACATTCTCTGCAACTTGTAATCTGAGCATGTTGCCTGGGGGAGAGGTTAAGAAATTGCCCAGGATCACACAGACAGCATGTGTAGAGGCAGGTCTTGAATCCAGATTTCCCTTTGCCTCTATATAAGTAAAGCAGAGAGAAGCATAATTTGTAGGTTTTACTTCGTTCACTTAAGTACTAAGTGGGTATTAAGTGAAGATGCAGGAAACAGACCCTAAGTGAGGCTATAGGGAGATACTGAATTCACCTGAGTCAACATTTATTATGTGCTTAATAGATGTAAGGTCTTGTGTACAACCCTAGGAAATACAAAGAGGAAAAAAAAAACGACTTAGTCCCTGCCCCGGGAAGCCTATAGTCAGGTTAGGGGAGGTGACTGTGTATATCAACAACTATGATATATGGATAGAAAAGGAGGAAGAGGAGGAGGAAGGAAGAAGAGGAGGTAAAACAGAAAAAAGGAAAAGAAATAAGCACTTGGGGAGTCAAATAAAGTGACTTGAATTCAATCCTAATTGGAACTTGTGGTCACCATAGACATCACCTGACCTCTCTGAGCCTCATCTCCTTGTCCATAAAATGAAGAGATTGGACTTCAAGGGTCCTCCATGATATAAGTCTAGGATCCGTGACTAGCTGTGAGATTCCCAGTTAAGGCTATGGCCCTTGGTTAAACCTTCTTCTAGTCACTGCAGTTCTTAGAAAAATACGTAGACATCACGGAGTCAGAGAACCATCATTTTGGGGAAAAGTTCAGAAACCTCACCTCATGTCCTTCATCCATTTGATTTCAGGAATACGTGCAAACTATTTCAGACAAATGAGAATTTCTTCTGTTTTTAATGATCTCTAGGGAGCAGGGTTCTATCACCTTACTCAGTCATCCACCCAAGTGTTTGAAAAGCCACATGGGAAGAAAATTCTTCCTTACATCTTATCTACATGTCTCATGCTCGGCTTGAAAGAACAGAAAATCACCAGTTCCAACGTTTTCATAATAATTTGTCATTTTCCTGAAAACCACTCATTTAACTCTCAGTTTTTGACTAAACAATTCCAGTTCCCTTTGACTTTTTCTTATAGGTATGATTAGCCGACTTTTATTATTATTATTGTTAATAATAACAGGTAATAATATCAATAATGGCTGAAATTTATAAAGTACTTCTTCCTGACAAAGTATTATACACCTGTCTCATTTTAATCCTTGAGTAGGATTAAAATTAAGCAGGTGAACAAATATTATTATTACCATTTGCTAGATGAGGAAAGGGAAGCCCAGAGTGGGGGGAGTGACCTGCCTAAGTTTCACAACTAATGGGGCCCAGAGCCAGGATTCAAATCCAGATCTCCCTGCTGCCCAGCCTGACGTGCTTTTGATGACAACGATGATAATGAGGGCCACAAAGAAAGTGACAATGAAATCTCCAGGTCCACTCCCCTTTTCTTTATTTTTAAATAAAATTTTTTTTTCAAGGAACAAAAATAAAATTTTTCTTTCTCCTACTTTCCCCACAATGGAAAAAAGAAAGAAAAACAAAACTCTTGAAAAAAAATAAACTCAAGAAAAGCAAATTCCCATATTGGCCATGTCCCAAAAGTACTTGTCTCCATCTGCACCATAAATCCATCACCTCTGTCTCAAGAGGGGGGTAGCAGGCTTCATCATGGTTCCTCTGGAATCATGGTGGGTCAGGGCATCTCCCACCACATTAATCAGTCTTTGTAGCCCCCATCTGGCTTCCTTTAGGTGGCCATAGGCCAGATCAGGCTTTACAGCCCTGATAGAATCTCCACGTAGACTTTAGAGAGTGCTTCCGAATTCTTTCTGGCCTCCTTACCATGCGAAGAAGAGAAGCTTTTGGATCGATTACTGAGCCAGAACCGGGAATGCTTACCGATGGCATTGACTAATGAGTCCGTCTGCTTCTTCATTGGATTCCAGTAGAGAGGCAAGGAATTCTGTAAGCCTCCAGGTGAAGGGAGGCCTTGGACCTCTAACCTCTCTTAGGTGATGAAGTCTTAGTGGCCAGTGTTGAATTAGGATTGCCAGCTGCTGTCCAACTCCTAGTAGCTCCTGGTATTCTCAAGATTTGCGGATTTTATCTGCTATTCCTGTGCTGCTTATTGACTGACTCACTTCCAGACTGTCCACTCTGACCTCTAGATCATCTTCAACCACATTTACAAGCCTCCCATTTTCACAGGATCCTAGGAGCCTTAATAAGAGTGGGAAAGGACTTTAGAGGCCATTGAGTTCAACTGCTCATTTTACAAATGAGGACATTGAGAACTTGAGAGTTGAAGCGTCCTGTTAAGTTCATAAGTGCAGAGACAGGATTCAAACTCAGGTCTTAAGACTCAGAATTCAGCACACTTTTCACTGAATCACACGTCTGAATTCTCCTCCTCTGGTCCCAGATCATCTCTCATTTTACTTGTTAACACAGCCTTTGAGCTTCTGACTGATCACCAGCTCCACATACTGGACTTGGGTTCAAATTCCCTCACTGAAGGCGTGGCTGGGGGCAATTCCCTTCATTTCCCCGAGTCTTAGTTTTGTCATCTGTGAAATGAGGAGTTTGGACTCAGTCGCCTCTGAGCTTCCATCTTGCTCTAAACCTGTGATCCCATGACCCTCTTGTATGCCTAACGTGACCTTTCATTTCCAGCTTATACTCTGGTGTAGACTAAATAAGCATGCTTTCTAGTCAGACCACAGCTAAAAATTTTCAGGGCCCTATGGTCCAATGCAGACCTTTGCAACTGTACTTTTTACAAGCAGAGAATCACAGTCGGAGGGGACACTCCCTGCCAAGGCCATCTGGTCCAATCCATATCCAAAATGAATTCCTTCAGAAACATGCCTAGAAAGTGGCCATGCAGCCTCTCCTTGGAGACCTCCACATAGGGGAGCCTATTGCCTCCCAACTCTGGCACAACTCTCATTATTAGGAAGTTTTTCTTGGCTTCAACCTCAATTTACCTCTTTGACTTTTCTACTCATTAATCCTGGTTCTGCCCTTTGGGGGTCAAGTGGCATGAGCCTAATCCCTTTTCTTCATGATTGTCCTTCAAGTGCTTGCAGGTAGATATCATGTCTCCCCCTAAACTTTCTCTTTTCCAGGCTAAACAGTTAGTCGATAAGCATTTATTAAGCATCTACTGTGCTACCAGCTACTATGCTAAGCATTGGGGTTACAAAGAGAGGCCAAGTTCATTTTTATATGGCTAGAATGGGTTGTCCTTTGACATTCTTGGTCACCCTTTCCTGGACTCTAGAGTTTATCCACAAGAGTGCCCAGAACTGAACACAATAGTCCAGATGAGATCTAACTAGTGCCCACTGCAGCGAGACGATCACTTTCATAGAACTGTTCAATATTTTGTTGTTTGCCAGATTTTCTGTAGAAATAGATGCTTTAGTCATGGCTCTCAGAAAGTGAATTCTATGTTGTCTTAATTTAATTACTTTGTCTTTTTTTTTGTGAGGCAATCGGGGTTGAGTGACTTGCCCAGGGTCACACAGCTAGTACATGTCAAGTGTTTGGTCTGAGGCCGGATTTGAACTCAGGTCCTCCTGACTTCAGGGCTGGTGCTGTATCCACTGAGCCACCTAGCTGCCACCTACTTTGTCTTAATGTCTGAAAATACACATATACATACACATATGTGCATTACTGAGCAAGTTCAGTAAAATGCATGATATAAAATGATCCTGTCATACATACCCCATGCACATGGCCAGCATGGCCAAGTATTCTACTATGTGACACACATGCTCTTAATTATGAACTTTCATATTGCGATTAAATGGGGCATTAAATTAAGTTTCAAGAGAGATTATATTGTGACATGAGGTGTGGTAAAGACACAATAAACTTTGAGAAGAAAAGACAATTAGATAGAACAGAGTCCCAGCACTGGGGACTTCAATACTTGCCAGTTTTCAAATTCGAGGGACTGGGAAAGGCCCCCAGGAGAAGGTGAGATCTGACCTGAGAGTTGGAGGAAGCCAGGGAAGCTGAAAAGCAGGGTGAGGAGAGAGAGCATTCTGGGAGTGGGAGATGGTTAGTGCAAAGACAGAGGCAGGATATGGAAGATCAGGTTTGGGGAACAGCAAGTTTGGTTGGCATGTAAAGTAGATTAAGGAGAGGAATGTGAAGTAAGCCTGGAACCACAGGCTAGAGGCAGATGATGAAGAGACTTAAATGCTATGCAGAGGAGGCTGTATTTTATCCTAGAGACAAGACAAAGACCTTGGAAGTTCTTGGGTAGGAGAGTAACAGTCAGGCATGTTCTGGAAAGGTTATTTTGGTTGCTGTCTGGAAGATGGATTGGAGAGGCAACTCCAACTAGAAGCCGAGAATGCAGTTAAGATGCTGCTGCAGTAGTCCAGGCAATAGAGGATAAAGGCCTCTCAGTCAGTCAGACAACAAGCATTTCTTAAGTGCTTACTATTTGCTAGGCACTGTGTTAAATATTGGTAACATAAAGAATTGGGGGGGGGGGAGCATTTGATAGTATGTGAATAGCCTGAGCTACGTGGTCACCACAGGGGTGGAGACGTGATGGGTACAAGAAGATATGGTAAAGATGGAATCAATGAGACTGGGCTACTGTTTGGATATGGGAAGTGAGGAAAGGGAAGGACACAACCATGCCTCTGAAGTTGCAGGCCTGGAAAGGCAGATGTCAAGGTTGTGAGCTTGACAAAAATGAGGATGTTTGGAGAAGAGTCTGGTGGAAGATCAAGTGTTCCATTTTGGCGTTTGACATTTATAATGCTTGAGGGGCATCCATCAGGCAATTGGTGATGTGGCATTGGAATTTAGGAGAGATTAGAGATATAGTTATATCTGTGTCTGTTTATACCTATCTATCTATCCATCCATCCACCCACCATCCACCCACCATCCATCCATCCATCCATCCATCCATCCATCCATCCATCCATCCA
>NW_020951131.1:2406971-2412078 GCF_900497805.2 Vombatus ursinus
CTATCTATCTATCTATCTATCTATCTATCTATCTATCTATCTATCTATCTAGGAATCACCTACATCAAGATGGTAATTGAACTAGTAGGAGATAAAGAGGACACCAAGTAAGAGTAAAAAGTTCAAGACTAGTCAATGTCATATAGAAAACTCTATTTTAGATATAATCTGATCCAAAAAATCATGTGTCCAGTGAGAAAAGAAAAGCACTATGGCCTCCTCACTTCTCTTCTCTCCTCTCCATAATAATGGCAAAAACCCCAACATACTCTGGGGAGATTAATATATTGGAATATATCAGAAGCCCCAACATGTCTGGGCTTCCATGTTTGTGATCTGAAGCAAGCTCTCCCAAAAGAGTGGACATTCCCAAACTTACAGACTGAAAGAGATAGACTAGAGCAAGATCGTGTGACCCACCAAGGAGCCGAGCTAGAGCAATCTCCCAGAAGGGCTGGTGGATCTTGCTCATCTGCATTTTGTGTGGTCTTCGTTCGGCCGTCTTAGTTACTCACTCTTTCCATGGAGCCGTCTCCATCAGTGTCCAAATGATCTTTGCAAACACACTGCCACTTGTGAAATCCCAAAGAAAAGAGTGATCACTTTTGAGCAAAACTCCCACATTGCCTTTCTCCTGGCACTGGCAGATGGGTGAGGTGCAAGGCTGGCCTGAAGCAAGCAAAATCTGCCGTGGAGCTGTCCTAATTCCAGGGGCAGGTATTTGTCAGCCTCCCCGATCTCCTTGATCTCTTCTCCTGTTTGTTGCATTCTCTCTTTTCTCTTCATCTAGTCTGGCTCAGTCTGTACTGATCACATCTGGTGGGTTCTTCACCTTTGATATTGCCTGGGCGGTGTGCAGGGCCCATCCCCTTGTTCCCAGGCCCTTTGACAGAGATGAAATGTTTCTCTTCCTTTCTCTGAAGGAGCTGCCATGATCACCTCACAGAGAACGCCTACATTAAGGAGGATATTGATTTTTCTCCCTTCTTCCTTCTGGAGGCTGAGAAAACTTTTCCTCCCTATTTCCTTAACGCACACAAAAAAAGGAAACCTTGTCTCTCCGGGCTCTTTAGCGGATTGTAGATGCAGGCCCCTTTGCCAAATGGCGCTGAGTTACGGGCCACTCCTATGGCTCAGGGTCCTTCTAGACGTAGCTCTTTATAGAACGGACAGGACGCCGTCTCCTTTCCTTTCTCGCTAGGGCTGTTTAGCATGCAAATAAAGCCGTACTTTGGTCCCCAGCACAGTGCCCTGCCTAAGATGATATGCCAGGACCTCTCCTCTGGACAAAGAAGGTTTCAAATCCTGCTTTGTGCCTGCCTCCGTTTGTCATAGGAAAGGTGATCTGGGCTGTAATTTCATTAGCACATTAGGTCCCTTCCATCTTGCGGCTGGTCCCTCTCTCCCCGTCGCAGCTTCCTGGCAGGCAGCATTGCCCATCAGGGAGGGGAAATCGTGCGAGCGGCCTTTGGAAGGGGTTCTCTTCTGTCAGACTTTGCTCCTAGAGTGGATGGGAAACGAAGGCTGGAACTCGGGCATTTAAAGAGAGGGAGCGGGCACATGCTTTTGCATTTTGATTTCAATGCTGCCAAGGTTGGCTGTTCTGCGCTCAATGCCCCAGCACGTCTCTACTGGGCTTTAAAGGAGCTGGTGCATTCAGCCAAAGGATGATTGGCATTCACTGTAACTTGATGCAATGTTACACAATTTTAATTCTTTCAGAGGCTGTGTTATCTTTGATCACTTCCTATTCACCGAGGGGAAAAAACCCCACACAATCGCAATCCCACATTATGTTTCAGGGATGATGCCAAGTGCTCTGTGGAACATGGCTATTCAAGACGCCGGGGCCAGCCTCTGGCTGCTCGTTAAGGGGGAGGCGGCTTCGGAGTTCAATGAATAAGGTAGAGCGTGCATTCCACTCTTCATTCATGGCGTTTCAATGGTGAGAAGGAGTATTTTCTCTTGCCAGGGTCTTTGTTTTCTGGGAAATTGCGTGCACTCCTCCGAGCCGTGGACACAGCTCAGTATGCAAAGCGTCTCCTCTGCCGGTTTCCTTTATTTGAGACCCAAGTGTGAGTTTCATCAAAGGATTTCATGGAAACCTCTGCATCTCCTTCCCTCCAAAAATACAAATACCTCTGCCTTTGCACAGTGTTGAAATTGTAATCTATTATGTGGCGGGAGGAATTCTCATATCCCTCACTTAACGTTTTATTTTTTCCTCAGGGCACACTTTTCTTTTTCCTCTTTTGGATTTAATTTGTTTTTCTAACCCTCACCAGCTTGGGGCAGCTCCAAAGCTTTCTGACACATTTAGCAAGAGAAGGCCAAGAAAAAAAGAAAGAGAAGGAACTGTGTGTAAGAAATGCCACTGTCTTCCTAAGATGGAGCAGCATGAGCCTGGACCCAGGCCGGCGTTGGCACCCTCTGTGGCAGCCTCTTCCTCTCCTACTTCTCTCCCTTCTAGTTCTTTCTTCCTCTACTTGTTTCTCTTCTCATTCTCTCTTCCTCTCCTCCTCCCCCACTGCTCCCTCTCTTCCCTCTCCTCATTCTCTTCCCCTCCGCCTTCCTCTCACCTGTCGTCCTCATTTTCTCTTCCTCTCCTCTTCCCTCTCCCCCTCTCTCTTCATATACATTTATAATACATATCTTTTCATATATATACATTTTAATATATTCTGCCATGCACATATATGATATTATATGTTATACTACATATAGATAGGATATAGTGTACAGTACAGATTATATATATATATGTATACACATAGACATATAGATATATAGTATGTATACCCATAGGCACTATAATGTAATCTGCTGCTTTATCACCCAAACATTTCCAGAAAACTGAATTTTGAATCAACCACAAAGAGATCAGGGATTAACCATAGATAAATATAAATTCAAAATTAGGCAGAGAGCCTATGCTCTGCCCAAATGTGAGCGACTTTCCTAACTGGGGGCTCGGAGCATTTATGTTGAACTCATAACTTTTTACCTAAAATAAATTCCCTAAAGCTGAAGAGAAGAGAAACAAATACATCACCCCAAACATAAAACAAACTAATCATTTTCACAGTTCTGATGTGTATATTGTTAACTTAATCTTGCTTCATTCTGCGTCAATTAACATCTTCCCAAGTTTTTCTGAATTCTTTATTTATATTCATTGTTTCTTATGACATGGTAATATTACATTACATTCATTTATTTAGCCATTTCCTAGTTGATGAGCATCTATTTTTTTCAAGGTTATTTTTTTCTGCTATAAGAAGTGAGGCTATGAATATTTTAGTGTATATTAAAATTGTCTGGTTTTGTGTTTTTTTAACCTCTTTGGAGTATATGCTGAGCAACAGAGCCCTGCTGTTTTGTGGGTTCTCTCTCTCACTCTGTCTCTCTGTCTCTCTGTCTCTGTCTCTGTCTCTCTGTCTCTCCATCTCTCTCTCTCCCTTTCTCTCTCTCTCTGTCTCTCTCTCTGTCTCTCTGTCTCTCTCTCTCTCCCTTTCTCTCTCTCTCTCTCTGTCTCTGTCTCTCTCTCAACACACACACCCATTTATATGTATATATATATATATGAATATAAACAGACCCACAGAATATTAGAACTGGTGATGTCTCTCCACTGAATTCCTTGTGGTGAATGTTTCACAACTTACAGAGGAGTCGATGCTGACGATTCAACACAGCCTTGGCACCCGCTTGGAGCACACAGCAGAGCACCGGCAAAACTGTGACTTACAAAAAACATGACATCTTCAATAGCAGGGGCCAGGTCCAGGTTGTTCCAATGTGTCCCTGGTAGGTGTAGAACAATGGAAGCTACGTTCAGCCAGCTTGTTGCCTTGCCTATGGAATGTCCTTTGGCTTTGAAGATGGTAGAGCTGCCTGTACTTGTTGGGGGCATGGTGGGTGTGAACATAGCTTCATGTTCTCTCTAGGGCTGGTTCAAGGCAGCTTTGCACACTCCTGCATCTCTTTGGCCTTTGGTGTGTTACCGCTGAGAACAAAGAGGTAAATGGTCAATTCATTTCTTAGTTTGAGTTGCATACTGGGACTTAGGTTTTTTTCTTTCTTTTAAAAAATTTTTATTGATGCCTTTTATTTTTTATACCACAGACATTTTCCAATACTATGTCTCCCTCCCTCCCTCCTTCCCTTTCTCTCTCTCTCTCTCTCTCTCTCTCTCTCTCTCTCTCTCTCACACACACACACACACACACACACACACACATCCTTGTCATTAAGGAATGAACAAGTAAAATTGACTGACAAAACAACTACATTTGACAATTTATGCAACATCTTGCCACCATTGGCCCCTACCTTTCTCTTGAAAAGAGGAAAGTATGTTTCACTATCTGCTTTCTGAGACTCAAATGGTCACTGTAATTCATATAAGTCTAGCTGCCTTTGAGGGTTGTTTTTATTTTTATTGTCATCATTAGGTAAATTGTTCTCTTGGCTCCATTTCCTTCATTCTGTATCGGCTCATACAAGTTTTCATGTAATTCTCATAATTTCCCTTATTTGTCATTTCTGACAACATAATATTTCATTCCATTCCCCCATTTGATGGACACTCACTTTATTTCTAGATTTTTGCTACCACAAAAATTGCCTTTACATATTGCGCAATGTTTATGAGACTTTTCTTTCTGTCTAATCAGTGGTCAAACTTTGCTATGTCTGCCTTTCTGACATCCCTCATATCTCATCCCTTCACTTTACTTACACAGTTACTTACACAGGCTGTCATCATCTCTCATCTGCAATAGCCTCCTAACTGGTCTCCCTGCCTTATCTCCCCTTTCCAGTCTATCTAACACACTAATGCCAAAGTGATTTTCTTTTTTAAGATAATATTTTTATTTTCCCCTGATTACATGTAAAAACAATTTTTAATATTCCTTTTTTTAAGTTTTAAGTTCCAAATTCTATCCTTTCCCTCTACCTTCTTGAGAAGGTAAACAACCTGAAATAGGTTATACATGTGCAGTCATGTAAAACATTTCTACATTAGTCATTTTGTGGAAGAAAATAAAGGGAGAGAGAGAGAGAGAGAGAGAGAGAGAGAGAGAGAGAGAGAGAGAGAGAGAGA
>NW_020951131.1:2412088-2600173 GCF_900497805.2 Vombatus ursinus
AGAGAGAGAGAGAGAGAGAGAGAGAGAGAGAGAGAGAGAGAGAGAGAAATAGCATGTTTTGGTTTTTATTCAAATGCCATCACTTTTTTCTCTGGAGGCAAATAGTATTTTTCATCATGAGCATTTCATCGTCATCATTGTCTTGGATCATTGTATTGCTGAGAATAGTTAGGTCATTCACAGTTGATCACTGTATAATATTGCTGTTACTGGTTACTGTGTACAATATTCTCCTGGTTCTGCTCACTTCACTTTGCATCAGTTCATGTAAATCTTTTCTTTCCAGTTCACGTAAGTCTTTCTAGGCTTTTCTGAAACCATCCTGCTCATTATTTCTTATAGCACAATAGTATTCCATTACAATCATATACCACAACTTGTTCAGCCATTCCCCAAATGATTCAGCCGTCCCCTCAATTTCCAATTCCAAATTTTCCAATTCCAAATTCCAGCCTTCTGACTATTCCAGTTTTTGTATACATATGTCCATTTCCTTTTCCTTTGATCTCTTTGGGATATAGGCTTGGTAATGATATTGCTGGATTAAAGGGTATGCATGGTTTTATAGCCCTTTGGGTATAGTTCCAAATTGCTCTACATAATGGTTGGATCAGTTCACAACTCCACCAAAAGTGTGTTAGTGTCTCAATTGTTCCACATCCCCTCCAACATTTATCATTTTCCTTTTCTGTCATATTAGCCAATCTGATAAGTGTGAAATGATACCTCAGAGTGGTTTTAATTTGCATTTCTCTAATCAATAGTGATTTAGAGCATGATTTCATCTGGCTATGGTTAACTTTGATTTCTTTGTCTGAAAATTGTTCATATCCATTGACTATCAATTGGGGAATGACTTGTATTCTTATCATTTTGACTCAATTCTCTATATCAGGGCTTCTTAAACTTTTTCCACTTGTGACAGGGTGATGACTCACAGTTTAAGAAGTGCTGCATATATATGAGAAATGAGGCCTTTATCAGAGATACTTGCTATAAAATTTTTTCCCAGTTTTCTGCTTTCTTTCTAATTTTGGTTGCATCAGTATTATTTGTGCAAAAGCTTTTCAATTTAATATAGTCAAAATTAGTTATTTTACATTTTGTAATACTTTCTATCTCTTGTTTGGCCTAAATTCTTCCCTTATCCACAGATCTGACAAATAAACTATTCCATGCTCTCCTAATTTGCTTATGGTATCATCCTTTATGTCTAAATCATGTATTCATTTTTGCCTTATCTTAGTATACAGCATGAGATGTTGGTCTATACTTAGTGTCTGCCATTTTGTTTCTAGTTTTCCCAGCAGTTTTTGTCCTAAAAGCTTGGATCTTTGGATTTATCCAACACTAAATTACTGTGGTCATTTGCTATAGTACATTATGTACCTAATCTATTACACTGATCTGCCACTCTATTTCTTAGCCAGCACCACATAGTTTTGACGATTACCACTTCATAATACAGTTTTCCATCTGGTAAAGCTTCGGCCATGTTGCTCCTCTATTCAACCCACTACAAGGCTTTCCTATTGTTTCTAAGATTAAAAAAAAAATAACTCTTCTGTTTAACTCTTAAAGCTTCATTCAATCTGTACCCAGCCCATCTTTTCAGCCTCATTGGGCATTCCTTGCCCATCATCCTGTACTCTGCAATCCAACCAAACTGACCTCCTGTCTGTTCCTTAAAGACAACACTCCCACTTCCATCTTCACGTCTTTGCATTAGTTGTCCCTTGTAGCTGGAATGCACTTTTTCAATAACAATAATTAAAAACAATCATGTTGTCGTTCAGTTGCTTTTCGGTTATGTTCAATCCCTGTGATCCCATTTGGGATTTTCTTCGCAGAGATACTGGAGTGGTTTGCCATTTCCGTCTCCAGCTCATTTTACAGATGAGGAAACTGAGGCAAACAGAGTTAAGTGACTTGCCCAGGGTGATGTAGTTAGTAAATATCTGAGGTCAGATTTGAACTCAGGTCTTCCTGACTCCAGGCCTGGTGCTCCACCCACTATGCCACCCAGCTGCTCATAAGAATAATCATAACAGCGAGCATTTACATAACAATTTAAGGATTGCAAAGGGCTTTATAGTGATTTCCTCATTTGATCCTCACAACAACCCTTGGAAGACGTACTATTATTATCCTATTTTACAGATGAGGAAACTGAGGTACAAAAGGTTTTGATTTGTTCTGGGTCACACAGCTAGCAAGTGTCTGAGGCAGGATTTGAACTCAGGGCTTCTTGACTCCAAGTCCAGTGTTCTATGCCCTGGGTCACCTAGCTGCTTCATACCTGTGCTCTCCAGAGCCCCTCTCTTCCTTTGGGATACAGTTCAAGCATCTTCTGCATAAAGCCTTTCCTGCTCCCCCCCCCAACTAGTGGTACCCCACCCTCCCCTTTCAAACTGCCTTATTTGTGTATGTGTGTATTTAGTCACTTTCTATTTATGTTGTAAGCAGGCAATACAAATTCTGAGAAGCCTTGTTCCAACTTCTCTCAGATGAGACGGGTCTCTGAACAAGGTTACGTCTCCCCCTCAGGTTCTAGGGGTACCCCTGAGAAGTTGGAAGGTGGCCCTCTGACACCATTGGCCCACACTGGTGTGCTCTTCGACTTCAACCTTAACAGTTGAGTGTCTCTTCAGTAACCTGGCTTTAAGTATTTACTGAGGCGGTGCAATGAGCAGTTATTATAAATTGCCACCCCACCCCACAAAAGTCTGTGATACAAGTCTCTACAATGTCCAGGGGACAGTAGGCTCCAACTTAGTAAGTATGGCATGGGTCCTGATTGCTGGAAGTCTTTTTATCTTATTCATGGGGGCCTCAAGAAATTGCCCTTAGATAGTTTAGTCTCTGCTGGGCTCTTTTTGGAGCCAAATCTCCATATAGTCTGTTCTGGGCTTCCAATGCAGACCCTGCCATCAACTGATCCAGGGATCCTACTAGGACACAGATAAGAAGATGAGAAGGCCAACAAGACCCTTTGAAGCTTGCAAGGTCCTCTTCTGGCCAAGGGGGAGGAGAATAGGGAAGATCTAGGTCAAGACTGAAACTAAGATCTCACCTTCTCTCCCAGCTTGTTCCTCCTCAGGAGCTTTACTGGAACAAGATGCCTTTTCCCACCTCCCAAATGACTGTAATTCTAAAAGAACTTGGTAACTTACCGATGGATTTCCTCAGCCTCTCTTAATACTATTTTCATGTTTTAATTAGTGATTTAGAGCATTTTTTCATACTGATAATTCAAATTTCTTCTTTTGAGAATTGTTTCTCCAGTAACTGAGAGTTCTATAACCGTCCTTCAACCTCACTTCATAAATTCTCAGCTGATGGCAAACTCTCCAATTGCTAATTGAATCAATGCAAGGGATAGCTGACTGTGTCCATGGAGTTGATATTTGTCTGATAGACACTTACAGAGATTTACCTGTATGCCCAGAGGTCCTGACTCCAATGATGACGTCAGAACTTTCCTTCCCAATTAAGTTACTTGAGTAGACTGAAAATGACTTTCGAACATGATGGATAATTGTAGCCCATGGCAACTAATGGTCTCTCTCAGTTTTTAAAAATGTGATGCACATAACTGTGCTTTGTGAACATCAGCTGATAACACTTGACCAATATCCCTTTGGTGTATATCTGGCCATTCCTCTGCTTAAAACCCTTGAATGGCTTCTAGTGCCACACAGCTAAACATTCCAGTTCTGTGTGACCCTTGGAAATCCCCTTCACTTCCCTAGGCCTCAGTGTCTTCAACTGTTAAATTAGGAGGTTAGACTAGAAAATCACTAAGAAAACCTAAGTTTGAGTTTGAAAGCTACAAGTCTTTGACCTCTCTTACCCCCAGTTTGCTCATCTCTAAGATGGGAATATTATACCGCCTACCTTATAGGAGTGTTACAGAAACATTTGGCAAAACTTAAAGTGCCAGGGTTTCTTGTTTAGTGGTGAATTAGGCTAGGTAGCCTTCAGGATTACTTCCAGTCCTGAGATTCTGAGTTTCTGATGATCATGGAAACCAGGAAAATTGTGGGAGAATTCAAGTTAGCATGTATTTTTTTTAATAAATTTTTTATTTTTTTATTTTTAACATGTGTTTTTAAAGCTTTGGGTTACAAATTTTCTCCCTTTCTCCCTCCCCACCCACCCTCATTGAAAAGGCAAGCATCTCAATACAGGCTATAGATGTGTAGTCATGCAAAACACTTCCACAGTAGTCATGTTGTGAAAAGCTAAGTGTATTTCCCTTCATCCTATCCTACCCCTCATTTATTCTATTCTCTCTTTTGACCCTGTCCCTCCTCAGAAGTGTTTGTTTTTGATTATCCCCTCCCCCAATCTGCCCTCACCTCTATCAACCCCCTGCTCTCTTGTCCTCTTCCCCCCTTATTTTCCTGTAGAGTAAGATAGATTTCCATATCCTATTGTGTATGTTATTCCCTCCTTAAGCCAAATCCTATGAGAATAAGATTCACTCATTCCCTCTCACCTTCCCCCGTTTCCCCTCCACTGTAAAAGCCTTTTCTTGTCTGTTTCATGTGAGATAATTTACCCCATTCTACTTCTCCCTTTCTCCTTCTCCCAGTATAATCCTCTCTCACCCCTTAATTTTATTTTCCAGATATCACCCCTTCATCTTCAACTCACCCTGTGCCCTCTATCTATCTATACACACTTATAATTTTTTTTCCCTCCCACTACCCTAATACTGACAAAGGACTCATGAGTTACAAATATTATCTTTCCCTGTGGGAATGTAAACAGTTCAACCTTAATAAGTCTCTTATGATTTTCTCTTTCCTGCTTACCACTTCCATGTTTCACTTGAGTCTTGTATTTGAAGGTCAAATTTTCTATTCAGCTCTGGTCTTTTCCACAGGAATGCTTGAGAGTCCTCTATTTCATTGAATGACCATGTATTACCCTGAAGGATCATACTCAGTTTTGCTGGGTAGGTGATTCTTGGTTGTAATCCTATCTCCTTTGCTCTCTGGAATATCATACTCCATGCCCTCCGGTCCCTTAATGTAGAAGCTGCTAAATCTTGTGTTATCCTGATTGCATTTCCACAGTACTTGAATTGTTTCCCTTTGGCTGCTTGCTCCTTGACCTGGGAATTCTGGAATTTGGCTACAACATACCTAGGAGTTTTCCTTTGGGGATCTCTTTCAAGAAGTGATTGGTGGATTCTTTCAATTTCTATTTTGCCCTCTGGTTCTAAAATATCAGGGCAGTTTTCCTTGATAATTTCTTGAAAGATAATGTCCAGGCTGTTTTTTTTGATCATGGCTTTCAGATAGTCCAGTAATTTTTAAGTTCTCTCTCCTGGATCTATTTTCCAGGTCAGTTGTTTTTCCAATGAGATATTTCACATTCTCTTCTATTTTTTCATTCCTTTGGATTACTGTTACAGTGCTTTGATTTCTCAAATTGTCCCTAGTTTTCAATTTCTCCATTCTAATTTTTAAGGAACTATTTTCTTCAGTAACCTTTTGGACTTCCTTTTCCATTTGGCCAGTTTTGCTTTTTATGGCATTCTTCTCCTCATTGGCTTTTTGGAGCTCTTTTGCCATTTGGGTTAGGCTATTTTTTAAGGTGTTATTTTCTTCAGTATTTTTTTGGGTCTCCTTTAGCATCACTCTCAGTTTTTCCTCTACTTCTCTTACTTGCTTCTCAAAATCCTTTTTGAGCTCTTCCATGGCCTGGCAGCAATTCATATTTTTCTTGGAGGCTTTGGATGTAGGCGCTTTGGCTTTGTTGTCTTCTTCTGGTCGTATGTTCTGATCTTCTTTGTCACCAAAGTAAGATAATATAGTCTGACTCTTTTTGTACTTGGGCAGCATGATCATGCTTGCTCATGATCTCGGCCAATTACTTGAGTCATAGACTCTTTGTCAAGGTAGGAGTCTGTTTCCAGTGTGGAGAATGCACTGTCATTTCACAAAACTTCAGGGGTTTTGTGCAGCTGTTTTCAGAGATACTTCTAGGGACCTGTAAATTTTCAGTCCTTCCAAGGTGTTATGATCAAGTGAAGTGTTTACTCCTTTCCTGGCCTGTGCTCTGGTATATGAGCACTCTTTTCTGTCTCAGAACTGTGAAGAGGGTTTCCTTTCCACAGTCACTACAAGCTCCACCAGGCCAGTGCTCCTCCTCGCCCCAGGACTGCCACCCAGAACTGTGATCCAGATCCAAGCACGGCAAAGCAAGAGAATCCTGCACCAACAGAGAGATCCCTGCAATCCCTCTCTGATCAGCCACTCGATTCCCCCTCAGTCTGTGGGCTGGAAGCTCAAGAAGCAGCCGTAGCCCCAAGGAATGGGGCTGGAATCCTATGCTCCTCTCTCACCACCGCAGTCACAGACTTTTTCCACTGACCTTCTAATTTGTGTTTGGTGTTCGTGGGTTGAGAAGTCTGGAAACCACTACAGCTGCCTGAGATTCAGTCCTCTTCAGCGTGTGAGCCCATGCCGAACTGCACTCCTCTCCCCGCCCGGCGCGATATATCTTTCTGATCAACCATCCAGGCTGTCTTTGGCTGGAAATTTGTTTCACTGTCTTTTTGTGGGTTCTGCTGCTTTAGAATTTGTTTAGAGCCATTTTTTATTGTATTTGGAGGGGTTTGGGGGGCAGCTCAAGCAGGTCACTGCTTTCACTCTGCCATTTTGGCTCCGCCCCCTCAAGTTAGCATTTATTAAGTGCCTACTAGGTTTCAAGCATTGTAAACAGTGCACTGGGGATACAGAGACAAAATTGGAATAGCCTCTGCCCTCAGGGAGCCTACATTGAGAGACAGAGAGAGAGATTCAGCACACTCTAAAGGAATCACAGGTCCTTCTGACACACCAGCTTTGTGACCTCTCAGCACCCCAGGCAAAACAAGCAAGACCGCTCAATTCAGAAAGGGTGCTAAATTGCATTGGTGAAGGAAGTTTCCTCATTTCCTCATCTGGAATTTCCCTACATCCATGAAATCACAGGTTTTGTCCCTATTCCTTCAGAAGACTTTTTTTTTTAATGAAAATTTCCTTTTTTTTCCCCTTCTGCATTTTTTTGTTTCCAAATTATATTGGAAAATGAAATGAAAGGTCTTGTAGGTGGGAAAACAGGGATGCATATTCAAACGTAAATCATGTCAATAGTAACAATCGTACATTTGTGTTAAGGAGAAAATGCCTTGAACATCAGCTCCATTTGCATGTGCTTCTCTGACGAACAGCCAAAGTGTGGAAGGATGAGGAACTGGGAGTGCTTTATCTCTGTCCAAGCAGCCTACGGTGGGCTTGGGCCATTTGCTTATCACGTCCATTGATTTGTCTCCCCTCAAGAGCGCTCGGGGGATGCTGAGGCTGGGAAGGGAAGGAAGGAACTCCAGCCTTTCCACTGTTGAGTAAAAGCTCTGTTGATTAATTTCCTTTTAAAGAGCAACCTGTTTCTTTGGGAGCAGTGGCTGGCCAAAGGGGACTGATGTTTTCCTCTTTATTTATTGAGCCCTGGATTTCCATCCCTGTGGATTTCATCCTTCCTAATAACCGACATTTCTATCACTCCTTAAGGTTCACAGAGCACTCAGCAGACAGTATTTCACCAGATCATTATCACCACCCTGTGAGGTAATCGCTATTGTTGTCTCCATTTTACAGATGAGGAAACTGAGGCTGAGGCAAAATGATTTGCCCAGGATCCAGCTAGTAAGAGTATGAGGAGAGATTCCAAACCAGGTCTCTCTAAAAGAAGGTTTTTGTGAAACTGCAGACAGTCTGAGAACTAAGTGAGGACTAGTCAGAATATTTCAAAAAGAAAACAAAAGTTGATCTAATAATAGAAGCTTATATTTGCATAAGGCTATTGGATTTTCAGTATCCTTTGTGGATATTAGCTCATTTGAATCTTGTTGTCATCCCTCTATTCTTGTCATCCCTCTTTCACAGATAAAGAGACTGAGGGTCAGAGAAGGGAAGGGAGCTGGCCGGGGTCATTAATTTCCAAATCATATGTTGAACCCAAGTCCAAAGTTCTTCCCACTATAGCACAACTGTCCCTTTAAGCAGGGGGATCTGTGTTTCCCTGTTGCAGGTCTTTCCAATTTTCAAACTTAGATCTGACATCACCTCTGTTGAAGGTAGAGGAGATGTGGAAGTACATTTCTTGTTTGTCTGGTATAAATACCTGGTCCTTCCTTGTCAATTGGGGAGGGGGGGAGCGGGGGACATTCAGTCCAATCCATTGGTCATCAGATTACTTCTTGTCCCAGTTATGTTTTCTTGAGACTCCCATCATTTCCACTGGAAGATGACTTTCTTCCCCATTAAAAACAAAAACAAACACATACATGTCTTCCCCAAGAAGATGACAGTGTGAAGTCCTGTGTTTCTAGCATCTTGGATCCATTCAATGCAACCACAGCCTGATTGGGGAGAGGAGGTGAGACTTGATCAGGACATTCTCTGTGGGGGAGGGGCAACTTAAAGGATTAACTACTGAACACCCGGATAACATAATCTTTGAATTTCAGAACTGGCAGAGATCTCAGTCTCCATCAAATCCATCCTGTCCTCGAACAAAACAAAATCAGTCCTCCCAAACATGGCTTTGCCTTTGTAGCTTACCCTGATATTGAAAATTATAAACTGAAGTCTCCTCTGGCCCATGTTATTTTTAATTCCAGGTGAGACATGAAGCTATCAGGAGGACAGAATGCTACCACTGAGTCACAGAATTTAAGAAAGGCCATAAAGTCCAACCCAGACCCATGAGGAAATCCTCATTGGATCACAATTGACAAGTGTTCCACTAGCCTCCACTTGAAGACCTCCAGGGAAGGGGATCCTGTTCCCATGAGGGGTGGCTCTTGACGCCTTTGGACAGTTCTCCTTCTGAGGAAGCTTTCCTCAACTTGTAGCTTCTCTTAGACCATTTGCAACTTTCATCATTACTCCTGGTTCTGACCCTTGAGGCCAATCAGAACAAATCTAGTCCTTCTTCCATGTGCCAGGCTTTCAGATCACTGAAGACAGTTCTTGTGTCCCCTTAGTCTTCTGTCCTCCAGGACAAATGTCTCCAGTTCCTTCAACTGACTCTCATGTCTTTGCCATCCCAGGTGCCCTCCTTCGGACAACATCCCCTTTTGTCTTCAGCTCCAAGTGTGTGTATTTTCATTCAACAGTTCTTTGGGAGAGATGGTCTGGAGCAGGAGTGGCTTTACCTTGGGTCGTCCAGCTGGGTCAGAGATAGAGCTGTTGTGGCTCTAGAATCCAGATAAAGGTCAAACTGCTTGGGAAGGTGGAGTAGTATCCACCTGGGGGCTCAGATTCAAGCTCAATTTGCATCTCTGGTGACTTTCTATGTTTACTCCCCAGTCTCAACGGATGTTTGTCATGGACCCTTTTGGCAGACTGGGGAATGGACCCTTGCTCAAAATCATGTTTTTAAATATGTAAAATAAAAGTAATAGGATATTGACATAATTTTTTTTTAAATTCATGGACTTTTTAAAGGGAAGAATCATCTTTCATTGTAATGATGGGTATTGTTCAGTTGTTTCAGTCATGTTTGACTCTCATGACCCCATTTGGGATTTTTCTTGTCAGAGATACTGGAATAGTTCACCGTTTCCTTCTCCAGCTCATTTTACAGATGAGGAAACTGAGGCAAGCAGGATTAGGTGACTTGTCCAGGGTCACACAGCTAGTAAGTGTCTTAAATCAGATTTGAACTCAGAAAAATGTCTTTCTGACTCCAGGCCCAGCACTCTATCCACTGTGCCACCTCGATGACCCATGGTAATGACAGGAGTCTCAGGGAAACATAATTAGAACAAGAAGTCATCTGCTGCCCAATGGACTGGGCTGTTTTCCAGGTGATGATAGAGGACCGGGGATTTATACTGACCATGCGGAAAAAGCACTTCCTACATGTCTCCTCCAGGACCACCAGAGGTGATGTCAGATCTAAATTTGAAAGCTGGAAACACCCACAAATGGGAAACACAGATTCCTCTGCCTAGAGAGGCAGTGTGCTATAATGGGAAGAACTGACTTGGGTTAAGAAGACCTTGGATTCAACACATGCTTTGGGCATTAATTTGGATTTGGAGTCAGGGATGTTGAGTGAAAATCCTGACTTTGTGATTGCTCAGCTGTGAGGTCCTGGACAAGTCACTTAACCTCTGTCTGCCTCAGTTTCCTCATTTACACAATGGGCATAATAGTAGTACCTACCTTACAAAGTTGTTATGAGGATAAAATATGTGTTAAGTGCTTTGCAAACTTTAAGGCATGATAAATATGCTAGCTAGTATTGTCGCTGCTCCTTCTGTTGTTGGTATGCAGATGTAAGTTGTTGTTACTAGAAAATAACTGGAAAATATTCTTGAGACAACTAGGTGATGCCATGGATAGAGTGTTGGACTTGGGGTCAGGAAAAGCTGGGTCCAATTCCTGCCCCAGACAGTTACTAGCCATAACTACTTTGTGTCTCAGTTTCCTCTCCTGTAAAATGGGGATCATAATAGCACCTACCTCCCACAGTTGTGGGGATCAAATGAGATGCTGTTCATAAAGTCATTTGCCAACTTTTAAGTGCCTGAAAAATGTGAGCTTTTATTATCATTATCTCTGATTAATCACTTTTTGGACTTCCTTTTCCATTTGGCCAATTTTGCTTTTTAAAGCATTCTTCTCCTCATTGACTTTTTGGACCTCTTTTGCATTTGGGTTAGGCTATTTTTTCAGGTGTTATTTTTTTCAGTATTTTTGGGGGTCTCCTTTAGCAAGCTGTTGACTAATTTTTCATGATTGTCTTGCATCATTCTCATTTCTCTTCCCAGTTTTTCCTCTACTTCTCTTACTTGCTTCTCAAAATCCTTTTTGAGCTCTTACTGATTCATATTTTTCTTGGAGGCTTTGGATATAGGAACTTTGACTTTGTTGTCTTCTTCTGGTCATATGTTTTGATCTTCTTTGTCACCAAAGAAAGATTCCATGGCCTGACTTTTTTTTGTGCAGTTTGCCCATTTTCCCAGCCAATTACTTGAGTTTTAAACTCTTTGTTAATGTAGGGGTCTGCTTCCAGTGTGGAGAATATACTGTCCCAAGCTTTGGGAGGTTTGTGCAGCTATTTTCAGAGATACTTCTAGGAATGTGTAAATTTTCAGTTCTTCCAAGGTGGTATGATCAAGGGCAAGGTGTTTACTCCTTTCCTGGCCTGTGCTCTGGTCTATGAGTGACCACAAGCACTCTTTATTGCCTTGGAACTCTGAGGAGGATTCTTTCTCCATGCCACTACAAACTGTACCACACTAGCGCTCCTCCTCACCCCAGGACCACCACCCAGAACTGTGACCTAGATCCAGGCATGGGTAAAACAAGAGAATCCTGCCTCAGCACCAGCAAATAGATCCCTGCAATCCCCCTCTTATCAGCCACTTGATCCCCCCTCTGTCTGAGGGCCAAGAGCTCCAGAAGCAGCAACCACCCCAAGACTGTGCCAGGACTGGGGCCAGACAGAGCTCCTATTTCACTGAGGTTAGACAGATCTTTCCTATTGACCTTCTAAATTGTCCTTGGCATTTGTGGGTTGAGAGGTCTGGAAACCGCCACAGTTGCTTGTGATTCAATCCCTTGAGGCCTGCTCCAGGCTCGCTGAGACCTGGTCTTTGCTGGTGGCTTGGCCCATGTTGAACTGCACTTCTCTCCCAGTCCAGCACAACAGACCTTTCCAATCAACCATCCAGGTTGCCTTCGGCTGGAAATTTGTTTCTCTCTGTCTTTTTGTGGGTTCTGCTGCTCTAGAATTTGTTTAGAGCTATTTTTTACAGGTATTTGGAGGGGTTTGGGGGAGAGCTCAAGCAAATCACTGCTTTTACTCTGCCATCTTGGCTCCACCCCCAGTCCATCCTCCATTCCACCGCCAAAGAGATCTTCCTAAGACACAGTTCTACATCAACCCCCACCCTGAATCAATAAACTCTAGTAGGTGCTTATCACAGAACCAAATACAAAACCCTCTGTGGCATTCAAAGCCCTTTGTAACCAGTCTCCTCCTATCTTTCTGGTCTTCTTACACCTTATATGTTCTCTTTGATCCAGTGACATTGGCCTCTTGGCTGTTCCGTTTCTTGACTATGGGCATTTTCTCTGACTGTTCACTAGGCCTGGAATACTCTCCCTCCTCAGTTCCAATACTAACCTCCAAGTTCCAAGTAGAATCCCACCTTCTACAGAAAGCCTTTCCCAAACCCTCTTAATTCCAATGTCGTCTCTCTGCTAATTATTTCCTACTTATCCAGTTTAGAGTTTTCTTTGTACATATTGTTTGCATGTCATCTCCATTAGATTGTAAGCTCATTGAGGGCAAGGACTATCTTTAGCCTCTTTTTTTGTATCCCCAGCCCTTAGTACAGTGCCTGGCACTCAACAGGCTCTTAACAAATGTTTATTGATTGATATTTGAGAGACCTTCCAGTGAGGAATTCTTTCAAATGAAACTTAGTCTTAGAACGTTGCTTGGGGGCACTGAGAAAGTCAATGACTTGCCCAGGGTGATGCAGCCAGTATAGATCAATCAATTAGCATTTATTAAGCACCTACTATGTGCCAGGCACTGTGCTAAGCAGTCCCTGCCCTCAAGAGGCTCACAGTCTAACAAGGAAGACAACTTGAAAACAACTAGGTACAAACAAGCTCTAGACATTATAAACTAGTCACCAGCAGAGGGAAGACACTAGCATCAAGGGGAAAGGCTTCTTTCAGAAGACGGGGCTTTCACTAGGACCTGGGGGAAGTCAGGGAAGCCAGGAAGCAGAGGTCTCGAGGATGGTCAGAGGAAGGGCCCAGAGCCTGGAGGTCGATGTCGCTGGATGCATATGGTGGGGGTCAGGTATGAGAAGATTCAAAAGGGAGGAGGGGACTTTGAATGTCAAGCAGAGCATTTTGTACTGGAGCCACTGGAGTTTGGTGAGTAGGGAGCTGACATGGGAGATCTCTTTAGTGGCTGAATGGAGGATGGATCGGAGTGGGGGGAGACCAGAAGCAGGTTATTACCATGGTCCAGGTGTGAGGTGATGAGGGCCTGCACCAGGATGGAAGCGTGTCAGAGGTGAGAAGGGACGTATTGGAGAGGGATGGTCCAGGTGACTCAAACCCTCCTTCCTCTCTCTGAGGCCACCTCGCCATCCATTCTTGGGAGCTTCCCCTCCCCCATGGACACACATTTGGACTTTCTGTAGATGGTAAGTCCTCTGGAACATTGCTTTGCACTCTTCTCTGCTCCTCATAATTGCCTCATTCTTCTCACACCTCTGTGGCTTTGCCTGGAAGGCATGCCCTCCTCCCCCTGCCTCTTAGAATGCTTTGATTTCCTTCAAAGTTCAGCATAAATGCTGTCTCCTGCATGAGACCTTTTCCGGTCTCCCCCAAATGTGAAGGCCTCCCCTTCCTCTAAAATTACCTGGTGGCTTCTTGGAGATGCTAGAAATGTTTCCCTCCTGGGGGTGGGTGCCTTTCTGAGCTGAGATTCCACAGCCCCGAGAGTCTCCCATGTGGTCAGCCAGAAAGGACAGCCACAGGCATCGAATAAACCCATTTCCCTCAGCCCCATGTGTGTGCCCTCTGTTACAAGGATTTCCTGGAGTCTTTATAGGGAATAGGATGTTTCCCATTGAGGCTCCTGCTAAAAGAAGGGAACAGTGTTTCTGGGCTTTTTCAATCTGGGCTCATCTCTGATTCTAATCGTTCATTGAAGTGATTTGCTCTGTCACACCAAAACAAAACAAAAAACCCAAACCCCAAAACCTGGGGTGAGGAAGACATTTGAACGTCTCTTCTGTTTCTTCTGTTTGGTCCCTCCGTTTCTGCTTTGGTCCCTTCCGTGAGCATCATGGACTCACACCTCACTTCCTCTACTTGCTGTTTGCTCATGATGGCCTGCCTGGTCCAGTTTCACTGCAAGCATTTGGTCTGATTGAATAATGTTAAGTTGCATTTTCTCGCCAGGGCTTATGCTAATCTGGGAGCGCTCTGCGGCTCCAGCCCTGCCGGGTCTTGCTGCAGTCAACTGTCTTTATCTTTTATGGGGGCTTTCAAGGGGTATTTTATTGCCTGTCATTACCATTCATTGGGGCTTTATGAGCTGTTTGCTGCTCAGTCATTCTGCTGATGGGCCCCACATCTCCTGGCGCCACTCTCTGTGTGTGCCCTCCGTTCCGGAGAGACAAGAATGGCTTTTCTCTGGAAGAACTCGATCCTTCTCTGGCAGATCAGCCCTGCTTCCTGACCACCTTCTTCATTCTGTATTTGAGAGGAGCTGGAAAATGCTTGAGTATGGGAGATGATGCTGTTGAAGATGAGGATGGACCGGGAGGTGATTTAATTGGTGCACTGTGTTCCCAAGTCTTGCCTCCATGCTGAAGAATGCCAGACTCTCTCTCCCTCCCTCCCTCTCTCTCTCCTTCTTTCCCTCCTTCCCTCTTTCCTTTTCTCTTATTCTCTCTGTCTCTCTCTTTGTCTCACTTCCCCTCCTTCCTTCCTTTCTCTCACTCTCCTCTCCTCTCTCTCTTTCTTTCTCTTCTCCCCTCTTTCCCTCCTTTCTCTGTCTCTGTCTCTCTTTTTCTCTGTCTCTCCCCTGTCTCTTTCCTCTCTCTGTCTCTCTCCTTCTCTGTCTCTTTTTCCTCTCTCTCTTCCCCTCCCCTCACTCTCCTCTCTTTCCTCTCTCTCCTCTCTCCTTTCTCTCTCCTCTCTCCTCTTTCCTTTCTTCTCTCTCTCTCTCCCCCTCCCTCCTTCCCTCCCTCCTCAGCTCTTTCCTGAGCTTCCTTCCAAGGCCAGCTCAGATGCCACCTCTTCTCCGAGGGCTTTCTTGATGCCTGCAGGGGTCAGCCTCTTGCCCTCTTGAAGTGCCTTTGATTCACTCGTCTGTGTTTGTTTGTGTGCGTGTTGCATCCCACAAATAATATTTGAGTTCCTTGGTTTTCTCTTTGCCTGCCAGCTAGCTCAGAACCTTGCCCATAACAGGTGCTTAATAAGAAGTTATTAAATGCAGTTGTCTTTACTGTGTTTCAAAAATTCACGACGCCTAAGAACATGGCACCAGAACATCAGTCCAGGCTGGGCAGCCGATCCCCCGGGTGCTTCTTTCCATTCCAGGAGAAGGTGACCTGAGGGATCAGGGACTGTTCTCTTCTCATCGTTTGTGTTCCCAGAGACAAGCATGGGGGCCTGGAGCCACAGGAAGCAATGCCGCCACAGTACGAGAAAGGGGGAGTCGATCTGCTCCCCACGGCTCCCCCCCCCCCGGCCAAGTCACTTTCCAGGACACATTACCCCCCATATGTTGTCCCCTCGATTAGAGTGTAAGCTCCTTGAAGGCAGGGACTGTTCACTTTCACATTTGTATCTCCAATAATCTAGCACAGTTCTTGACACGTGATTAGTTAGCACTTGTGTTTCTTTCCTTCCTCTCTTCTTCACTTCCTCCCTCCCCCCTCCCTTCCTTCCTTTCTTTTTTCTTTCCCGTCAACTAGGTGTTGCAGTGGATAGAACATTCAGCCTAGAGTTGGCCGAAGACATTTACTAGCTGTGTGACCCTAGGCAATGGGCTTCTGCTTCAGTTTCCTCAACTGTCAAATGGGAATAATAATAATAATAATAATAGCACCTACCTCCTAGGGTAGTTTTGAGGATCAAATGAAATGATTTTTGTAAAGTGCCTGCTGGTCCTCCCCCTTCTTCCTCTTGTTTTTTTTTCTCCCTGTCTTTCTTTCAATAAATATGTGTTAGATTGAATAGCTATATTGAATTTCTACTACTGTAAAATAATACAGCTGAGGACCCTGAGGTTCCCATACAGAAGATTCTGACCTCTCAACAAATGAGTGAATCAATGAAACTGTACCTATCAATCTCAGCATAGCACAACGGAAAGGGTTCTGGATTTGGAGTCAGACGACTTGGATTCAAATCTGAGCTCTGCCTGCTACTCACCACCTGTCTGAATCTCCCCACCCGCCAGCCACCCTCTCCCCCACGCCCACTTTGGCTTTATCTGTAAACAAAGGCATTGGGCAAGATGGTTTCTGAGGACCTTCTGGCTCTAAGACTACAATCCAGTTGTATGAACCTTTTGATGCTGAAGATACAAATACAAAAGTAAGACAATCCCTATCGTGGCAAGAAACCATCCAGAGCCATGGCAAGGGAGGTGCCAACGATGAGTGAACTCTCTCTAATCAGGGTGGCATGGCCCCAGGGCAGGAGTTTCATATCTAAGGGTCTCAGTTCTTCCAGGGAAGGTCTCTGGAAGTCCAGTTTGGAGGGTGCAGCAATGACCATCCAGGAGGATGGATGCAAAGCTGCTCCTTTTGCTGTTCAGATGTGCAGGTGTGGCTGAAGGGACTGACTGGGGACCAGAGGTCTTTTCTGTGTGATAACAGGAAAACCCTGGAACCTCACTCCAAACATCATGGCACAGAATTTGGGACAACACAGCCCTACAGAGTTGATTTGGCCAAAAGGTTTCCTCGTGATTCAGCCATGCAGGCATGGACCCTGATGGAGAGCAAAGCTCCCATGTGTTAAGAATATTTTGGATCCAACATGTTTGCCAGTGTCAAATCTCCAAATGTAATTTGCCTGAGGTTATGCAAAAAGGACAGTGATTCCGTCATGTATGTGGGATAATAAGAAGAGCTCACATTTATGGAATGTTTTTAGGTTTGCAAAGCACTTTACCGTGTTATCTCCTTGAAGCCCCACAACAACCCATGAGGTAGATGCTATCATTACTCCCATTTTACAGGAGAGAAAATAGAGATACAGAGAGGTCACCCAGCTATTGGGCAAGGTTCAAACTCAGATCTTGGGTGACTACAAATCTAGTATTCTATACACTACCCCACCTAGCTACCTCCCCTTCATTGTTCTACTCTTGCCTCAGGGTGGTGTAAAAGAAGGTACATTAGACACAAAGTCAGGAAATCTGGCTTGGGTCCCAGCTCTGCCACCCAAGTGGCTTATTTTGCCTGAGATAGGTTACTTAGACATCTCTGTGCCTCAGTTTCCTTTTCTATAAAATGGGGATTAAATATTTGTTCTACCTGCCTCACAGTGAAGCATTATGTAAATACCAGCTGCCAATACAAGCCATTTCCCAACAAGCAACATGCTATGTCATTAAAATGCATGCATGAAGTGACTTTTCTAAAGGAATATACCCTAAAAAAGTAAATTTCACTGTAATAGGGAAGGTGTTGAGCTATGGTTCCTTAGCAGGGGGCCCAATCTACAGGCTTGTTTTGAGATAAAGGAGGCATTGCTTGCTCCAAGAATGATGGAAAGCTAGAGACTTTCACATTTGCCTCAAGGTAAGTTGGGAAAAAAAGGTAAAGGAATTGTGAATGCTGTTTATTTTAAACTACTCCTGAGTTCCCCTCAAATTTGATGCAGCGTATAATAGCACTTATCGGCAATTCAACATTTTATTACAATCAACACTGGTATAAATGACAATTCTGCCCGTTATTACAGGGTGTTGAAATTCTCTGAGCACTTCATCTTAAAGGAAGGCAGCCCGCGACTGTGAATGCCGACGCATCTCCACCAGCGATGGGCGGATGGAACTGTCCAACTGGGATCTATATTGTGAAATCAAGTCTTTGTCCTCCAGCTCTCAGGTGATCTCCTTTGTCTGCTTCCTGGTGTGTCGCTCCCTAGTGTGGCCAAGCTTTCTGTGTTCTTTATGGGCGCCATGCTTAGCTTATGGAGAGTTTCATTCCCAGGCCTTCAGATGTGACTGGGGCGGGGGGGGGGGGGGGTCTGGTGGATTGGGAGACTTTGGCCACTCAGGCGTCCTAGACTGCTTATCTGTCTCCTGCCATCCGCCTCTGTTCCAGGTGCCGCGCCTGACACTCTGCATGGTGTCTTTCATATTAATTTCAATAGTGCCCAGAGGATCCCGTTTCTTTGTCTGAGCAGAGGATTTGTGAATCCTTCTGCCCAAATGGTGGGAGTAGAGAATTCAAAGAGAGGTTGCTACTCTCAGTGTATCATCCACATTTCTAAGAGACCACAACAACCCTATGATGGGCCTGGGATGGAAATGAAGATAAATTGTTTGTTTCCCTCTCCCATTAATACAAGGCAAAGGTCTCAGATAAAGGCCTCCACTGTGTAAACCACTGGGCACTGAAAGTCACTGTGATGCTGCCCCCACTTACTAAGCATCCATTGGTCCTGAAATGATGCTCGAGCCATTCTCATTCTTGGCTGGCCATCCTGGTCCCTGGTGATGTTGACCCTGGCTGTGATTTTGCTTAACTCATTCACAACTGTCTAGGGAGATCTCTGGCTCTATACTGGGCCCAAATAAGCTCAGTTTGGTCTTTGTGGCACCTTTGTTCTGATGGAAGAATAAAAGAGAAAAATGAGATACTTGGAGTTTTTTGGGCAAAAAAAATCTACATACTGAATCACTTGGCAGGAGAAAGTGGGAAATTTCAGAGTTTCAAAAATATTGAATTTGAGTTGTTCACTTGGAGATCAAGTCTGCTGCAGTAACAAAATAAGTTGGTATGGCTAGCATCCTCCAAAGAGATTGAAAAAGGGAAATGATAATTGGCCTAAAGTCACAATTATGGCATATACCCCTGTGTCTTTGTGAACCAGTGATAGAGGAACAAGGATGTGATGGAAGGATGAGCTTGGAGTCAGGAATCTGATTTAATTCAATACGTTCTTATTAAGTGCCTACTGTATTCCAGCTACTGTTCTAGGTGTTAAAGACCTAGACTGAAATCCTGGCTCTGTAACTGATTAGCTGGGTGACCCTGGGTAGGTCATTTAACCTTTTGAGTCACCATTTTCTCATCTGTCCAGTGGGGACAATAATAGCACCTACACTGCAAAGGTCCAAAGTCAGGAGAGATGGAGGGTTGTGTTTGAGGCACATAAAAACAGGCCCAATTAACTGGATCATAAAGAGCTGGGAGCGGAGGAAAGTCTAGGAAATGAGACTCTGAATAGCAGAAAGCTTGCTCTTAGCAAGAGAGCTACAGACATAACCAGATGGTCCTTATTTTCATTGTTGAAAAGGTATGCGGCTTTCTTATGCAGCTTTTGGTTGGTCTGAAGGGGATCTGGGGGCTTTCATGGACGGCAGGCTTGAGAGAAGTCAGTGCTGTAACATGGTAACCAATAGAGCTAAGGCCATCCATCCTGGGCTGCTTTGAGAGCAACAGTGTCCACCTAGAAGCAAACGATCTAGTGCCATAGTAGCCTGCCCCACCCAGACCATGTCGGCTCCTGGTGCCATGTGTTAGGGAAGACACTCATAAATCAGAGAGTGTCCAGGGGAGGACCACCAAGATGGTGAATGGCCTCAAGTCCATGCCACGTGAGGAATCCACTGAAGGAGTTTGAAATGACTAGTTGGAGAAGACGATGCTCAAGGGGACATTGGGGCTGTCTTCAAGTGTTTTGAATTCACTGTCACAGGAAAGAAGAACTAGATGTGACCTCAGCTTGGCCCCAGAGCGCAGAACTGGAAGCAATGGATGGAAATGACAAAAATGCCCACTTAGGGTTAAACATCCTAGCATTCCCTCAAAGGGAAGTGGGCTGCTTTGGCATTCCGCTTCCTTGAAAGTCTTCAGATCAAGGCTGGTTGCCCACTTGTTGAGTTAGCTGTAGAGAAAATTCTTTCCAGGTGCAGATGAGATTAGATGGACAAAGAGGACCCTTCTACCTGCAAAGTTCTGTGATTCTGTGGCAGTCAGAAGGGGCTCATCTGTAGGCTGAAAAGAAGATATGGTATTTTATATCTCCTCTGTCTATAGTAATGGAAGTGGCACTGAACCTGGAACTGGGCACGAGCTTAACACCCAGGTCTCATCCTTAATCTTCCCTGGGATCTCTGGATAATACTTGCGCTGTGTACTTCACAGGGTTTTTGTGAGCAAAGTTCTCTGTGAACCTTAAAGGGCTATAGAAATGTGAGTTATCATTATTATATCTTAATATTTTACTCCTAAGATCATGACACTTAGGTCCAGAAGCAAACTTAGACATCAACTTGCACAGCCCCCTCATTTTACAGATCAGGAAATTGAGGCCCAAGGAGAAGTAGTTTGTACAAGATCACACAAGTGTAATATCTGCGGTGTACCCCTGATTAAAACTACACTGGGTTCAAGGTGTTCTCTGGCTCTGTATCCGATTACAGATCATGAGCCCCAACTGATGTGTTCACCTTTAACAGTCAGCCAGATGACACACAACACAATGAATAAAAGCTAAGGAATTGAGTTAAATAATACAGCAAGAAAAGTGGTGATAGACATTTCCCTCCCACAACAAAAAGTGGGGCACGCTATCCCACCAATATGTCCACCACTGATGGGAACAGCGTACACTACGAGGATTAAATTGTGGAAGGGTACATGCATAGGAAGCATGTGTGGCCTGCACACATGGAGGGTCAACTCATCCCTCCAGCATATCAGCACCTCTGATATTACTGAAGATGTCAGTATACTGCTTTTTGCTCCTCTTTGGTTGTCATCATACTTCTGCTCTTTGTTGGGCATGTTGTGGATTACTTCTCTGATCTCTATAAGGTATTGAGCTGACTCTGTTGAATATTTCCACTGCTCTCGTGGTCCTCAAGCATCAGTCTTTTACAAGATTCTGGGCTTCATCTCTTCAGGGTCACCTGCTAACCTTTTCAGTGCCTGTCTGCTGAGAAAATTTCTATTAAGTTTTTCCCCAATAAGATCAGGCCATCAGCATCTTAATCATCACCACCAGAGGAAGCTGGTGACACAATGGATAGAGTACTGGGCCTACAGTAAGGAAGAACTGAGTTCAGATTTGGCCTCAGACACTTACTAGCTGTACAACCTTGTGAAGTCACTTAAACTCTAAGTCTACCTCAGTTTCTTCAACTGTAAAATAAAGATAAAATAATACCTACTTCACAGAGTTGTTGTGAGGATCAAATGAGATATTTGTTAAAAACAACAACAACAACAACATTTAGCACAATGCCTGGCAGTACATAGTAGGCACAATATAAATGCATATTCCCTCCCCCTTCCATCATAGCCAAGGTTATGAGCCATCACAACCAGCCAAGGGGCAACTGAACAAAGGTAGGGTGCCCTCAAGATGCCATTTAGTCTCTTCTTTTACTCTTGTCTGGTGCTGGATCAAACCTCATTGTCCCAGACAACTATCTGACTTAGGGTTAGAAATTCCTTTAAATGCCTATTTAATCCATTCTGAGAAGACTTATGGCCCCTAAGCCCATTTCAAAGGGCCAAAGGAACTCCACAAAAGCTGTATGGAATCTTGAGCAACAAAGCCCATTTCTTTCACAAATGATGTGCAAATTAATTTGAATAAGTGCAAAAGAGAATGGAGTGATTGTTCTCCATCCTCCTGGACCATATTCCTGCCTTTCATATGCAAACATGACAGACAGCCCAAGGAATTGAAAGTTCTCTGGTCTTAGGGTCAGCAAGATCTATGTTTAAATCCTTCTTCAGATACTCAGTAGTTGTGTGACCCTGAGCAAGTCACTACAACTCTGAGCCTCAGTTTCCTCATCTGTAAAATGGGAATAAAAATAACACTGCTTTCATAGATATGTTTTAAGGGTCAACTGAGATAATGTATGTAAAGTGGCTTTTAATCCTTGAAATGTTATGTAAATTTCAGCTGCTACTTTTTATTATTACTGATATCTTTATTTAGACATCATCATCATTTACAAACATGCCCTTTGCACACATGCACGCACATAAACACACACATACACCTTCTGCCTAGCAAAACATCCTATGCAAGGAAGGTTTAAAAAGAAAGGGAAAATCTGCAAAACTAATCAACTGTATCTTCTAGTAAATGCCATATTCCATGTACCTAGTACCCCACCTCTATACTAACCCCAGGGAATTGAAGTTGGGAGGACCAAGAAAACACTATATACCACAACAATGGAAATTAAATTTTCAATAAGAATTGAGGAGCACCTCCCAATATTTCTGTTTTTTTCCCTTTTTTGCTTCTTGTCTTCATTACTGGGTAACATAGTAGGACTCGTCATCTTATTCCTACTTTGTACACTGTCTTATTGGAGTGATTTTCTCTATATTTCTACTTTTCTACCTGGTAGGCTGAGAGGCTATGCTGGCCTCAGGGTCAGGAAGACCTGGGTTAAATCCTAATTTTCCACTTAACCTTTCAATGCCCAGCCAACTCTCTAAGGCTGTAATCCGAACTGGAGGAGGTAATTTCCTCTCCAGAAGGTCCCTCCACTAAGAAAATCACAGACAGATACGGATAGATAGATAAATAATAGATATAGATAGTTATGTGTGTATGAGTATATATTATATATAATTATATATTACATATATTTATATACATGTGTATGAGCACATATGTGAACACAAATATATACACATGTGGTACATGGGCACATACATGTGTATACAAACGTGTGTATGTATGTGCACATGTATTCTTTGATTTCTTCAGCTTTGGAAATATACAGGCTTAAGGCACTTTCAGAGGTATGGTTCTCCAAGAGCTAGCTAGCATGTGTACAGGGGGTCCCAAAAGTTCCTAAGATTCCATATGGAGCATTCTATATAGAGCTTCAAGGTTTGCCAACCATAAGTTGCCAAGTTTAGCATCATCAGGACTTCTCTTGTCCAATTGTCAGAGCTGCTGACCTTGCTCTAAGCACTACCTCTGTTTCAAGAGCTGATTCTCAAGGCAGCTAGGTGGTGCAGTGGATAGAGCACTGCCCCTGGAGTCAGAAGGACCTGAGTTCAAATCCGGTCTCAGACACAGAACACTTACTGGCTGTGTGACCCTGGGAGAGTCACTTAACCCCATTGCCTAGCCAAAAAAAAAAAAAAGAGCTGATTCTTAGGATCATAGAGGATCATAAGCTTAGAGCTAGAAGGCCCCTTGATGGTCATCTAGGCCAAATGCATCATTTTATAGATGAGGTAACTGAGGCCCAGATTGGGGGAGCAAGAGACTCTATTTCTTGGACCATCATCCCTAGGGAATGAAACTCCCTGGTTTGTGCATGAGATATGCTCCCTGTTCAGAAGGTGTGCATTCTTCCTCAGCAACTCTCTTAAAAACCCCTGAATCCCATTGGCAGTAAAAGGCCAGATGTGTATAGTACATAGTATAAAGGACAGCTGTTGAGTCTAAGCAAACCTTACAAACTACCTCGATGTGTCCTTTCAGCCAGATTTTAATAAGTAAACTCCGGGTATCAACCAAACTTTCTGGATGCATGAGGTAGCACCCATCTTTTTTTTTTTAATTAATTTGCTTTTAGTTTTCAACATTCACTTCCATAAGCTTTTGAGTTTTAAATTTTCTCCCCCTCCTTCCCCAAGATGCATGCAATCTGATATAGGCTCTACATATACATTCATATTAAACATATTTTCACGTCAGTCATGTTGTAAAGAAGAATTAGAACCAATAAAAGGAACCACAAGAAAGAGGAAACAAAACAAAACAGAAGATTTTAAAAAAGAGCAAATAGTCTGCTTCTATCTGCATTCAAATTTCATAGTTTTTTCTCTGGATGTGGATGGCATTTTCTATCATGAGACTTTTGGAGATGTCTTAGATCCTTACATTGCTCAGAAGATCTAAGTCTATCATAGTTAGTCATCGCACAATGTTGCTTTTACTGTGTACAATGTTCTCCTGGTTCTGCTCACTTCACTCAGCATCAGACCATACAAGTCTTCCCAGGTTTTTCTGAAGTCTACATGTTCATCATTTCTTATAGCACAATAGTATTCCATTACGTTCATATACCACAACTTGTTCAGCCATTCCTCAATTGATGGGCATCCTCTCAATTTCCAATTTTTTGCCACCACAAAAAGAGCTGCCATAAATATTTTTGTACATGTAGATCCTTTTCCCGTTTGTATGATCTCTTTGGGATACAGCCCTAAAAGGGGTATTGCTAGGTCAAAAGGATACACATTTTTATAGCCCTTTGGGCATAGTTCCAAATTGCTCTCCAAAATGGTTGGATCAGTTCACAACTCCACCAACAATGCACTAGTGTTCCAATTTTCCCACATGTTCTCCAACATTTATCATTTTTCTGTTTTGTCATGTTGGCCAATCTGATAGTTGTGATGTGGTTACAAGTCATTTTGGTCATGTGGTCAGAGTCATTTTGATTTGCATTTCTCTAATCAATAGTGATCTAGAGCATTTTTTTTTCCACCTGGCTATAGCTAGCTTTAATTTCTTCATCTGAAAACTGCCTATTCATATCCTTTGACCATTTATCAACTGAGGAAAGCACCCGTCTTTTAAGAGCAGTGCAATTATCTTTTTTTTATTTTACTATATTATAGAAATGCTTGTCTAAATCCATAAATTAAAAATAAAACAGGGGCAGCTAGGTAATGCAGAGGATAGAGCTCTGGCTTTAGTGTCAGTTTGAGTACAAATCTGACCTTAGACACTTGACATTTACTAGCTATGTGACCCTGGGCAAGTCACTTAACCCCGATTGCCTCACCAAAAAAGCAAAAAAAAAAAGATTAAAAAAAGAGCATGGGATGATGGAAAACTCACGGAAGGATTTCTGTCCTGGCTTTTAAAGCATCTATTGTATTTCATAAGCACAAAAAGGACTGGAACGAAGTCATGAAAGCATCATTTTTTAAGAAGTAGTCTCCTTGAGAAAATAAAGACTTCATTGAATGACAATGATGCCTTTGTGATACCCCCATGAGTTCACCCATTGATATTTATAGAGTGTCTAGATAGCTAGGAGAGAAGCTGTGTCATGGAGTGTCTAGGGTGTTGGAAGTGGAATTAGGACAACTTGAGTTCAAAACCTGCCTCTATCACTTAACTTCTGTGTGACCTTGGACAAGCCAGCTCATGTCTCTGAACCTCAGTTTCCCCATCTGTAAAACATAAAATGAGATAATATATGCCTTATGTAAGTCTTACAGCGCTTTGTAAATGTGAGTTATCCTTTATAACATGTTGTCTGTCTCATTTTTCTGAATTGAATTCAAATAGATATGGTCCCAGGACAAGACCCTCTCCTGCTGTCATTTGGGCATATTTAATGTTCTGTGCACTTTTACCAGACAGATTCAATGCCTGGTTTTCTTGGTTTTGTTTTTGTTTTCTTTTTACTGAATGTAATAAGATGTGAGTTCATCCTCAGTGGGCTCCCTGGAAGCATCTTTGGGGCTTCTCCAGCAGCAGACTGACAAAGTAATGTGGGCTGCACACTGTTCCCACCTGGGTTCCGCTCCTCCTGCTAGATCTTTGTATGTCAGAGTTTTCATTCCTGGTTTGAGTATTTTGTACAGTGACATTGACTAAAAGCACTATCCCTAATTCTTTTTTTCTTTTTCTTTCTTTCTTTCTTTCTTTCTTTTTTTTTTTTTGCTTTGGCAATAGGGGTTAAGTGACTTGCCTGGGGTCACCCAGCTAGTAAGTGTCAAGTATCTGAGTCCAGATTTGAACTCAGGTCCTTCTGAGCTCTATCTACTGTGCCACCTAGCTGCCCCACTATCCTTAATTCTTATGGGTCAATATGAAGAACAATGATTGCAGACAACAGTTTTGTCTGTGAAATGTGATATTTTCCGTACAACTCCGTTGGCGAATTCTCAGGGATATATTGAGGCTGGTATTGTTAGTACAGGCAGCTAAAGTCTGTTAGTTTATGAAAGATTGTAAGCTCTCTTTGTGATGGTCTTTGGATGTCATATTCAATCCTTGAAGTAAGAGTTACCGTAAGGACCAAGGGACCTTTCCATCTGACTTGCAGCTGAAAACTTCCACATGCATCATCTCTTTCACGAGAATGTGGGCTCCTCAAGGACAGTCTTACAGTTCTATTTATTGTTAAGGCTTTGCATACAGTAAACGCTTAATAAATGCTTTGTTCATTCACTCACTGGAATTTATTGAGTGGGGAGGTGACATAGTCAGACCTTTGTATGAGGAAAACCCCAGGCAGAGGTGTGGAGGATATTGCTGTTTGCCCTTCGTTCTCGAAGAGGACCATATCATCAGGATGGTGATGCCATAACTTATAAGTGAATTGGATTTAAGCGAGGGAGGGCTGTGCAAGGTCACCAGCCTCACTTTCTCCTCCAGAGCCATCTGGGACCAGAGGCAAGATATAAGTCAGGATGACTGGAGGTGGCTTCAGGTGAAGGATGTATTGGAGAGGGGAAAGAGTTGGGGCAAGGAGGGCCAATTGGGAAAGTCATTACAACAGTCCAGGCCAGAAGTGATGGGGGCCTGAACGCCTTAGCTCCTGTGAGTTCAATTATTATCTCTATAGAGATGACTCACAGGTCTATATATCTAGCCCTAGTCTCTCTCCAGAGCTCTAACCCTGCCATCACCAATTGTGTACTGGACATTTTGAACTGGATACCACAGAGACGCTTCAAACTCAGGTCAAAAACCAAATTCATTGTCTCTCCTCCACTATTCTTGTGGATGTATATTGGACATGTTATGGAGGAAGAAAAGGCAAGATTTAGCCATTGAGCAGGTAGATGGGGTGAGTGAGAGGGACAAGGGTGATTCTGAACCTGAGTGACTGGGACGATAGTGGTGCCTTTGATAGAAATAATAGGGAAGTTTGGAAGAGGGGAGAATGTTGGAAGAAAGAGATAATCAAGAAAGAGAGAATGTATCAGAAGGAAAGAGAAGAGGGTCTGGGGCAGAGCCTTGGAGAGTAGCACATGAAATGAATGATGATCCAGCAAAAGAGACTGAGTAGTTAGACAAGTACAACATGATCCCATAAGGTACGAAATTCATTAGTCATTTCATTTGCCTTTATACATATATATACTGCACCATTCCCAATTCCCAACTGGTAGGTTGTATTCCCAGAGGGTGACTGATTACTTTTCCCCTCAGGATTCTAGTGGTAACCTTGAGACTTGCACCTCTAATAAATATTATACTGAGCTCCCATTCAATGTACTCTCCAATGTCAGTTAACCAGTTACTATCAATTAGCCAGTTATGGTCAATTCACTTTTGGAAAAGGTTATTTACTAATGTGGCGCAGGAAGAAGAATTGGTATAAAGACACTCCTCTCTGCCCCGCCCCCCCAACCCCTAGGTCTAGGACACATTCTCTCATTAAATACATGCAGAGTTCAGGGGAAAGCAGACTCAGGCTTAGAGTCTGCATGTGGATAGTGGGGTAATTGTGAGCTCCTGATTTCCACTTTTTCAGTCTTTTTTCCACTTGCAGAGTTCTTATGAAGTTACTTACCTGCTGTGTGTAGCTCTCTACTGGTTTTTGGTATACAAGAGAATCTTGAGGCCACCTTTCCTCGTTCTGTTTAGTTTGCTCCTGGCTCCCACTGCAGATGCTGCCATCAGTGACTGCTACTCCAGAGACACTTTGGGAAGTCCAAATCTTCTGACCTTTCTAAGTTTACAAGATCATCCTCTAGTCAAATGGGGTGGGAGTGGGGACAGAAACTTCTCCCCTCCCCCAAGCAATTCTCTTTCAGGGACTTGGCTAGAGCTCCTTCATCAGCAGGCTGGCCTGCTATGCAAATGAATGGTGGACAGAGAGTGACTACTTCTCTTCAGCCAACCACAAGCTATTTCCTGCATGGCATTATCTGTTTTGATTCAACATGGGATTGATTGATTCAATAGAGTTGTCTAGGAATTGCTCATGCCTAGCTGGTTCTTTTGGTTGATTGATTCTGTAACTGGATCAAAGAGACTTTTTCACCTGATAAAGATGTCAGGACATAGAGCATCATGCTTGTTACATTACTTGGTGTTGGGTGCTATGTAGAATACCCTCCTTATAGAATTACAGATGATAGATTCTTTAGTTCTTCTCCTCTTTTATTGCAACCAGTAGCAGAATAGAATGGAGGGGGGACTTTGGGGCCCATTGTGTGTATAGGAGGAGTTTCAGTGGAAAATATATCAAACAAGGCAAGAGATAAACAGAATATTTAAATTGTCTGAAAACTTCCTGTTTACCAAGAAGCTTACCCTCCAGAACTATATCAATAAATAGTATGTACTAATGGGTTGGAAACTATAACTTTGCAAAAGAATTTTATCTGGAGATCTTTGTGAGGAGAACTTGATCTGGCAGAAGGGCTAACTCAAAGGGGACAGTGCAAAGGGGAGAGTGTAGGAGTATATCTGTATGTGCTTGAGGGATGAGGTTGGATGGTTTTTAGGGTCCTGTAAAAATAGACAAATTTGAGTGGGTCTTGGAAGGGACACTGGGTAGAGAAGATATCTAAATTTTCCAGATAGCATTCTAATCTTACTTATTAGCTGTGTGACCCTGGACAAATTACTATACTTCTCTGAACCCCCATTTCTTACTCTGTAAAATGAGAGGATTGGGCTAGATAGGTTCTAAGATTTCTCCCAGATCTAAAACTCTGTGTTCTAGTGTCCTACCCATTGCTGATACCTTTTTAAAAATTTTATTTCCATTTTTTGTTTTTATATTATTTTTGAATATATCCCTCCTTACTCTATTACCCAGAAAAGCCACCTCTCATAACAAAAAAATGTAAAGAGAAAGGGAAAAAGCAATTCAGTAAAACTAACCAACACTTAAATAGTCGAAGCAATGTATGCGGTATTCCTCACCCATGGTCCCCTACCTCTGCAAACAAGGATTGGGGTGGGAGAGGGAGTTGCATTTTCTCATCTCCTCTCTGGAGATAAGCTTGGTCATTGTGTTTACATGGTGTTCAGTTTCATATTTTTTCCCTACTTATGTTGTGGTCATTTTTGAATATTGTTTTGCAGATTCTGTTTTTTTCATTCAGTTCATATGAGTCTTCCCATCTAGTGCTGCCATGCTAGGTTTTATGTTCTGAAGTTGTTCCTGGCTCTAACATTCCATGTTCAAAAATCTCTTCCAACTTCAGAATTCTATGTTCTGTGTTCTAAAATTCCTTCCAGATCTAGCATTCCACGTTCCAAAACCCATCCCATCTCTCAATTAATGAGCCTATCTATCATTGAAACAGCTAGGTAATGAAGTAGATAGAATGTTGGACCTGAAGTTAGGGAGACCTGAGTTCAAATCTGACCTCACATACTTATGTGACCCTTGACAAGTCATTTAGCTCTGCCTTAGTTTCCTCTACTGTAAAATGGGGATAATGATAGCATCTATTTCCCATGGTTGTTATGAGGCTCAGATGAGATAATATTTGTAAAGATTTAGCACTGTGCCTGGCACATACTAGGTAGTTAATAAATGCTTATTCCCTTCTCTTTTCCTCCTCCCCACATCCATAAACCTTCTGTTTCACTTTTTGCAATACAGACCTGAATGGTATCTAGGGGAAAAGAACTTGAAAAGGGGAAAAATATATTTGTGAGGTAAGACAAAACTATTAATATAGTTAACCCACAGACAAAAATCAGGTATAATGAACACCATCTTTTGGGAGTAAGGTGAGGAAAAAGAAAAAAGACGTATTGAGTAGGTAAGGAGAGGAAGGTAACTGTTTTGCCTAAATTTGGTTAAACCATCTTGTGTATGTGTGGCCTTAAAGACCATTTGGGTTTCCATGGTATCAGTGTTCTAGTTGGGAGGTCATTATAATTTTTTAAAATAAATAACTCCTCATCCATGAATGATTACAGAAAATCTGCTTTGCTGTAGTTCTGAATAAAACAAAACTTTATCCTGAAACAATTCCTGGATGCAAAGAGCAAAACGTTCTGTTCTAACTGTCAAGTTCAATTGGGTTTCTTCCCAGTAACATCCATTGTGAGAAGGAAAAAAAAAGGAGGCAATTCCATTTTCTTCATTTTCATCCAGATTCAAAGCCCAATTGAACTGCTTTTGTAATTAAGTTCTCTCACGTACCACCACATAAAGGAAAAAAGAATATTTATATGAAATGTGCACTGAACCCAAATGGAAAAGTTAATTCAAAATAAAAAGGAATGATTATCTGTGTTTATTAATGAGATTAGTATTTGATTTTTTAAAAAAATCTTTCCTTTTCATCTATTTAAAACATGGAATTCGACAGTGTTTTTAGACATAATACATTAAAGATATTGCTTGCTAATTAGATTAAGTACTATATATGCATATGTGGGTGTGTATATTATATACATATATATCTCCAATTTTTCTGTCATATATTCACAGGCAGATTAGGCCATAGCTACCCAAGGCACTCTAAAGGTTTCTTTTTATATCTTTAGTGCCAGGTCATAGTGTAGTATGAAGTCTGATTAAGGATACTTCATTATTGCTAAGAAATCAAGGGCACATTGTACAGACTGATTTATGTCTTATATTTGAGCCTATAGATATGGTATACTGTAATATTTTATGCTTATTTGGTTGATGCAGAAGAAGCCACAAACATGTGGGCTCCCACAATGAAACAAAGGTATTCTCTCCATGAAGGGATAGCCAGATTTCTGTACTTTGGCTTAAAATATTGTAATAGCAGGCTCTTGGCCAGGGAGGTAATGCATAACATGAGGTCCGATAAGGACATATTGGCCTGAAATATTTCAAATCTAATCAAAAGGACCTTAAGCTCAAAGGAGAAAGGAGGGAGCAAACTGCCTAAGGATAATCACCAAATTAGATCTATTATAGGAAGAATGGTGGTGGAGAAGAGCAGAAATTCATAGAAGACAAACTCCAAGTATAGAGAAGCCAGAGAAAGAGACCAGGCAGGATATATTACTGATATGTCACATAGATGAGGGCAGAAGGTCAGCAGCCTTGCAGGACACAGCTGTTGCTATATTTCGTATGGAACAAAGGAGCTTTTTGGGTAAGGTTTAAAAAAAAAGAGTTCTCTCTTTTCTGTTTAAGGAAGTAAAGCCCTGCGGATATTTACCTCAGCAAGTGGGTATGACAACTCCATAAAAATGTAAATGGTTTTCTGCTCATAAGTTGTGATCAGTTGAACTGTGAAACCCAAGGAAAACCATGGAGAAGAACACTATTATAAGAAGTTCATAGAAACAATAAACAGAAAATTTCTATGAAGAGTTCAAGGGGCCAACGTGATCCCGGTCTAGGTTTCTGTATCTTTTAGTATAGACTAGCTAAAGGAGAGAGAACTTCACAGCTATTGGCCAAGAAGCTTGTCTAAAAGAAATGAAGAAATGTTCATAGCTATTGACTGACAATACGCATTGGGTATGGCTATAACCTTCCCTACAGGAAAAGGCTTGCAAATCACAGCACCTCCAACAGCTGTGATGTAGAATTGCCGGTAACACCTTAGTTAAGAACTACCACTCAGTAGTACATGGAGGCTTATCAATCCTAGCACCTCCCTGTGGATGACCGAGGTGGCTAAGCGCTGGTGCAAGAGAGGTAACCACAGAATTCACGGTAGATGTTGTATAGGTTGCCCTTGGAAATAGCCAGAGTTGATGACCAGTTGGAGTAGAGAGTAACACATGATGGGGGTAGGGGGCAACAGAAAGCAAATCTTGGGGGAGGGGAGAACAATGCTTGGCAGTGAAAGGCAGAGAGCAAAAATTGTGGAGGCGAAACATCTAGCAAGGAGCAAGTCTGTCAGACAGCAGCTGCTTAATGTCATCAATGAAAGATACAAGTAGCTTTGCAGTGCCAGAAGCCTGACTTGCCCCTCTGTGAGTGCCCTGGTCATATATGTTTCTTGCATGTGCATTCCCTTGCCTTATGTGTCCCTCAAGTGTGGATGTCCCACATATAATTCCTATAAAAGTTTATCCTTCCCACTGAGAGTATATACAAACAGTATATATAACCAGTCAATCAATAAACATTTGTTAAGGGCTTCCTAGATAAGATCCAGTCACATGTATTTGTGAGACAATTTGAGTTGTTATGAGGGAAATGTTCTCTGGTTACTTTCCATTGGTATTTAATTAAAATATCTTTGTCATGACCTGAACTTATCACTGGACTCCAATGCATGTAAAAATAAAACATTTGTGGAGCTTTGGTTTGGAGAGGATTCTGACTCACAGAATATCAAGAACTCAGGGTGGCCAATTGTGGGAACTCAATGTGGGGGAGTGTAGAAGCCACACAAGAAACAAGTCAGCAGTAATACTCATGGCCTCAAATGTTTATGCACAAGTACATGAAGTATGGGTGACAAGCGAAGGGAACTAGCAATACTATCCCAGGGAAGTAAATTTGATCTCACATATGACCAAGGCTCTATGGCATGGTTTTGGATGGGTGTAGCTTATTTTTAAAAATACATAAAGGCAGAGCCAAGATGGCGGAGTAAAAGCAGTGACTTGCTTGAGCTCTCCCCAAACCCCTCCAAATACCTGTAAAAAATGGCTCTAAACAAATTCTAAAGCAGCAGAACACACAAAAAGACAGAGTGAAACAAATTTCCAGCCCAAGACAACCTGGATGGTTGATTGGAAAGGTCTATCTCCGGGCTAGGAGAGGAACGCAGTTCGGCGTGGGCACACAGGCCTCAGTGAACCTGGAGCAGGCCTCAGAGTACTGAATCATGGGCAGCTGTGGCAGTTTCCAGACTTCTTAACCCATGAATGCCAAAGACAACTTAGAAAGTCGGTAGAAAAAGTCTGTGTCTGCAGTGAGAGAGAAGCGAGGGGTCTCAGCCCCAGTCCCTGAGCATGGCCCCAGGGCGGCGGCTCCCTCTGGAACTTCTGGCCCACAGACTAAGGGGGTATCAAGTGGCTGATCAGAGGGGGATTGCAGGGATCTCTCTGTGGGTGCAGGATTCTCTTGCTTTGCCTGTGCTTGGATCTAGGTCATAGTTCTGGGTGGCAGTCCTGGGGCGAGGAGGAGTGCTGGCATGGTGAAGATTGTAGTGGCTGTGGAGAGGAAATCCTCCTCACAGTTCCAACACAGAAAAGAGTGCTTGTGGTCACTCATAGACCAGAGCACATGCCAGGAAAGGAGTGAACACCTTGCCTTTGATCATACCACCTTGGAAGAACTGAAAATTTACAGATTCCTAGAAGTATCTCTGAAAACAGCTGCACAAACCCCCCAAAGTTTGGGGCAGTACATTCTCCATACTAGAAGCAAACCCCTACCTTAACAGAGTTTAAAACTCAAGTAATTGGCTGGGAAAATGAGCAAACTGCACAAAAAAGTCAGGCCATGGAATCTTTCTTTGGTGACAAAGAAGATCAAAACATATGACCAGAAGAAGACAACAAAGTCAAAGATCCTATATCCAAAGCTTTCAAGAAAAATATGAATCAGTCCCAGACCATGGAAGAGCTCAAAAAGAATTTTGAGAAGCAAGTAAGAGAAGTAGAGGAAAAACTGGGAAGAGAAATGAGAGTGATTCAGGAAAATCATGAAAAACAAATCAACAGCTTGCTAAAGGAGACCCAAAAAAACACTGAAGAAAATAACACCTTAAAAAATAGCCTAACCCAAATGGCAAAAGAGGTCCAAAAAGCCAACGAGGAGAAGAATGCCTTAAAAAGCAAAATTGGCCAAATGGAAAAGGAAGTCCAAAAGCTTACTGAAGAAAATACTTCCTTAAAAATTAGAATAGAGCAATTGGAAGCTAGTGACTTTATGAGAAATCAAGACACTATAAAATAAATTTAAAAGAATGAATAAAATAGAAAACAATGTGAAATATTTCATTGGAAAAACAACTGACTTGGAAAATAGATTCAGGAGAGATAATTTAAAAGTTATTGAACTATCTGAAAGCCATGTTCAAAAAAAGAGCCTAGACATCATCTTTCAAGAAATTATCAAGGAAAACTGCCCTGATATTTTAGAACCAGAATGTAAAATAGAAATTGAAAGAATACACTGATCACCTCCTAAAAGAGATCCCAAAAGGAAACTCCTAGGAATATTGTAGCCAAATTCCAGAGTTCCCAGGTCAAGGAGAAAATATTACAAGCAGCCAGAAAGAAACAATTCAAGTATTGTGGAAACACAATCAGGATAATACAAGATTTAGCAGCTTCTACATTAAGGGACTGCAGGGCTTGGAATATAATATTCTGGAGGGCAAAGGAGATAGGATTACAACCAAGAATCACCTACCCAGCAAAACTGAACATAATCCTTCAGGGGGAAAAATTGACATTCAGTGAAATAGAGGACTTTCAAGCATTCCTGAGGAAAAGACCAGAGCTGAATAGAAAATTTGACTTTCAGATACAAGACTCAAGAGAAACATAAAGAGGTAAACAGGAAAGAGAAATTATAAGAGACTTATTAAGGTTGATCTGTTTACATTCTGCAGGGAAAGGTGATATTTGTAACTCATGAGTCCTTTGTCAGTAATAGAGTAGTTGGAGGGAAAAAAATTATATGTATATAGATATAGATGGGGGGGCACAGAGTGAGTTGAAAATGATGGGGTGATATCTGGAGAATAAAATTAAGGGGTGAGAGAGGATTATATGGAGAGAAAGAGAAAGAGAAAGAGAGAGATAGAATGGGGTAAATTATCTCACATAAAACAGACAAGAAAAGGTTTTTACAGTGGAGGGGAAATGGGGGAAGGTGAGAGGGAAAGAGTGAATCTTATTCTCATTGGATTTGGCTTAAGAAGAGAATACCATACACGCTCAGTTGGGTATGGAAATTTATCTTACCCTATAGGAAAATAGTGGGGGAAGGGGACAAGAGAGCAGGAGGATGATAGAGGGGAGGGCAGATTGGGGGAGGGGGTAATCAGAAGAAAATACTTCTAAGGAGGGACAGGGTCAAAAGAGAGAACAGAATAAATAGGGGGCTAGATAGGATGAAAGGAAATATACTTAGTTTTTCACAACATGACTACTATGGAAGTGTTTTGCATGACTACACATGTATAACCTGTATCGAGTTGCTTGCCTTCTCAATGAGGGTGGATGGGGAGGGAGGAAGGGAGAAAATTTGGAACCCAAAATTTTAAAAACAGAAGTTAAAAAAATTGTTTTCACATCCAACTGGGAAATAAGATATACAGGAAATGGGGTATAGAAATCTATCCTGCCCTACAGGAAAATTGAAGGGGAAGGGGATAAGAGAAGGGGGGAGAGATAGAAGGGAGGGCAGATTGGGAGAAGGGGTACTCAGAATGCATGCCATCTTGGAGTGGGGGGAGAGACGAGATGGGGAGAAAATTTGGAACTCAAAATCTTGTGGAAGTGAATGTTGAAAACTAAAAATAAATAAATTAATTAAAAACAATCTAAAAAATACATAAAAAGGAAAGTGAGAAAGAGTGCATAACAAGGAAAACTACTCACATGAAGAAATTCAGGAATCAGAGTGGGGAATCATGACAGAAATCATTCAAAGGAAGATGAACAGAGGCAGAAACTGAAGCAATATTTTCAATGGAATGTACTATAGACCACTGAGACAGAAAGTGGTTATAGATGAAGAATTTCATAAATAGATCACAAACTAACATAGAGGCATAGAGGTCCCCTGACCATGTTAAAGGAGACATAACTTTCCCTCTCTGCCCCTACGAGAATGAAGGCACATAGCAGACTGCCCAGATGCTTTTCCCAGGCACTAATTTCTCAAATGCCACTACAATCATTTTTTGAAAGGCATTTAATCCTTCTCCTTTCTATATGTTTAACATAACTATTTCTCATTCTATACATCACAGAATCAGGCTGGATTCAGAACCTATCATCACTGGAAGCAGCCCATTCCACTTGATATCTCATGATATCAAACTACAAGTTGCTTCTTTGGAAGCTACACCCATTGCTCTTGGCTCTACCTTTCTTACTGCCAAATCTCTTTGTGTTTTTATCCTAGAGTCAGATAATATGTTTGCTCCCTGACTTGATAATATTTCTTACCATGGTCCAGAACTGAAGGACATTCCTTCACGAAGTCTCCAAGCCTGGCTTTAGGGGTTTAGGAGGTTCCATCTCCTGTTCATAGATCTAGCAAATGTTAAAGGTAGAAAGGACCTTAGAGGTCATCTACTCTAACTCTTCATTTTACAGTTAGAGAAATTGATTCTAAATGGCTTGCAATAGGGTCAAAAGAGTTTGCAGCTTGACATCAGTGATGCAAGACAGAGAAAGGATGGCACCCATCTTCTAACTGTGTTTTCCATTTTCTAGGAGTCTCTATCCATCCAATGAGAACAGGGTGATACTCACCTGAATCATCCGGTCCCATCTTTTTTTCAAACCACTCTATCCCCTTATCTATGTTTGGAGCCAGGGCATTATATCAATCTAATCAATAGTAAGATTAGAAAAGGCTGATTTTTTTAAAATCACTACAAGAAACTGAGGCACAGAGGAATTCAATCAAGTGTGATTATATTTGACACATACTTATTGAATACCTACTATGTGTTCAGCAGTAGAGATACAAAACCAAGAACTAAACAGTATCTGCTCTCAAGGAGTTAACATTCTACTGGGGAGAAAACGTTGTATATAGTATGTTGTGACTTGAGATCATAGATTGAGAGCTGAAGAAGATCTTAAAGGTCTTATCATTCAACTTCCCCATTTTACAGATGAGATAACTGAGGTCAAATGACTTGTCATCCAGGAAGTAATTGGCAGAGAAGGAATTCAGACCCAGACCCTATGTCTCTAGATACTATATCCTGCATGCTGCATCACATTAGACTTCTCCATAGTAATCAATCAACCAACAAGCATTTACTAAGGACCTACAATGTGCCAGGCACTTTACAGGTGCTGTGCTGGTGATACAAAAGGGAAAATGAAATTTTTATCCTATTGAGAGAGACATGGCACATGTAAATAAAGCTATGCAAAGTACAAATGAAATTAAGATAAACTTATTAGAAAGGGATAGAAAACTGGGGGAGGGAGTCAAGAAAGGCTTCACATAAAAAGTGGCATTTAAATAGAATTTTGAGTTACTCTGCACATAGTAAGTGCTTAATAAATTCTCTTTTCATTCATTCATGCAAGTAAACCATGGATTCTAAGAGAAATATATGAAATTGGTGTGGTCCAAATTAGCTAGAACCAACAAAGGAATGAAAATTCTTTTTTATATTCCTATTGTTTTTCTTCTGAGTAGAGCAGACATTTTTAATCATTTCAACATTTTTGGAAAGCTTACAGTACCATTGACAGGATGCCTGAGTAGATTTGGGGCTAGGGGAATCCTTCCTTTTCAATGAGGTATATAAAGTGGACAGGACCTGTTAGCTATAACATCAAGCATGAGAGTCAAAGGTCACCAATTCCTTATGTTCCCAAATGTGACTTTGAGGCTTCTTGAAAAATCTCCCTTTGCATAATCCAGGCACTAACTCCTAAGGGAATGATGGGAGTAGAAGAGATAGATCAAAAGTCTTTATCCCTGGCCTCAGAAAGATGCTCTAAAAGTTGTGAACTGTGTTGAGTGGGAGAAGGAAATATAGCCCACACACCTGGGGGGAGGAAGAGGTGCAAGAAATTTACTCACCTTGACCCAGTCAGGAATGAAAATTAGGAAGCCTCTTGTGAGACTTCAAGGGACAAGTAGGGCAAATTTTGATCTTTGCCTGAGCAAAGCCTGCAGGCTTTTCTAACAAAAGAGATGAAAATGTCATCATTAGACTCCCAAATATGTTGGTCAGGAGAAGTCCCACAAAAGAGCAATAACACTCTTCCCATCCTCTCATGGAGGAAGATGATACAGGAACGGGTGATGACTCTGACAGGAACTTAGTGGAGAAGCTGTAGACAGGGGTGTTGGAGGCAGAGAATGATGGCTATGGAGGCAGAATGGAGCAGTTACAGAAAGCTTTTGGACCACGCCAAGGTAGCTGCCAAAGGCAAATCTGGTTATCAGGGGACAGAGCCATGAGACGTATTCATGGGAATGAGATTATATCCTTTTATGTACAGTGAAGGAGAGTTGAGAATTATCCTACTTCTTAATTTCCCCTTGTTATTTACTTTGGCATTCTGTCTAACTAAATGCTTTGCTATTAGATTTATTGTTCCTACATGCTCTACTGATTGGGAATGAACTGGATTGGGGCTTAGGTTGTATTTGAATAATTATGATTATGTATAACATCGTACCCTGAGTTTGTAGCAACAAAGAGTTCCAGAATCAAGGGAAACCAGTGTTATTCTTGGGGGGGTTTTGCCTTTTTTTTAACTGAAGAAAATAAATATTCTTAGTTGACATAACTCCTAAAGTCACTGTACTGGCATAAAATTGAATTTCTATTTCTTGATCAGTGTACTGCCTTGAGCATTCAAAAAAGGAAAAAATGAAGCATCTCTCACAAGGTCACTTTGCTTCATATTGGAACTAAACTGCTTCTATCTTCTCCTGAGGAAGTCTTTGAATAGCAGTCACTGAAATTATTGACCTCACCAACAAATAAGCCCACCCTCAGCTTAACCTTTCATTACTGGGCACCAGAAGGACATGTGGTCCATTGTATGAGCTGCTTCACGTCATGCAGATGCCCTGCCAGCTGTGAGCAAGCCCACTGGGGCACGGCTCTTCAGCTGGAGAATTACGCTTTCCTCCTTCTCAGTCTCCAGCATCAAAATATAGCCCCTAAGACATCTCCAACGAGAAAATTACTAGGCGACTTAAGGACCATCTTTAACAGCTACTTGCCTGAAAGATGTTGACAGCTTCAAATGGGTGCTCATTCAGTGACCTCATCAGAGATTTGAAACATGATAATGAATGGGGAGAGAAACCCTGAATTCAAGGTAAGGGGACAATGAGCATGAAGAATCATGCCTACACAGTCCTAGAGGTGGAACGGAACCTGACAGGCACTGAAGAAACATAGGAAGTTACCTGACTCAGAATGTAGGCTTTCTGAGAGTTTTAAATAAATTGTGTAAAGCCCCAGATTTCCTTGTTTTGAAAAAAATCTTATTTATATTGATATCATTTGTTTTTATAACACTTGTTTCTAATATAATTAGAATAATAAAATAATCTAATATAATCCCCTTTCCTTATCCAGTGAACATCCCTTTCAACAAAGATTTAAAAAGAAAAAGTTAAAAAATTAGTTTAGCAAAATCAACCAACTTGTCAGTGACATCTGGAAATCTAGGCAATATTTCACACCCATCGATCCCTATGGAAAGAAGGGAGACAGGTTAAGTTTTCCTTGACATGAGATGTTATTTCAATGTTCTGCAGTCAGAAATAAAACACAAATGTGATTTTAAAAATACAGCTGCTGGATGGCATGGAAATGCATGCCCTGCTCTGAGGTATGATCCTCCAATAGTGAGATCCCTTGTATCTCTGGAGTTTGGGAGTTCTGGGACACAATGGACCACTACACCCATTGTATGTTGGGTATTGGCTTCTTGAATTCAAGGCCCTGAGCACCTAGAGGTTACCTAAAGAGGGGCAAAGCAGAGCAGGTCAGAAAACCAAGAGGGTCAAAGCTAATGTGCCTATAGGAGTGGGGCCAGTCCGTGCATGGCTCCTGCATTTCTGGCCTGGACAAGACAGAGAGACTCAGTCTCAAAAAAACAAATAAATCCCAAGCCCCTCTCCCTCTGTTCTACGTATCTATTTTGGTTTGCCTGTTTAGAGGATTTTTAAATTTTTTGATGGGATGGGATCAGGGTCAGAAGACTGGAAATGGGAGAGGACAAAGAACAGAGGAAACCAAAGAGAAAAGAGAGGTTTTTCTCTGTATTTTGGGAAAAGAGTAAACCTTTTTAGCTTAAGAAAGACTTCACATTCATTTCCCATGTGGGTTATCAAAAGGACTGAAAACTCAGTCCAGTCTCATCACTCTCTAACAATGTACCCATAATCCCATTTGGGCTTCATTAGCGTTTTCAGCTGTATTTCCTAATTGCGACTGAAAAGCATCAGATCAAAAGCAAAAACTGCCAAGATGACCAGGTACTTAATTGTGTAGTGCATCTATTTCTCGTTGAGTGTCTTTGTTAAATCTGGGGAGTCGCCATTCTGCTAGTGAAACTTATATTTGACTAGACAGAATTCCATCCGGCTTCAGTGAAGACATAGATGCAATGCCTGAAACATCCAGAGGAACCATGACCCTTCTGGTGCAGCATATGCCTCACAACCCATGCTTCTTATCCAACGACACTTGGATCCTGGCCTCCCAGAAATCTCCTGTCTTTTTTCTGGTCATACATTTCCTTGAGGACATCTTCTGCTGCTTACCATCTGTGTGACCTGGATTAAGTTTCTGGGACTCGGTTTCCTCATCTGTAAAAGTTGGACTAACTGACCCCTGGGGTCCCTAAATCTATGATCCTTCATACACCTGTTTCTGGGTATCTCCTTATCTTAAAGGGTTGCAACCTGCTCATACCCACTTTGCCTTTGGGATCATCCTCAACTTCAAGTCTGATTGTCTTCCAAGTTTTGAGTTCAAAAAACCCTAACATACCTGGAGCCCTTGCCCAAGGTTCTAAAAGGGAGTCAAGGATTCAATAAAATACAGTCCCTGCCCTCATGGAGCTCACACTCCATGGGAGTAAGACACCAAAGCACTGTTTAATTGCAGTTTTCCATTTTCTTTCTACTGTTGACTGATAGCTACACAAATTCATCATCATCATCATCATTGTCCCTAGCATTTACTGTTTGTAAAACACTTTATGTATGCCACCTCATTTGATCTGCTCCAATTACTGACCTCCCTGGCTTCCTTTAAATCCCAACTAAAATTCCATCTTTTACAGGAAGCTTTCCCCAACCCCTCTTAATTCCAATGCCTTCCCTTTGTTAATTATTTCCTACTTATCCTGTATAGAGCCCACTTTGTACATATTTGTCTGAATGTTCTCTCCCCCACTAGATTGTAAGCTAAGCACCTTGAGGGCAGAGACTGTCTTTTGCCACTTTTTGTATCCTCAGTACTTAGCACAGTGCCTGGCACATAGCAAAAGCTTAATAAATGTTGATTGATTAATTACTTGCAAGGAGACATTTTTAATCAATCATTCAATCAATGAATAAACCTTTGGTGCCCATCTGCCTCTCAACTCTCACCTGTGGCTCCAGAAGCTGTAGCATGAGCAGTGACCACACCCTGCTAAACCATTTTGGTAATGGGCTAAACCAGGTTGAGGGTAACCCCAAGAGGCTTCAGGCCCTTTGGTGAGTTGGGAGGGTGTCTATCCCAAGCACGTGAAAACATTCCTCTGGTGGAACAGGCAGATGAGAACAGTTTGTTCCCACAGCCATGAAGGTGACTGAAGCAGGCTCTGTGGAGTGCTTAGAGCTTGGTTTGACATTGAGGACGCCAAGGTCATCCACTGCACCTTAAGCCATCACCAGTCATCTTGACTTTGTCCTTCCACTGGACTTCAATGACTCTGGAAGATAAAGTGAGGCTGAGACTTCCGGCAACTCCACCTCACTTAAATCCAGTTTATGCACGAATCAAAAGACATTATCCACACCATCTTTACCTATCTCCAAGTCACAGTGGCAATGGGCAAGTAAAGAAGCAGCATGTACAGATACACCGGGAGCTGCAGTCACAACCCTGCACACAGGTGGCCCAGGCCATAGGGTTGTCTTCTCACTGGACCAAAGGAGCAGTGGGCTCAGCAGCGCCCCCCCCCAGATGTCTGAGCAGTCTTTTGAGGACAGCACTGCTCACCTCCTGGTGTGAGGAAGTGGCTAGAAAAGGTGCCCTAAAAATTATCTGCTTCACCTAACTCTGGCCTGCTTACTGCAGCGAATGGGAATCCCACCCTGTGGTCAAAACGCAAAAAGCGTAAGAAAACTTTTGCAAAGATGATTCCACTCCCTATTGGTATATGGAATGTGTGTGGCTCTGGAGAAGAGAGTGAGGCTGGTGCCTTTGGACAGCCCTCCCTCATTTAAATCCAATTTACTTGTAAGTCACGACATCACCTTCCTGACATCGTGGTCCTCAGGACAAAGACAAATGACAAAGGTAATATGTGCACACTTAAGGACAACACAAAATCCAGTAGACCTGAAGGACAAACAGCTCTTGTTGTAAGAACTCAGCAGGTATCACATCCAAACAGCAGCCCCGAGTGAAACGAAGGCAGTTTGCTACCGAAGTCAGAGCTCGATACACATTTTTCCGGAGTGGCCACGGTGATGGAGAGTCCCAAGGCTGGTGTAGGTTTTGCAATCAAAACTAATCTAGTCAACAAGCCTCTATGCCTACCAAAAGGAGTGAACCACAGGCTCACGACAATGTGATTGCCACTTGTAGGAAAATGGGAGGGAGAGACTTTGGAACTCAGAATTTGAAAATTAATACACTATCGTACTATTGGTGAAGTCATATACTGATTCGACCATCCTGAGAGCAATTTGGAACTATGCCCAAAGGGCTATAAACCATGCATACCTTTTGACCCAGCAATACCACCACTAGGTTTGTATCCCAAAAGAGATAGAAAACAAAAAGGAAAAGGACCTTGATGTACAAAAATATTTATAGCAGCTCTTTTCTTGTGGCAAAGAATTGGAAATTAATGGAATGCCCATTAATTGGGGAATGACTGAACAAGCTGTTGCATATGATTGTGATGGAATATTATTGTGCTATAAGAAATGAAGAGCAGGATGCTCTCAAAAAACTTGGAAAGACTTACATGAACTGATGAAAAGTGAAATGAACAGAACCAGGAGAACATTGTACACAGTAACAGAACCGATGTGGAGGCTATTCTAGTTGTCTGGGGTGGAGGGGAGACAGGAGGGCCATTCCTGGAGCCTCAGACAAAACTAAAGCTAAGGTTGGGTTCTGCCCCAGCCCACTTCAAGTCAGAGGGTCCCATCAGCGTTCCTGTTCTTTCAACAGCAAGGAGAGCTTCAATCTCCTTACCAAGAATGATGAGTTAAAATAGGAAGGTACTTAATTGTGATCCCTCCATGGCTCCCACCAGGTCTCACCCAGGTGAGTTCCTCTCCCATTCCATACTCCTTGATCTTTCCCCCAGCTGTGGCCTTGGAGCATCCTAGGTTCTTCACCCATAGGGTGATGTCTTGGGCTCTCTCCCCCCATGAGTCTTGTGTCCCCAAATCTGACAGTCCCTCTCCCCACAAGTGAATTTGTCTTAAAAAGTTGGCTGGAGAGCACCTCTTAGATGACTGGCCCAAGGCATTGAAATTGCTATTTCTGGCTCTGGCCAAGAAGCTAGAGAGAAGTGCCACGTGAGTCACATTGTGGATATTAACTTAGAAAGACGTGGAAACCAACTGGGAGCTGATTGGATGTGAGAGGTGTGGAAGGTGCAAGAGAGAGAGGCTCTCACTCCTGTTTCCACTAGAAAATATGCCCAGCTCCAGAATCAATCACTGGGAGTCAATCAAGGGAAGGATGCATTGCATCTGATAGGAGGGACCTTTCAGGATGGCTCCAGAACACTCCATTTTCCTGTTCAAGATGGATGGGATTAACATAGCTGGGGGATGAAGGCATCTCCATGAGAAATGCCATTAGAATACCCAAAAGCTGCTCCAACACTCAGATTATCCTGGAGGTCATAACCAAAGCCAGACCCTGGCAGGAGACCCTTTGCCACTCCCTGGCCAAATAAAACAGAGAATGCTGATAACAGCTTCCTTTTTCTGTCTGGGACCAGGAAGTCACTAGACCAAAACATATGGTACAGTAGGAAGAAGGCTGCATTTGGAGTCAGAGGGCCTGAGTTCAAATCATAGGCTCATAGATCCAGAGCCAGAAGGGATTCTGAGATCATTGAGTCCAACCCTCATTTAACAGATGATGAAAGTACTGAGGCAGAGAGGTTAAGTGATTTATCCAGGGTAAGTCAAGGTTAGCTGTAGAGATGGCTTGTGAACTCATCTCCTCTGACTCCAAACTCAGTAGCACTGGGTGCCCACCTCCGCTACTTATCTCTATGGGATGGTGGTCAAGTCACTTAACCTCTCTGGACCCCAGTTTCCTTATCTGTAAAATGGGGGGATTGAGTAGGTTCCTTCTGAGATCCCTACCAGCTCCAAGTCTATAACCTTTGAAGAAGATGGGCTGAAAGCTCCTCAAAGGGCACCTTGGCAGTGGTCGAAGCTTTCCTCCTTTCAGAAAGCATGCTGCAAACTCTTTGGTGGCCATCTCCCCTCGCCCTCCTTTCCTGTATCCCTAAGCGCTTAACAACACAGAAAGGGCTTCTCCTTCCCAAGCTGCTCTGTTGCCCATTCCAATTCCAGCATCACCTCGACAGCTCTGCTTTTTTCTACCAGGCAAATGTGCTAACAAGATACTTGTCTACTCAAAAGATGTTTCAGGAGAAGTTCTACTTTCTAATTTTTTATGAAAACAAAAATGGGCCAAAGTCTCAGGCAGGGGAAGGTCCAAGTTTCCTCCTCAACTAAGGAAACGCTAACAGGCGCAAATGAAAAATGAAAGAACAACAAATATTGCTTTGAAATTAATTATACCTCTCCCATTGTCTTTGAAAAATGGGAGATTAAAACCTGTCCTGCTCTGTTTATGATGGTTAATTTTCTATTGTTTCTTTGATGTAACAGATAGAAAGGTTTGCACCTGCAAAGAAAAAGGGGGCTTTGAACAGATTGCAAACACTCTGCAAACACTTCACCGGGAATTTCCCTTGTCAGTCTCCTCGAGCACAAGGGAGCCTTGATGATATCTTTGTGTGCCTTTGACTCTCTCTGATTAATAAATGCAAACAGATCTCCCTCCCTAACCCCTGTTGCAATCTATGCATGACAATGAGGGACAACCTCTGGCGAGGGGAGCCACTGAAGTCTGTTCACTCTTCCCGTATTATGGAATAAATACTTGATAGTTAATGCTTTGTGACAATTAGAGAATGAAGTCTCTGCCACTGTGCAATCTCAGCAACTGTTTATTATTTCTGCTCTCCGGAAATGAAGGATCCATGTTTGTGATAATTTTAGAACCATCCGTGGGAGACAATTGGATTTTCCTTGTGTTTTCTATTTCTGATAACTGAAGCTGTGAATAGGAATATTATTGCCTTTTTGCAAAATGGACAGGTGACCTTTCTATCCATCTGACCAATCTGAGGGGTCGTGATTGAGAAGAAAGGTGTGGCTTCAGCCAAATGCAGCCCAGACCCTCTCTTCCCTTCTGGCACTAAGAAGAAGGATGCTTCCCCATGGTGTCCTCCTAGCCCTCCCGGACAGTCACATCCAGCTGGATTTTCCTTTGGGAAAGTGTCCTAAACTTCCGTAGGATGACAAGCTGGAGAAGCAGGTGGGATATAGTGGGAAAGGGAGGAGCTGGGAGTCAAAGCCCTGTGTTTCGGTCCTGGCTGTGCCGTCAGAGGATCTGTGTGACCTTCAGCAAGTTCTTGAATGTCTCTGAGGCTCAGTGTCCTCATCTGTGAAATGGAGAGTATAATATTTGTACCACTACCCTCATAGGGGTCAGGGATCCAGATCTTCTGACCTCTTGTACCTGAGAGAATGACACAGATTCATCCCTGCCAAATCCTTCAATCGATTCTTGGTTCTAATTCATCTTTATTTAATTCTCAATTCCAGGACCTTTCTTCTGTTAATCATTTCCTATTTATCCTATAGACACCATTCTTTGTCTCTATTTGTTTGCATGTTGTCTCCTCAGTTAGACTGTAAGCTCCTTGAGGGAAGGAATTGCCTTGTGCTTCTTTTTGTATTCCAACTACTTGGCACAGTACCTGGCACACAAATTTAATCGACAATAAATGTGTATTGATTATTTCATGTTCTCTGTTTCCAAGACGCAGCATAAGATGGGGCACATAAGACCTTCCTCTTGGAATCCACACAATGCAATAGGATACAGGGACCCAGGAAGGACAGAACCACTAAGTTCATGGGATCACATCTCACCCAACCTCCTCAGGAAATGGCTTACACAGGCAATAACATTCAGGGGTGGGATTTGATCCCAGATCCTCTGACTCCGAACCAGCACTTCTCCCATGGCACATGGTACCTGAGACGTCCCAAAAAGTACAACCTCTCCGCACGAAGGTCACATCTAACTTTCTACATCTCCCTTCTGAGACAACCGCCTCTGTAACAGAAAGGGACATCAAGCTGAAGACTGAGCGGGGGAGGTGGCAAAACTCTCATCATAAAGAAATAAAGAAGAGAACTTTGTGTCTGATCACTGAAGTAGGAGCCAGAACACGGCCCATCCCAAAAGAACACCCTGAGAAGACTGCTCATCATGATTCAATGTTTCATGAATCCTTGAAGTTATTCATGTTGATGTTTCCCCCTCAAGGCAGATGGGGACCCCTTGGTGCCGTAACAGACAGTTTCTCACGTTGCGGAGGCCAAACGGAAAGTCATCACTTGATGGGCATTTCTGTGATTGAAGCCTCTCTCTGGCTTAACTTTAACAGCTCATTGTGGCCAGCTCTTCCAGAGTTCAGATGTTGCTGGTATAACACACCCTTCAGAAGCCTGGACTGGGGCTTCGGGCCACAGAGAAACAGCAGAGGAGGGCGTGGGTCGGGGCACAGCTGCCTGTGATAGGTGGTGTGGTGGATAGAAGGCCAGCCTCGAGTCAGGATGACTTGGGTGTGCGTCCTGCTTCCGACCCAGACTAGCTGCATGGCCTCTGGTATCGTCCCCTCAGGGCTCTAGACTGGAGTGTGAAGGTTCAAACCGCTGCTCTGCTGGGTCCCTCAAACAGCTTTCCTCTCCGAGCTCCAGTTTCCTTATCTTTAAAAGGAGGGAGTGTTCTTGATGGTTCCTGATGCTTCTTCCAACTCTAGAGCTGTGGTCATGTGTGACCTTTCCTAACCCACAAAAGGAGGGCTTTGGACTTGACCTCAGAAGTCTGTCTCTTCCCCCTCTAAATGAATCATTTAGATCGTAGTGATCCTATGAATTGAACCCACTCCCTGCAGTGACCTTTTGGGTGGCCAGAGGACTTGAGTTCAAACCCCAACCGATGGTTTCAACCTAGGCGACCTTGGGCAAATCACTTAGTTTTCTGAGGGCCTTATTTTCTTACTCTGTAAAATTAGGAGTTGGTCTAGGGCCTCTGATGTCTCTTTCATCTCCAGATTCATGAATTTATCATGTTTGTGGCATCCCTTCCTTTCTCTGTGCCTCAGTTTCCCCAGGGTTGGACTCTCTTCCAGACTTCGGTCTACGATCCCTCGATTTGAATCTCATTGAAGGGCTTTTTCTCATTTAGAAGAGGGCTCAGATGTGGAGGGACGGGGGAAAGGGACCAGCTGGAAAGGGCACTTTCCAAAGGGGATGGTGTCAAAGGGAGTAAGACCAGCGAGGTGCGCGGCTCCTGGCGGAGGAGGATTGTGAGAGCTTTGCGGCCCAACCTTGTAATGGAGCAGACGCCGGTCCTAACGGCGCTCAGAGCTGTCTCCTGGTGCGAACTTGTTATAGAAATATTTTATCTGCTGCCGGCCCGAAAAGAACAATTAGACTGTAAAACGACAGAGCAAATAAAAGAAGCTATTCACAGAGCCCGGGGGAGAGCAGCCAGAGCTTTGGAGTGCCTGAGCCCAGCGTGGAGAGCGTTAAGTGGTGAAATGGAGGTTGAAGTACCATGGAGAGGCACCAGGGATGCGGTGGGTGTGTGCGTGTGTGTGCGTGTGTGTGCGTGTGTGTGCGCGTGTGTGTGTGTCTGTGTGTCTGTGTCTGTGTGTGTCTATGTGTGTGTCTGTGTGTGCGTGTGTGTGTCTTTGTGTCTGTGTGTGTGTCTGTGTCTGTATGTGTGTCTTTGTGTGTGTCTGTGTGTGTGTGTCTGTGTGTGTGTGTGTGTCTGTGTCTGTATGTGTGTGTCTCTGTGTGTGCGTGTGTGTGTCTTTGTGTCTGCGTCTGTGAGTATCTGTGTGTCTGTGTCTGTGTGTGTGCATGTGTGTGTGTCTTTGTGTCTGTGTGTGTATGTGTGTGTCTGTATCTATGTGTGTCTGTGTGTGTGTATCTGTGCCTGTATGTGTGTGTCTCTGTGTGTGTGTGTGTGTGTGTGTGTGTCTCCGTGTGCAGGTGTGCAAGGGTGGGAAGGGAGGACTGAGCGGGGAAAGAAGGCAGCAAGAGAAGTGGAGAGGAGTTCTATGCAGCTGCCTAGATGGCTTTATCCCTAACCCGCTAAGACCTAAGTCAGAGGGCTCCAGTTGTCCCACGATCCGGGATCTCGTAGATCATTGCTCCACTTTCTCGGATTGCAGTGTGTCCTTGCCTACCCATCCTGAGAGACATTTGCACACGTTCACCCCGCCCCAAGCTGCTGGGGAGCTTCACCATCTCTTCACATTGGGTGGGTACAGGGCAGCCCAAGAGCTATTAGGCTAATCCTCCTGTCATTTGCACAACCCCAATCTCTACCATTCCCCGTGTGTTTCTTTGGGGAGGGATTTTTGAAAGCAGGCGGTTTGATTCATTCATTCTGACATAGAAGGTGCGGAGCAAGAAAAAACCCTCCTACACCCTCACCTCTCTATCCTGCCCCTTCCAATTCTGGCCAGGGGCCTTCCCTCTAAAAATCTCTAAGCTCTCAAACTGTCATTTGAAAGATAGAAACCCCAAAACACCGGTAAATTGTCTTCAACTTTGGGGCATAACTCAGTCATCTCCTAGCAGGTGTGGGGAACCTGAGACCTTAAGGTTATATGTGGCTCTCTAGGTCCTCAAGTGCAGCCCTTTGACTGACCCCAAACTTCACAGAACCCCCTCAATAAAAGGATTTGTTCTGTAAAACTTGAACTCAGTCAAAAGGCCACACCCAAGGACCTAGAAGGCCACTGGTTCCCCCTCCCCCCAGAGATATATCTAGAGGCACAGGCAATGGGAAAGGAACTCACTAATGCATGGGGGATCTGTTTTGGGATCAGTCTCAAAAGACCTGAATACAAGTTACTTTCTTGAGACTTCTTGGGGTCTATATTTATTGATGGGAATCTTCTTGCTACTGGATTAAGGTTATTTAAGTTTGTTTACATGGTATCAACTCAGTATCTGCTCTGTACTAGTCCCTGAAAGGAATAGGCCAGGAGGAGCTGAGGTGCCTGTCCTCAGAGAGCTTACAGCCTGGAGACCACTGAAAGGAAATCCCCAGGAAATGCATGTGTTTGGTCAGCACTGACTGCATACTGTGTTAGTACTGAGTGGAATGTAAATTGTGGTGCGGTGGAAGGAGCCCCCTGTAGAGGCAGAGGACTTGGGCTCCAATTCTACCTCGCACATTTACTATTTGTGTGACCATGGGCAAGGGACTTCTCCAGGCCTCAGTTTCCTCAAGTGTGCTCTACATCTATGATTCTAAGTGGTGAATTAAAAAAAAAAGCAAGGGAAAGAGCAGAGACTGTGATATTAGCCCAAGTTATTGTAGAATTGCGTAGCGGAATGAGTCCCAAATGTCAGGTCTGAGGACATGTGCTCAAGTCTCGCCTCTCTGATCCTGAGCAGATCCCTTCCCCTCTCGGACCCTCATTTTCATCCTTTATGAAATGAAGGGGTCAGACTAGGTGAATTCTGAGGCTGCTTCTTGTTCTAACTCCTAAGGCCATGGATGACGGCTGAACATTCCGTGCTAGTCTCAAAACAACATCCCACCCCCAGCCCCTTCTCCTGTGGCTTTGCTTTTCATTACATTTTCTCCTGTGTTCAGCAAACTCCAGAAGGAACCAGGACAGCTCCAGGTGAGCTCTAAGACACAAACCCAAATGTCGGCAAAACACGAGTTTCACCGTTTGTTCTGAGACCTTGAGTTCAGTTTCCAGGATGTAAGTAAAGGGGCTCTGTAGGTCTTTATGGAGAGGCCCTCCCAACTGCACTGTCATAAAATGAAGAGAGGGAAAAGGAAATGATTACCTCACGTGGTGGTGGAGAGCTGGCTGTGTTCCTTGGCACCATCCGCCCATGATGGCAGATGCAATCGTAATAAGCAAGATGCCAGAGCACTAGGCTGCATCTCTAGTCAACGATTAGGCATTCGTTAACATTCTAATGCTCTTTTCCTCTCTATTATTTCCCCAATAAGTGATATGCCCTTCCTCGTGGGCCTTTGGGGTCCTATGAAACCACACAAAGAGAAGCAGGGGCGGCTCCAGGGTGAGCCCCCACGGTCTTTCAACCAAGAGTGCTGCCACATGCGTGGAGAGCTGGCGTCCACATCCTGTGCCAGAGTCCTTATCCTACACAAGTGACTCACGCTGAAGAGTGTGGGCCCCATTATAGTGCGATAATGGGAGACTAGCTAGTGGTCCAGCCAGAAACAGAAATGTTTCAGGAAGGTCTGGGCGTTTGGGTGGACCTCAGGCAGTGTGATGTAGCAGCCTGGAGCAAGGGGATCTGAGGCTGCATTGAGAGGCAGGAACAGGGGGGTGAGAATCCTGTTGTGCACTGCCCTGGGCAGGCCACATTTGGAGGGGGTGGGGCTGCTTGACGCCCTCTAGAGAAGAAGAGAATTTTCTGACCACAATGAGACTGTTCTGTTTTCATCTGGTCCTAATGCTGTCTTCTGAGCCTGGATGCTTACAGGAGAGGTGAGGCTCCTCACTCTTGAGAGTTATGAGCCAAATTCTAATGTTCCTAAGGTAAAGTCTGAATAGGTATAAAAGAGGCCATAGAAATTATTATGGAGAGAGCCCCCCCCCCAAGATGTTCTCAGCCATCTATAGTATAACGAGCTAGGTGTGAGATATCACGGCTATTTGTGATTGTGCCTGAAGGCTGGAGTAGATCTGAGCTCTAGGTGGGCAGGGACCCTGCCTTCTTTTGAGCTTGCTTCTCCCCTTCTCCTCCTCAGCACAGAACTTCCTTCCACGGCAGGTGCTTAATAACTGGATGAGTGCAATGTCTGGCCCGGTGGGTAGAGTGGGTCGATCTATTACTGTACTTCTTTCCCAGAAAGTTTTTTAGCCATCATTTCTTGGTTTCATGTTTGGAGGACTCTGTTTCTAGATACTCATTAAAGGGCTAATTACAGGTGTGTAAGCCTAGCAATAATATCATACCCACTGGTATAAACTATGACATCCAATTATAAACTCAATGTGTCACTATTCACCATTGCTACCTATCTAGAAAAAAAATGTGTTTATACTAAACTTGGCAGCAATCACCCAAAACAAACATTCCAATGCACAGAAACACAAATCCAGACACACAAAAATAAAGAATGGTACTAAATGGAATTGTAAACTCATCACAGCTCCAGCTTCTTTGCTGCCTCTCACCAGTCACGTTTTCCTTTATAACAGACTTGTGACATCTCTTTTCCAGCATCCTTCCTCTCCTGAATTGTGACAACCATTCTGACTTGTATCATCTTAGCAGTTAGCTTTTATGTGATGCTTTATAGTTTGCAAAGCTCTTCATCTCCATGATCTCTTTGAGTCTAACAATGATTCTATGAGGCAAAGTATTATTGCTCCACATTTCAGAGGAGAAAACTGGGCTCCAAGAAGTTGTGACTGTTTCATGGTTACACAGCTAGTAGGGTTCAAAGGCAGGATTTGAACTCAGGTCTTCTGGATAGAGTCCAACCCTCTACGTACTATACTATGCTGCTCTCTGCAGCCAGCATTTAGGTGTGGCTTCACCTATATACTTTTAGCATGCAGGGCTTCTTAAACTTTTTCCACTTGTGACTCCTTTTCACCCAAAAATTTTTATCCAACCCTGGGTATATAGGTATACAAATCAAACATTTACTGATAATAAATCATAAAGAAATTTACCTTAAAGCAATTCTTTGGTCTACATATAATTTTACCCTTTATTAAAGACGAAAGCAAATTTGTATACTAATGAGATGGACATACTTATTTATTTTTACATAAAGAACTAAATCTTAGGGGCAGCTAGGTGGCACAGTGGATGGAGCACTGGCCCTGAAGTCAGGAGAGCCTGAGTTCAAATCTGACCTCAGACCAAACACTTGACACTTACTAGCTGTGTGACCCTGGGCAATTGCCTAAAAAAGAAAAGAAAAGAAAAACAGAATTAAATCTTGGTGGAATATTCGGTACTGTAGGACATAGAGCATCTTCAATGTTTTTCAGAGTTGATCGATTTTTTGATTTTAGAATCATCAATGATGAGAACACCAGTTCGCATAAATGCTTAGTGCAAAATGGCAGAAGTATATTTAGGGATATTTCAGAAACTGTTGGAAATTCTGTCCTAATCCCAAACCAAAATTCTTTTAATGATTTTTTTAGGAAACTCAAGTTTGTTTTTTTTAAAAATATTAATTAATTAATTAATTTTTAGTTTGCAACATTCACTTTCATAAGATTTTGAGTTTTAAATTTTCTCCTCCTCCCTCCCCCTCCCCACCCCAAGACAGCATGCAATTTGATATAGGCTCTACATATACATTCATATTAAACATATTTTCACATTAGTGATGTTGTAAAAAAAGAATTAGAACTAATGGGAAAACCCATGAGACAGAAGAAACAAAAAGGAGAGCAAATAGTATGCTTCTATCTGCATTCAGATTCCAAAGTTCTTTCTCTGGATGTGGATAGCATTTTCCATCATGAGACTTTTGGAGATGTCTTAGATCCTTGCATTGCTGAGAAGAGGTAAATCTATCAAAGTTAGTCATCGCACAGTGTGGCTGTTACTGTGTACAACGTTCTCCTGGTTCTGCTCACTTCACTCAGCATCAGTTCATGTAAGTCTTTTTGGGTTTTTCTGAAGTTCACCTGCTCATCATTTCTTATGGAACAATAGTACTCCATTACATTCATATACCACAACTTGTTCAGTCATTCCCCAATTGATAGGCATCTCCTCATTTTCCAATTCTTGGCCAGCACAAAAAGAGCTACTATAAATATTTTTGTACATGTGGGTGCTTTTCCCATTTTTATGATCTCTTTGGGATACACACCTAGTAGTGGTATTGCTGGGTCAAAGGTATGCACAGTTTTATAGCCCTTTGGGCATAGTTCCAAATTGCTCTCCAGAATAGTTGGATCAGTTCACAACTCTACCAACAATGCATTAGTGGGGAACTCAAGTTTAAACCCTGTGTCGCTTGATAATTTGGCAAATTCATCTTGAACTTTTAATAGCAGATGACTGACTTTTTTATTTCAATTGAGTATGATTTGTGAATTCAACTTAATTTTTTAGAATCAAAATTTGAAGGGAAATATTTTTGAAACTGTGTCTCCAGGCACTTCAGATGATCAATTATAACTCTTACAATTAAATCTTTGAGAAAGTTATTTAAAATTATAAAATCATCTGTAGCTGTAAACATTTCTGAAGAATCATTTTCCACCCTATTCTTTCACAGGTTAACTTTTTGAGTAAAACTTTCAATTTTATCATTTAATATAAATATGTTACAATTATTTTTTCTTGAAGTGACATGTTTAAATCGTTGAGTTTTTCAAAAATATCCAACAAATAACACAGTTTTGAAAGCCATAAGTCATTATGAAAAAAGTTAATAAAATCATATTTCTGCTCAGTCAAAAATATAACACCTTTATCTTTCAATTTCAATAATCTGTTCAAACTTCGCCCTCTTGAGAGCCACCTTACCTCAGCATGTAGTAATCAGCTTTTGTAATTGGAGTCCATATCTTTCCAAAGGTTTGAAAACAAATGACAGTCAAGGGCATGGCTTTTAATGAAATTGATAATTTTGATAGTGTTGTGAAGTACAACATCTAACTCTCGTGATATTTTTTTTGGCTACAAGTGCCTCCCAATGGATCATACAGTGCATAAAAGTGATATGTTCATTGCCACCAGCTTTAACTTTTGCTACAAATCCAACATTCTCACCCATCATTATTCCAGCACTGTCTGAACAGACTCCAATGCAATTTTTTCACTGTAAACCTTCATTTGTGAAAAATTCATTGATTTTAAGATATATATATTCCCCTCTTGTGTGCTGTTCCACAGGGTGACAAAACAATTCCTTATGTATGCTTCCTTTAGAAACATATCTTACATAAAGTAACAATTGTGCCACGTTAGAAATAACAATTGTTTCATCTAACTGAATTACATACTTTGGGCTGCCCTTAAGCCTGGTAATAAGCTACTGAATTGTTCATTAGTAATTTCAGAAATTCTCTTGGAAATATTATCATTCAATAAAGGAATTTTACAAATTTCATCCCCATACTTTTCCCCAAGAACTATTTCTGACATTTTAATAGTAGCAGGTAACACAAGATCTTCTTCTATCACATAGGGCTTTTTAGTTTTTGCAATTAAATGAAAAGTTTCATAAGATGCAAGTAAATACTTTTCATTGACAGTAACAAATTTCTCAAAACATTGTTGTTCTTTATTTGAAGATTTTAAAAGTCATCCAAAATTTTCCTTTGGTTTATTACAGTACTCTGCACATTGGTATTAAGATTGTCATTTTAGTTTAGCTGGTTTCATGCTCTCTGCAGCCGCAATTTCATTGCAAATTAATCAAAGAGGTTTTTCCACACCATCATCATTATTAGAAGTAAATTCATATTGCAAAAATGATTCAAAGTATTTTCTTTTTCTTGTCAATTTAGGTGTGCTACAACCTGGTAGTGAAGACTCTGTCACATTGTCATCAGTATTTTTACCTCTTTTGTCTAAATTTAGCCACTTATCCATAACCAAAAAAATTATTGTCCTAAAATATAAATAAATATTGCTAATAATTTCTCAAATAAATACTAGCTTTAGTGTATGAAATTACATTTGTTTGTGCTTAATTTAAAAAATTGATGTTCATACTTACATACACATACGGAGGTGATGGTGGAGAAATAATATTAAAGGACTTTCATCTTTACTTGCTGCAATTAAACATGTTTCTGTAAAAGAAGGAGATAACAGCAATTTTTAAAATCAAACATTCTAATGCAATGAGATCCAAAGATATACTAATTTGGTATTTATCTGCTGAGGAATGATGGCAGGAAAGTATTGAAAGTCTTTGTTTTCCATAATTAAACCTTGTTTCTATAAGAGCAGAAAACTTTGTATGTACAGTAAAAACACTGAAATTCATAACATACAATAGTCTTGAATCTGAGCTGAGGTATTGCTGGCAGTGTTCGTAGATGTTGTGTGGTGTGAAGGTGTGCAAAGAGCAAAGTGCTCATATTGTGTATTCAGAACCAAGGCTGCAGTGAAGTCATGTGATGCAACACAGGCAAGTGCTGCCAGAAACATCTTGGATTCATTACGTATTTGATTTTGAATTAATTTTTATCATTGCCTGTTCAGAAACCTTTAACTGTTGCCAAATTTTTCACAACCCCCACATTCAGTTACATGATCCCATATGGGATGGTGACCCACAGTTTAAGACATGCTGGGCTAGAGCACTGGACCTGGAGTCAAAAGCCCTAGGCTTGAATCCTGCCTCAGACATTTGGTAGTTGTAAGAACATGGGTATTACTTCCCCTCAGAGAGCCTCAGTTTCCTCATCTGTAAAATGAAGCAATTATCCTAGCTCTAATAACCTCACAGAGATGTGGGGAGGAAAGCGTTCTGCAAACCTAGACACACTATAGAAATGTAAATTGTTATAAATATAGTAGAATCCCTTGGAGTTTTTCAGATTCTCTTAAATCCTTTTGACCAATGAAGACTTAGTCCTTAAAGCATTTATTGGGGGCAGCTAGGTGGCACAGTGGTTAGATCACCAGCCCTGGAATCAGGAGGACTGGGTGGCAGTCCAAGGGTGAAGAGGAGCACTAGCACACTAGAGCTTGCAGCTGCAGTGGAGTGAGGTCCTTCATCACAGTTCCAGGGCAGAAATCTATGGTTGTGGTCACTTGCAGACCAGAGCATAGGCCAGGAGAGAAGCAAACACACCTCTCCCTAGATCATACCACCTTGGAAGAGCTGAAAACTTACATATCCCCAGAAATATCTCTGAAAACAGCTGCACAAAACCCCCAAAACTTGAAACAGTGTGCCTTCCACCCTGGAAGCAGAATCTCACTTTAGCAAAGAGTTAAAAATCAAGAAATAGTCTGGGAAAATGAGCAAACAACAGAAAAAAATCTGACTATAGAAAGTTACTATGGTGACAAGGAAGATCAAAATACACACTCAGAAGAAGACAGCAAAGTCAAAACTCCTACATCCAAAGCCTCATAGAAAATATGAATTGGTCTCAGGCCATGCAAGAGCTCAAAAAGTCCAGTAAGAGAGGTAGAGAAAAAATTGGGAAGAGAAATAAGAATGACGCAAGAAAATCATGAAAACAGTCAATAGTTTGGTAAAGGACACACACAAAAAAATACTAAAGAAAATAACACCTTAAAAAACAGAATAGGCCAAATGGCATATTAAAAAAAAGTACAAAAATCCAATGAGGAGAAAAACACCTTGAAAAGCAGAATTGGCCAAATGGAAAAATATATACAAAAATTGACTGAAGAATTCATCAAAAAGCAGAAAGGGACAAATGGAAAAAGAGGCACAAAAATTCACTGAAAAGAGAACTCCTTAAAAAGTAGAATTGCATGAATGAAAAGGAGGCAGAAAAGTTCCCTGAAGAAAATAATTCCTTAAAAATTAGAATTGAGCAAGTGGAAACTAACAATTCTATGAGACATCAAAAAACACAAAACAAAACCAAAAGAATAAAAATTAGAAGACAATGTGAAATGTCTCATTGGAAAAACAACTGACTTGGAAAATAGATCTAGGAGAGATCATTTAAAAATTATTGGACTTCCTAAAAGTCATGATAAAAAAAAAAAGCCTAGATGTCATCTTTCAAGAAATTATCAGGAAAAACTGCCCTGATATTCTAGAACCAGAGAGCAAAATAGAAATTGGAGGAATCCACAAATCACCTCCTGAAAGAGATCCCAAAATGAAAACTCCCAGGAATATTACAGCCAAATTCCAGAGCTTCCAGGTCAAGGAGAAAATATTGCAATCAGCCAGAAAGAAACAATTCAAGTATCATAGAGCCACAGTGAAGATAACACAAGATTTAGCAGCTTCTACACTAAAGGATCAAAGGACTTGGAATATGATATTCCATAGGACAAAGGAGCTAGAATTACAACCAAGAATCACCTACCCAGCAAAATTGAGTATAAGCCTGCAGGGAGGCAAATGGATATTCAATGAAATTGAGGACATTCAAGCATTCCTGATGAAAATACCAGAGCTGAATAGGAAATTTGACTTTCAAATACAAGACTTAAGAGAAGCATAAAAATGTAAACAGGAAGGGAAATCGTAAGGGATTTAATAAAGTTAAATTGTTTACATTCCTACATGGGAAGATGATAGTTGTAACTCATAAGAACTTTCTCATTATTAGGGTAGCTAGAAGGAATATATGTAGACAGAGGGCACAGGTATGAGTTGAATGGTATGGTATCTAAATGGGAGTTGAATGGGATGGTATCTAAAAAAATAAAATTACAGGTGAGAAAGAAGAATGCACTGGGAGAAAGGGAGAGGTAGAATGGGGTAAATTATCTGACATAAAAGAGGCATGAAAAGAAATTTTGCAGGGGAGGGGAAGATAGGGGAGGTAGTGGAGAATGCTTGAACCTTACTGTCCTCAGAATTGGCTCAAAGAGGGAATAACATATGCACTCAATTGGCTATCTTACCCTGTATGAAAGTAGGAGAGGAATGGGATAGGAGAAGGGGAGATGCACATAGAGGGGAGGGTGGATTGGGGAAGTGGTAGTCAGAAGCAAAACACTTTTGAAGCAAGACAGGGTAAAAGGAGAGAGAGAGAAAGAGGGAGAAAGAGAGAGAAAGAATAGAGTAAAGAAGGAGGAAATAGGATGGAGAGAAATACTGTTAGTAATCATAACTGCGAAAAAATTTTTGAAGCAAGTTTCTCTGATAAAGGTCTCATCTCTCAAATATATAGAGAAATGAGTCAAATTTATAAAAATAAGAGCCATTCTCCAATTGATAAATGATCAAAAAATATGAACAGTCAGTTTCCAGATGAAGTAATCAAAGCTATCTGTTGCCATATGAAAAAATGCTTTAAATCACTGTTGATTAGAAAAGTCCAAATTAAAACAATTCTGAGGTACTATTAGATTGGCTAATAGGATGGAAAAGAAAAATGACAAATGTTGGAGGGGATGGGGGAAAATTGAGACACTAATGAATGCATTATTGGTGGATTTGTGAACCGATTCAACCATTACATAGAGCAATTGGGAACTTTGCCCTAAGGACTATAAAACCATGTATACCCTTTGACCTAGGAATACCACTACTAGCTCTGTATCCCAAAATAGATGAAAAACAAAAGGAAAAGGATCTATACGTACAAAAATATTTATAGCAAATAAATGGCAAAGAATTGAAATTGATGGGATACCCATTAATTGGGGAATGGCTGAGCAAGTTGTGTTATATGACTGTGATGGAATATTATTTTGCTGTAAGAAATGATGAGCTAGATACTCTCAGAAAAACCTGGAAAGATTTACTTGAACTAATACAAAGTAAAATGAGTAGTACCAGGAGAACGCTGTACACAGTAACAGCAATGTTATAAGCTGATCAACTGTGAATTGCTTAGCTATTCTCTGCAACGCAATGATCCAAGACAACTCTAAAGAACTTATGAGGGGGGGCAGCTAGGTGGCACAGTGGATAGAGCACCAGCCCTGGATTCAGGAGGACCTGAGTTCAAATCTGGCCTCAGACACATAACACTTACTAGCCGTGTGACCCTGGGCAAGTCACTTAACCCCATTGCCTAGCCAAAAAAAAAAAAAAAAAACTTATGATGAAAAATGCTATCTACCCCCATAGAAAGTTACTCCATTAGTTAATGGAGTTTGAATACAGATTGAAACATAGTTTTTTTTTAATTTTCATCATTTTTCTTGGGTTTTTACTTTGGTCTATGTTTTCTTTTACAACATGACTAATATGGAAATATATTTTGCATGACTACATATGTATAACCTATTTCAAATTGCTTGCCTTCTCAATGAGTGGGGAGGGAGAAAATTTAGAACTCAATTTTGAAAGTGAACGTTGAACATTGTTTGAGGAAAAATAAAATACTAAGAAATTTTTAGAAAAGAGAAAGACCATAGACATGTGGGTGTGCAGGGGGTAGGAACCACTGTTTGTTTTCTTGTGATGGTCAGTCACAGATATGGAATGGTCTAAGAATGGATGAGAGGAAGGAGAAGCAGCAGGATTCAGGATTGAGGGAAGGTTTGAGAGAGGAAAAGGGAAGCACTAGGCAACCATACAAAGAGATCAAAGTAGGTTTAAAATAATCAGAGACCTTCACACAATCATGGAATCTCTGAGTCAGAAGGGACTTCAGTGTCTACAACTGTAAGAAAAAAATGGGGATAATAATAGCACTTACCTCCCAGGGTTGTTGTGAGGATCAAATGAAATAATCATTTTAAAGTCCTTAGCACAGTGCCTGGCACATAAGAGGTGCCTAATAAATGCTTATTTCCACTCTCATTCCCTTCAGTCCAGTGATTCAGGCTCAGGTTTAGAATATGAGGAAATAATCTTGGGCCCTAAAATTCAGTAAAAATTATTTTCCCCGCAATAAAGATGCAAAAGAACGTAATTATTAATTCCAGTTGACTCAGTTGCTCCCTGCCACCTTTGCATTTGCCTTAGAGGCCAACACTGGGTCTGAAAGAGACATCTAGCAAGGGGCTAGGGAGTCAGCTAGACTCTGGTGCACCTACTGCTCATAGGCTGGGCTGTATGTGCCTCTGGAGACAAGGAAATCACCTCCAGGTTAAGCCCTAGCCTTCCAGACCAACCAGGCACAAAGGAAAGCCTTCCTTCCCACTTAAAGGAAAACCAGCCCAGGCTGAGTAAAACAAATGTTGCTCCTGCCACAAATATTCTTCCTACTACATGATGTCTCCAAATGTGGTCTGACTAGGGCAGAGGACAGTGGGATGGTTTTTGCTTATTTCCAGGCCTAACTGAATTCAGCCTCAGAGTACATCTGTTTTCTCAACTGCCATATCACAATGCTTACTCACATTGACCTTGTAATCTAGGCAATACTCTCTCCCCCAATTCTTTTCAGCCAACCTGCTACCACACCCTACTTCCTCCATCTTATACCCATGACTGCAATTTTTTCGAACCAGATTGGCCATGGGGTGTTGAATTTTTCAGCCATTGTGGCTTCGCCTCTGGCTCACTCTCTGGCTGTCTTAACCATGCAGGCCCCATCCCCTTGTCCTGCTCCCCAACTTTCCATCTTCTCTTTATGTGTTCTGCACTATTTTTACCCTTTAGAACATAACCTTGTGAAGAGTAGGCCATCTTGTTTTTGTGTCCTTAACACTTAGAACAATTCCTTACACATAGTAAGTGCTATCCTCTCTCTCTCTCTCTCTCTCTCTCTCTCTCTCTCTCTCTCTCTCTCATCCCTATGTAGGGGTTGCAATCTGCAAAAGCAGAGGGAGTTTCCACATCAAGGAAGCAGCAGGCCCTCAATGTGCTGAGTGGGAAGTTAGGATACTCCAGAAGATAAAGACAAGGTAATTACCACAGCACATTCCTTCAGAGGCTCTTCTAATAATCCTGGAGAGCAACCACTGCTCTCCAGCCTGCAGTAACATGCAGAGCTATGGGGATCCAGAGTCAATAAAAGTAAGTGCAGGGACGGGAATTGCCCCCTGGAACAATTAGGTTAATATGATTAAATGCCAGCCTGATTAAGAGACAGGTGGTGATCATACTTTATTTGTGAGTTTGGAGCTTCCCTTGAAAGTCAAGTTTTTCAAGTTACTATATCACTAACAAAAAGAGGGAAGCCAAAATGGGAAGACATCCTCAAGTTTCCCATCCCCCACTCAGGTTCATCGTGTGAAAGTTCAGCCCCCACAAAAAGGAGAAGAGCAAGAGCCTGGAATGGGCTAAGGAATGAGAACGGGATGAGAAAACAGAGCTGGCATGTCAGGAGCAAAGAAAGGAGTCACCTGCCAAGGGGCTGCGTTGATACAACCCGGAGGGGATTGAGGACAACAGCACCTCCTTTGAAGAACAAGGAGGAAATAAATGTAGGGAAAGATCATGAGAAGAGTTAAGAGCTTCAGGTTGCCAAAGAAGAGGGATGCAGTTGGGATTGGTCCAATACTGGACAATTCAGGTTGAGGAAAATGGACCATTCTGGTTGTTAGGGCCAAGGAACAGTAGAGTAGAAGCTTCCTGAGGGCAAAGAATCCTGCTTTTATCTTTATATCTCCAGGAGGAGCATAGTGCTTTGCATATGATTACAATTATTATTATTCACCATCACCACCATCATCCAGATTCTTTGTCCTGGCTTCCCCGGCTTCCTGTAGGCTTCAGCTTCAATCCCACCAACTGCAGGAGGTCTTTTCTGGTCTTCCCTCCACTGCCCATCTTACTGCTATTACCTTCTCTCTGAGGTTATTTTCATATGTACGTATGTATGTATGTATGTGTGTGTGTGTTACATGCACACACAGTTTTTTGCATCTTGTCTTCCTTAATGGAGGGGGCAGTGGTTTTTTTCCTTTCTTGGTATCCTCAGCACTTAGCCTGGCACATAGTAAGCACTTAATCAATGCAGATATAATAGGAAGTGGCCCATGCCCAGAGCACCTTGAATGCCACTCTCATTGCAGAGTGACTGAGGAGCCTGGTTCTGGGATAGCTGTGATAATGGCAAATGAACACTGATTGATTGAAATGCCTTGGAAAGACTTTGGAACATGTGTAGACATTTTTTAACTGGTTCAGTTCTGCTAACCAGATGGCAAATAGCTCTTTGGCTGTGTTGTTGGAACGGAAGGGTTGGGAGGTTCACTTTCAATAGGCAGTAGCCAACCAGAGCCTTTGCCCCTCCCTTCAGCTGCTCCATGGTTTGACTCTTTCTTGATGACACCAGATGAGAAGCCTTGGGTCTCTCCCTCTGAGGCCGGCATGCGGTCCCGTGAAGAGTGGCTTTGGTCCAAGGCCCTGCCATTCGTCTTTTTGTATTGGGAGGAGATTAATCTTCTGTCTCCAACCTTGTCAGGAGAGTGAGTTTCTGGGAGTCTAGGAGCCTGGAGAATCCAGGAATCTGGGAATCAGAGTTCCTGCTGGGTTTTGCAGTGTTAGCTGAGTGGAAGACTTATGAGGTAACAATGCCACTTTTGGATGTGAACTTGGTGGCGCAAGGGGACCTAAGAGATCCCAGCGGGAAAACTTATGGGAATGTCACAACCAACTTTCAAAGTTCCCAGGTTAAAGAGGAAATGTTGCAAAAAAAGAAAAAAACAATTTAATTACTGAGGAAATACAGTCAAGATTTCACAAGACCTTGCAGCCTCTACTCTAAAAGACCATAAGTCTTGGAACATTATATTTCTAAAAGCAAAAGAGCTGGGGTTGTGTCCAAGAATAACTTACTCAGAAAAGGTAAGTACAATCTTGAATGAAAAAAAATGGACATTTGACAAACTTTCAGATATTTGTAACAGAAAGACCAGAACTCAGTGGAAAATTTGATATGAAAGATCCAGAAGAAATACAAGGAAAACATTAAAGACTAAGTATAAGACACTCATCAAGGTCAAGCTATTTACTTATTATGTATATATATATGTATATTATATATATATGAAAATGCTATCAGTATTCTTAAAACTGTTATCATTACTAAAGCAGTTTGAAAGAAAGGTTGGGCCTGAGTTGTATATGATGGTGTGAGTCTAAAAAAACCAAATTGGGTAGGAAAAGGTAAAAGGGAGCAATTATGTTATTAAAAATGGGGCATAAAAGGAAGACCTAATACAGAGGAAGTATGTGGGACAGGGAAGGCTGGTAATGTCAGAATTTTACTCTCACCTGGGTTGGAGAGGAAACGATGCTGGCTGAACAAGTTGTGGTGTATAATTGTGATGAACGCCACTGTGCTATAAGAAATGATGAGCTCAATGATCTCAGAAAAAACATGGAAAGACTTGTACAAAATGATGGAGTGAAATGAGCAGAATCAAGAGAAAATTGTATACAGTAACAGCAATATTGTTTTAAGAATGACTTTGAGTGACCAAGTCATTCTGACTATTATAAATACCCAAATTAACTATAAAGGACATTTGAAGGAATACACTATGTATATCCAGAGAAAGAACTGATAAATAGAAGTATGTATGGAATAATTTTACATACACATACTTATTTGTGTCTAATGGTCGCCATGTCTAGGACAGGGTGGGAGGATGAGGGAAGAAAAATAAAGGACAAAATAAATCTAAATGATAACTTTATGATATATTTAAAAGGAATAGCAATTTGTACATAATAGATTTTCAGTTTCTGGCGCAATTATCTTTTTATTATAATATGTTATGGAAATGTTTGTTTTATTCTGTAAATTAAAAATAAAAGAAATTTGAAAAAGAGAAAAAGAAAAAGAACTGTGCTCAGATGAGCCCACCCCTCACAGACTAAGGTTGTCTAAGAGTGTGCCTCTAAGGGGTTGGGTGAGAATGGGAGAAAATGTTTGTACTTTTTTTTTTATATCTTTGAAGTAAACATTCCTTAGCTTTAAGAAAGTGAAAGAGATAGACAAAGATTGAGACAGAGACAAAGAGACACAGAGAGATTCTGAGTGTTCAGATTTGAGATGTTGGGGTGAGTATGAAGCAAAAAAGAGGATCCAGATTGGAGGAAATCAACCAAACATTTATTAAGTGCCTACTATGTGCCAGGTACTGTGCTGGGGAGTACAAAAGGAAGCAAAAGGCAGTCCCTGCCCTCAAGGAGATTAGTCTAATAGGGGACAAAAAGACATAATTAGCAGAAGGAAGGCATTAAAATTAAGGGGGATGGGGGGAGGTTTCCAGTAAAAGATGGGATTTATTTGGGACTTAAAGGAAGCCAGAGAGGTCAGGTCAGCCAAGAAAAGGTGAGTTCTTTCCCCAACTTCCCCTCCTGGTGCCTGCCTATCCACAGACATTGTAATCTGATCTACTGTTTTATTACCCAAACATTTCCAATAAACTGAATTTTGCCTCAACCAAAAAGGGACCAGGGGTTATAGAGAGAGAACTAAATGTAACATTAGGCAGATAGCGCCTCTCCTACCCCAGGAGTTAGGATGGTCTCCAAAGGAGGGGTTCAGAGTGGTGGTGACTGAACCCAGTGTTTCATCTACTATCAGGTCCCCAAAGTCAGAGGCGTGGATAGGACCCAAATGGACGTCAGGGTCGTGAAAGTGCCCTCTGGGCTTAAAATGAGCTAGTCATCACAACAGGGTTTTACAAAGACAAATGAACAAGCCTCTCAGACAGTGGTCTGGTGTGGCAGAGGATTTGCACAAAATCACAGGGCCAGGATTTATCAGATGCAGGATTCAAACCCAGCTCTTACAGACTTCAAGGCTGCTCCTCTACCCAGTCTACTATATGGCCTATTATCCTAGAAATAGGCAAATAAATCATCAATGCTTCATAAATATTTGATGAATAGAATTAAATTGGATGATCAACTACGTAAAGGAAAAATGGATACAAAAACTTTGTTTCAGGTTGCTGAATTCCCCTGAATTATTCAGGGGAATAATCTGGAAGGGACAAAGAAAAAGTTCATGGATTTTGTAAAAGTATGAATATAAGTGAGAGATGATATATTACTAAAGTAAGACGCTAAGGCAATAGATCAGTAAGCACTTATTAAGCACCTACTGTGTTCCAGACTACTACTACTACTGCTGTACTCTAGAGAGACAAAAATAAGTCCCTGCCCTCAGGGAGTTTATATTCTATCAAGGAAGATAACATGAACAAATATAAGTCAATCAGTCAGTAAGCATTTGTTAAGCACCTGTATGCCAGGTACTATTCTAGGCATTAGGGGGTACAAAGAAAGGCAAAAGACAGTCCCTACCCTCAAGGAGCTTATAGTCCAACAGGAGAAACATGCAATCAACTAAGGACAAACAAGATATGGACTAGATAAATTGAGGGTAAGCAGCAGATGGAGGGCACTAGAGTTAAGGCGGATCATGAAAGGTTTCCTGTGGAAGATGGGGTTTTAGATGGCACTTGAGGAAGCTGGAGAAGCCAGGAGGTGGTTATGAGAAGGGCGAGCATTCTACGGATGGGGGGGGGAGGGACAACCAGAGAAAATGCCAAGAGTGGGGAGATGGAGTGTCTTGTGGGAGGAACAGCCAGGAGTCCAGTGTAATATACAAAATAAGCACATATAAAATAAATCCAAGGTAATTTAGGGGGTAAGGCACTAGAAAGGAATGATTCAAGAGGGAGGAAGAGAAGGCTGCTGAAGAAAGAACCCTGCTTCTTACTACTTGTGTGATGTAGCAAATCACTTCAGTTAGTAAATAACATTTATAAAACTTATTTATAAAATAAGTAATATTTATTGAACACTATTATGTTAGTCAATAAATATTTATTAAGCACCTACTATGCACTAAGCACTATGCTAAGTTCTGAGAACACAAATACCAGTCAAAGGACAGTTCTTGCCCTCAAGAAGCTTACAACGTAATGGGGAAAGGAAGCTGAAAAGAGGGATGATAGAGGAGTTTGGGAGTTGGGGGTTGGGAGTTGATGCCCCGTGCCTCAGTGTTCTTTTGTGTAAGAGGCAGGGGTCAGGCTCAGTGGCCTTTGAGTCCAGCTCTAGCTCTGTGAGCCCCTATATTTTCTCAGTCTTTTCTTCATCGTCTTACTCTAATTCTGCCTTCCCATTGGCGTCCAGGTTCCTTTTTCATTCTTTTCCCTCTTCCCTGTTGTCTTCGGCAGCCAGCAAAGGTAAACCACTTGGCTGGAGAGAACAATTGACTTCTAAATCAAAGTCTGCATTTATCTCACAGGAGCAGTTCCCAGGCTCTCCCTGGCTCTCATTAATTTAGTTCTGAAAACTAATAAATGAGCACATTCTGTTGACTCTTTAATTCACATCGAAGAGCTACAAATAGCATCTCACTTGGCTTCCAGGAATTTTATTAGCTTCCCTTACTTACCCCTACCTGGGCTGGGGTACAAATACATTTTAAAGTTCTTTAATCAATTTAAAACATATAGACTCCACTTGGACACTACATTATCTTTTTCACAAAGTTCCATTTTATTGGTCATTTATTCCTTTAACCAACGAAACATCAAAACTGTTCCATAATTAGGAACAAACACATTTCCTTCTTCTCTCAAATGCCCTCCTTTTCTATTTTCAGAGTTGGAATAAACCTCAGTGGCCACTTAGTCTAACAGAGACTCAACAAAATGGTCACCTAGTTCCTGGTAGAAGACTGTTATGGAGTGGGGAAGTCCCATCGAGTCTAAATCAGTTCTCTCTACTTCCTACCCATTGCTTCTGATTCTGACATCTTGAGCCAAGCATCCAAAATAGAATTTCCTTTATACGTGACAGTCCTTCAGATAATTGAAGATAACTATCATGTCCTCCCTGAGTCTTCCTTCACTTCTCCATGGCAAACATTCCCAGTTCCTTGGGTACTGATCTTCACCGGGCATGGGCTTGAGTCCCTTCCCCATCCTGATTGCCTTTCACTAACATGATTGCCCTGGGCTTGAATCCATCCATCTCTATCCATCAAAGGGGGAAGCTGTCAAGCTTCTCTGGTTCTCACTCTTGTTCCTTCTCCTTCTTCCTTGGGTTGGAAGTAGCTAAAACATGAACAGAATTAGTTGAATAGAATCTTTGAAATTCAGAGGTTTTTTTTATTATTTTCCCTCTACCTAGACCTGCTTGGCTCCCAGAGACTGCATGTGCATTAATAAAATCCTGGTATGACTTAGCAGTTTTATGGGACATCCATAAAGTAAAATTAAGCCTGCAGACCAGAAACGGAATCAATACCAAGTATTGTCCACTCACTTTATTCGTTTTCCAAAAATACAAAGAATAAACAATAGATTCATGACTGCATTCAGAAACAGAACCAGAGCTCAGTCCCCAGAACCCCTACTCACTCAACTGCCTAAGGCAGGAGGGAAAGGAGAGGGAGAGCTTCTAAAAAATAATTTTCCAACAGCCTTCAAAAATGTCATTCTTCCAGACCATGGTCCTTAGGAAAGACCTCAGGCAGACTCCAGGAAAGCCCAGCTTTCCTCTGTGCCCTCTGCCATGGCCACTGGCAGAATCCCATGAGCCCAGAAGGGCAGCTCTGCTATCTCTGCTGTCCCTAGAAGGGAAATCTAAAGGCATGGCTTTGGGCAGTGTTTATCGTGGAAGGTAAGGGGGAGGGGGTGCAGGGGAGAAGGGCTATAATTATTTCCTTTAGCGAAAGGGTGATTTGACAAAGGATGTTCATAAGCTTTGCATCATCAGCCCTCTGCAAAGACAAAGCAAAAAACAAATGGCCTCACTCAGCTGAAGCATTGGGGATTGAAAGGAGAGAAGGAGGAATTTCCTGACAAGGTTGGTCATTAAGCAGTGCGATGGGCCACCAGGGGAGGCTGCAGAATCTCCTGGAGGTTGGTAAAAATCAGATAAATTCTCATTGGGCTGTTTCTGCCTGGAGGTAAGAGACTGGAGTAAATGAAAAGAAGCCGGGCTTGGGAGTCTATGAGACTTTCCTGCTGCGTAATGAGAATGGTAAATGTGGAGCGCCATGATGGTTTCTGGGGTGAGGTAAGATAACGTCAATGAGAGCTGACGCATCTATATATAATGTGTGTGTGTGTGTGTGTGTGTGTGTGCACTCGTGTATGCACGCGCATTAAGGACTGCCTTCCATCTGCATGCTATGTTTCCTGTATGTACATTGCTGTTTGCATGTCCTCTCTCACATTCAATGTGAGCTCTTTGAGGAGAGAAGCCATTTTGGCCTTTCTTCATTTTCAACCCCTTTCACCCCAGCATGGTCAGTACTTGTTGACTGACTGATGGCAAAATCCTTCACAAATATGATTCCTTTAAGATTCCTGACAATCTTCGGAGGTAGGTACTATAGATGATGTTAGGCTGAGACCCAGAGAAGCTAACTCATCACACAACTGATGAAGGGCAGAGTTAGGAATTGAACCCAGGCTTCCAGACCCCAGGCATAGACCTCTCTCCACTATACAAGGGATTCTTAACCTGAGATCCATGATTTAAAAAATATTTTGATCACAATAATTGAATAGGATTGGTTTTCTTTATAATCCCGTGTATTTGATTTTATGCAACTAAAAACCTGACTCTGAGAGGGTGTAAAGGCTTTCCCAGACTGCCAAATGAATCCATGGTATAAAAAAGATCAGCCAGTCAATGAGCTTTCATTGAGTGCCTCACAGACTTTCAGGGCACCATACTGAGCTCTGGATTGTGAAGCCCTCCCTATATCATGCAGCCTTCCACTGTCCGCCGATGCAGCACTGGCTGGGAGAAGAGGATCGTGGTTCTCTCTTTCTGTGAAGATTTAGGGGAAGGAGAGGAATGTGAAAGCTGTCTTCAAATATTTGGAGGGCTATCTTGTGGAAGATGCCTCAGGCTTTTTCTGCTTGGCCCCTAAGACATGAGTGAGGAGCAATGGATGGGAATTCCCAAGAGGTATTTTGACTTAATGTAAAGACAACAATTACAGATGACTCAAAGTGGGGAAGCTGCCTCCTCAGGTGGTGAGTTTCCTATCCCTAGAGGTCTTCAAGGGGAGACCGGATGATCATATGGCAGGGGTGCTTTAGAGCAGAGATTCCAAACTTTTGGGGAGTCCTTAATCTTTTGGCCAACTGGTGAAACCTACAGATCCCTTACCAGAATTATGTTTTTAAGTAACTAAAGGAAGTGCTAACTTTCACTTAGGCATTAGGGAAAATAAAGATGTGTTTTTTTTTCTTGTTCAAGGTCACGGACCCCATGACACAAATCAATGGGCCCCACTGTGGACCTCAAGTTCAGAACCTCTGCTTTAGAGGAGATTGGTGTTCAGGTAGAAGTTGGATTAGATGACCCCTAGGGTTGCTTCCAATGTTAGAGTCCACGACAGGGAGTTCATGTCTCCAACTGTGATGATACCAGTTCTCTGTTCTGCTCCCCTTCCCCTGGTAGCAACAGTCCCCTCCCCAGCCCTGAGAATATGCCAACCATCCCAAGGGATCCTCCTTCAGTCCTTCCAGGACTCAGATTTTTATCTGTGCTGCTCTGGCAAGGCTCATAGATGGTGACTTGGGAAGGGGCTTGGGAGTTGTTTTGGCTGGGACATTCAGTGTGGCTGGCCCAGTGAGGAGCCTCCCCACCTTAGATAGGCTTGTCCTCAGTCAGTCTGTCACTGGGATCCAGGCGATTCCAATATGGCAGCAGCTGAGGGCATGGACTTTGAGAGGCCAAGGCCAACTGTGGGCCAGGCTCAGCCAGGACTTCAGGGGATTCATCCACATACCAATCATTCAGAAGCAGCACACCCACTACACATCCCCTTTGTCACTTCCTTGGACATCGAAGTGTTGACTCATTTCTTAATTGAATCTTAAACAATTTGGGGGGCTGAATGGATAGAGAGCTGGCCTAGGAGTCAGGGAGACCTGGGTAAAGATCTTGTCTCAGAGATTTATGTGCTGTGTGACCTTGGGCAAGTCACAACCTCTCTAAGTATCAATTTCCTTATGTGTAAAATGAAAATGCTTCCTATTTCTAGCACTTAACAGTGCTTTGCGCATAGTAGGTGCTCAATAAATGACAGCTAAATAGGACTAGGAGGATGGAGACATCGCCCCATTTGTCCACGTCGTGCCAGTTCCTTGAGCAGTTGTGAGTCTTACATTCCCTATTTGTCATGGAAACCTGGCTAGGAAGTGGCCAGTTTTCAGTAACAGCCCATCAGTGGCACCTTGATACTTTCCAGGGCAAAATAAACCAAAGCAAGTCTGAGCTCTGTCTAATCCTGGAATACTTTTTCCTCTTGTGGCTGCTCATTTGCCAGCTTTTTCTTCTCATAAACAATCAAAATTCCAGGAAATATGTTAGGCAAAACAGTTCCTGGTGGCACATACGTAGTGAGCTTCTCAGCTTTATCTTACAGGGCACAGATTTCTAGACTGCTGAGATGCTCATTAAGATGCACCACAATTCTGTTTTAGACAGTGGGATGAAACTATGGTCCCATTGTTGTAGTTCATCTAGTTGTTTCTAAACACAAGCACATGGAGTTGTTGGGACCAAATGTCTTGGCACCTCCTCCCTTGAATTGTATTTATTATAAAACAATGTTCATCCATAGCATTCTTTGAAGTTCCCTCCATTATGCCTGGAACATAGTAAGAGCTTAATAAATGCTAATTGATTGATTGATCCCAGGTGAGAAATCCTATGAAGCAGGTATTACAGGTATTATCATTCCCATTTTGCAGATTAGGAAACCGAGGTTCATACAGGTGAAGTGACTTGCTCATGGTCACGCAGCTGATAAGAAGAGGCAAGATTTTAACCCAGGTCCTCCTGACTCCAGGTCAATCCAATACTGCATGCTGCCTCTCAGTTGTTATCACTTATACTAAATAATTTATTGCAAATGTATTAGGAATAATTAAGGTACGATCAAGCTGACCGGCTCCAGTTAGAGTGTGACCATGGTGCCTGCCCCATCTGGCAACATATTCATTCTGTTATTCACCTAATAACTGTAAAGTTCTACAAAATCGGTTTTTACATATTTTTCAAGAGATGCAACACAGCATAGTGGAAAGAGCCCTCAATGTCTCTGGTACCTGTGGATCCTAATTCCCCCCTTTACATTATCTGTGGTACTGTGGGCAACTCACAGAAGTTCCCTGTGCCCCGGTTTCTTGATCTATAAAATGAGGGGGTTGACCTATTATCCTATGAGTTATTATGTTAAAATAGGTTAATTTCAACTCATGAAGTGTTCATAGTAACTTGTTGGTTGAGTCTTACCTGCTTGCTTCAGTTTGCCCACTTATCCTTATATTTTTCCTTTTGTATAGTTGGAGACCCTGATGAAGTGGGGACCTCACTCGTTGGGCTGTGGAGGGAGACTCTTAGTTCTTGAAATTTCTTGGTTCTTACGCTAAGCCCAAGCTCTGGATAGTAATGCTTTGAGGGCAGGCTCAATGATGGTCTACAGGATGATTAGCTGAGAGATGTTTTGAAGGTAGAATCATTAGAACTCAGCAACAAATTGAATATTGTGGGGGAGGAGAGTTGAGCAATAGTGAGGAGTCGAGGATAAGTTGATGATTAGATTGTGAACCGGAGTAACTGAGACAATGATGATCCCCTTGATGGTAATAGGAGAGGGAGGAGGGGGAAGAAAGGGAAATTAAAAAATTCTGGACATGTTGAGTATGAGACGTTTATAAGACATCCAGTTTGAGATGTGCACTAGGCAGTTGGAGAAGCAAGAGTGGAAGTTAGCAGAAAGGAAAAGCTGGATAAGTAGATCTGGCCTGATAAGTGTCTGAGGTAGGATTTGAACTCAACTTTTTCTAACTATTTTGCATTATCTCACGAAAGTCTCTGCAGATTTCTTCATATTTCCTCATACTTAATAAATCCTAACTTCATTTTAATATCATATTATATTAAAGTAATTTATTATCTTATAATAAGTATATTGGTAATAAGCTTATTACAAAATAAAATGTATTCAGCTGTTTCCCAATTGCTGGACATCTGGGTTGTTTCTCATTTTTTGCATTTACAAATAATCCTGCTATAAATGTCATTGAATAACTGGTCTTTTTTCTTCCTTTTTAAAAACACTCTCAAAATAGATTCCCAACAGTGGAATTATTGGGTCAAAGGCTATGACTGTTCCTGTGACTTTCACAGTGTCCTGTCAGATTGCTTTCTGAACAGATTCTGCCAATATACCAGAAATGCACAAAGGGACCATTTCTTTACAACCTTGCCAGCACAGAATTTTGTCAACTTACTTATTTTTGACAATTTGATGGATGAAAGCCAGAGTGCATGAAAAGGTTTCATTTGTATTTTTTCAGCTATTGGTAAAGTTAATTACAGGAAAAATAAAGGCATCTGGAGCCAATAACAGAGAGAGTGCTCGACTGAGTCAGGGAGACGTGGGTTTGAATCCTGCTTCAGACATTTGCTAGTTGTGTGACCTTGGCTGATTCACTTAATCTCTGACAGCCTCAGTTTCCATGTCTGTGAAAGGAAAATAACAATAGTATCTACCTTCAAATGTTGCTGTAAGGATAAAATGAGACATTATATTTATAAAGTTCTTTGCAGACTTTCTATATAAATGTGAGCCATTATTATTAAAGTTGAACTTTTTTATATGATTATTTCCAATTTATGCATCTTCTTCTGCAAATTGTGTGTTAATAGCTTTTGGTCATTTATCCATTAGAGGATCAGCCATTATCCTTTATATTTACTTTCTAATACATGTCTGCTAGAGATATTTATAGTTTTCAAAATGCTTTACCAACAAGGCTGGGATTCCATAAATTATATGAGGTTGTGTTGAGATGCTCTGCCTTCCAAGAAAGTGAATTTTGACACATGGAGCTTTGCATTTAAGTTCAGGTTATTTAGAGGGAGAATTAATGAAGAAGAAAAATGGTAACTCAGAGAGCTTTAAGGATCCCCGTAAAGCAGGAGCACTCATCCTATTTGAGATTGGTATGGCTGGGTTGGTTTGGTTTGGTGGGGTGGGGGTGGGGAAGGGTGTTACTCAGGTAGGAGAGGTCCCAAGTAGTTCTTTCATAGAAAGCCCCTTTGCACCATCTGCCCAGGACTTGGGGCAGGTTAATGTTAATCAATCACCTTGTACTCTGCCCCTTCTTGCTTCGATGCCAGTCTTTATCTAGGAATACCTGTCAATCAACACTTATCACTGAAAGGCCCCGCCTCACCTCACCCCACCCCCATCAGCCATTTCTACCCCTTCTGGCCCAGTTATTTCAGTCTCTCAAACCTCAGTGTCCTGGCAAAGCAAGAATATAAATTCTTAACTAATTAGGGAAATTAATTAATTAGGGAAATGTATAGTCATATCAAAGAAATAGTCAATGACCCAAGGAAGTTACCTCATCTCATCCCAATTCCCCCTTACACCACCTGGACAGGGAGATTTAGTCCTTCCAAACTGAGAGACATAGTCTGGTCTCAAGGTCAACCTGGGAAAACTGGAAACATTTATATTGTAATTTTCCCATCACCAAAGAAACAATAAGCCTTCAGCCACAGGAAATCATGATTGCAGATGAGAAACTTGGCCTGACCCAAGAACTCTGCTCTTGCACGTCGGTGTCGCCTGTCTAGAGAGCCTGGGCAATCAGGACCACCTAGAACCCGCCATCTGGGCATCGACAGAAGCAATGAGATCTCTCCATGCTGCTACCACATGTCTCACCACAGCATGGAATATCTGACCTCGCCAAGAGGAGGGGAGAAATTGATGGCAGCAGGCCATTTGTATGGTTGTGGCCATGTTGGCCCATATCCCTTTCTTTCTCCTTCAAATTCCCTATTCATGATTACAGCGATGAACCTGATATACCTCGTGGGAAATCACTTTCAGGACCCATGAGCGTGTTCTTTCCCCAAAAGCCTTCTGGGAGATGGATCCAGAGGAAGAAAATCTTCCTGGCTTGACATCGGTCCTCCCCAAAATCCTTCCAGAGAAGACCAGTGCCTTATCATTCCGAGCCATAAACCAAGGAGTCCGCGTGACACAGAAGGCAGTGCCTCTGGAGTCAGAGGGGAGGGATAGCTTCTAGCTCTGTGATTCGCTTGCTCGGCCTCAGTTTCCTCACCCGTAAAATGAAGGAGTGGACTACATTGTCTCCGAAGGCTCTTCCAGGTCTTGATCTATGATCCCATGATTTGCGAGAATGACTTGGAACACTCTTAGCTTCCAAGACTCAGTCATCCAACCATTGAGGCCCCCAGGGTTCTTCATTTTGGAGCTATCACCTTCAGAAATATTTTGGGGGTACTCCTTGTGGATATTTTGTGGTTCCTCTCCCCCTCTGCCATGATGACTCAGAGGGTCCCAGATGGAAGGAATTATCAAGGTCATCTAGCCCAACCCTCTCATTTTATAGAGGAGGAAACTGAGGCATAGAGAGCTTAGATGACTTGCCTATTGTTGTCTAATAGAGGCAGTAAATGGAAGAGACAGGATTTGAACCCAGGGCCTTTGACCCTAGAATCGGTGTTTTTTGCATTTGTACACAGGGATCATAAGCTCATAGATGGATTTCAAGTTGGAAAGGATTTTCGGAGATCATTGAGTTTCCTTCCCTCCATTTCACAAATGAAGAAACTGAGGCTCAATGAGATGCAATGTCTTGCCTAGGACGACAACGTTAGTAAGTTTCTAAGGATTTGAACCCAGGCCTTCCTCACTCCAAGGCTAGCATTCTGACCACTATAGCACATTGCCTGGGATATGCCGTAGGAATATTGGGAGTCTCCATAGAAGGCCCGAAGAGTCTTGGGTAGAGCCCTGGTGGAGAATTTATGAAGAGCATGGGAAAGAATTGTGAAGGGTGTGGTCCAAAATCTGCACTAAGTAGAAAGCTCTCACACCCATGTGGCCTCTCCTCTACTTAACACTGACTTCTTAACATGAACATCAACATTACTTAACATTGACCAAGGAGCAAGAAAACACAAGAGCCCTGGCCTTGAGTCAACAAAAGGCCAGGCATCCACATATGCAGATGTTTGGCATCAATGAGCCTGATCTTCTCCTCCTCATCAGTAAATGATGTTGTACTGTGTAATCAGAACCAACCCACTGCTCATCCAGGTAATTCAAAATCCCCATCTCCTGCCAACTCCTTCCTCGGGAGGAATGCGAGCCCTCAAGATGACTTCTGGGCTCCTTCAGGCCCTGGCCTCAGCCATTATGGCCCTCTTTCCTGCCCCTTCATCCTGGAGAGTGACTTCCAGCTATTTGCCACGTCCTGCCAGATACATTCGATCCCATCCTCCTGGTCGAGAATGCTCAAGCTTCCTCTTACAGATGGACAAGGCCATTTTTGAAGGAAAATAATGGCATAGAATGAGGCACATGACTACTGACTGTTGTGTTTTCCTTTTAGAGCCTTTTAATAATCACTAGCATTTATATAGGGCTGTAAGGCTCGCAAAGTGCTATACATGGGTTATCATTTTAATTAAATTGTTGTATAAATTGTTTAATTAAATTGTTATAAACTTTGACCTAAATTATAATCCACCCCCCTCCCAATCCCCAAGCTTGTTTAAGGACCTGGTAGGGTGGGCAGAGGAATCTCATAATCTTTATGGATTTCTGAAAGACCTACTGAGCGGAAAGCAAAATCTCTGTAATTGGAGTTTGGGTTCATTTTTTAAAGCCCCACAGTGTTGTGGCAAATTAATGAAATATTTCGTTCCTGTCCTGTCCTAATACGGTATGATTAATGCAAGGCCAGGAGCGTGATGAGGCAGCCTCTCTGGGATTCATCAAGATTTTGACACAAATTGAAGAACTACAGGGAAGACTCTGGTTAAGTGTCTACCAAGGAATCAACCCCCCCTTGTCTCTCCCCCCCCCCCCCCCCCCCCCCCCCCCCCCATACACAATGGGTTACAATGGGAAAAGCAAAGGTTTTAGAGTCAGAGATCTGGATTGGATTTCCATCGCTGACTTTTGCTACCTGGATAACTTTGGACAGTACACTTAGGCTTCTTGGGCCTCAGTTTCCTTATCTGTAACATGAGGAAGTTGGACTATATGACCTTTAAAGACCCTTCCAGTGCTTTGCCCGGTGCCTGACATATAGCAGGCACTTAATAAATGTTTATTGATTGACTGACAGACTTCTGTATTTATGACCTTTCACAGCCTTTGAGAGCATTGAATACCTATCAAGCTAATTGACATTTACACAGTTCTTTAAAGTATGCAAAGTACTTTATATACATTATCTTATTTAAGCTTCCAAATAGCCATGTGTAACAGATAAACTCTTATTATGCCCAACGTATTACTAGGGAAGTCAAAGCATGGCTTTTCCCTACAGCAAGCAGATGAGCACTGAAGCCTGACAGTGCCACTCCTTGATAAAGCAGGAGCATGAAGGAGACATCAGGGCCAGATGCCAGACACCGTTCTCTTTCACGTCTGCCTGGCCACCTCTGGGCCTCTCTGACCTCATGGTTCACCACCCTTATGCTCACCCTGTGCAACTGCCATCCTCCTGGAAGCTGCAGGACTCATACCCAGGCTCCAGCGCCATGGCACTCAACCACCACTGCATGGATGTAACGCTCCCCATCTCCAGCCTTCCCCTGGTGCGTTGTCATGGTGTGGAGCTGATCTGGCTTCTTGAAGACAATGCTCTTGGAACACATGCTCTGAAATAACCCTACCCCTAAATGTGCTCCATGACCAGAAGTGGATTAGAAGCCACATGGCACAAAATGGAGCTGGAAGAGATCTCATGGGCCGTCCAGTCCAACTTATAAACTAAGGGAACCCCCATTGCACCACAACCCAACAAACGTCGTATGGTCACTGCCTGATGTCCTTCACTGAGAGAGGCTCACCACCTCCCCACCCTGCCTGTTCTACTCCAACAACTCATGTTTCCTGACATCTTGGCCTCATTACTACTTAAACGCACTGCTCTTAGTTCTTCCCTTCAGAGTGACACAGAACAAGCTTAGTCCCTGTTCCAGATGAACACCCCTCCAATCCTTTCCCATAGTTGTCGTGCCTCCACTCGAGACTTCTTTTTTCAGGGTAGACATCCCAGGTCCTTCAGCTGACCACCACATGGCACGGACCCAAGGGCTTTCCCTATTCTGGTCGTCCTTCTCTGGGCACTCTCCAGCTTCTCTGCGTCCTTATTAAACACGATGTCCAGAATGGACACAGTACTCCAGGTGAGGCCTGTTGAGGGCAGGGTTTAGTGGGACTGTCAGCTCCCTATTCGTAAGAGTCATGTCACTGCTAATGTATCCTAAGATCAAATTGGCTGTTTGGGATACCTCATCACACTGCTAACTTATACTGAACTCATAAGTCACTAAAATCCCAGGTCTTTAGGAACAACTGCTTTCTCTCAGTGCCTCCTCCATCTTCTTGCAAAGCTGATTTTTTGGATCCAAGCACAAAACTTTTACATTGATCCCTATTAAATTTCATCTTATTTGATTCAGCCTAGGACTCTTACCTATTAATATCCTTTTAGGTCTGACTCTGGGGTCAGGCTACATAGGGCTTTTAAAAGCTGGACAGAAGAGGTAATGTTTGATCCTAGAAGTCACTGGAGTTGATTGAGTAGGAGAGAGGCATGGTCAGATCAGTGTTTCAGGAAGATCACTCTGGCAGTTCGTTGTAGGATGGACTGGAGCAGGGAGAGATTTGAGGCAGGGAGGTCAAAGAGGAGGCTGTTAGAATAATCTGGGTGAGAGATGATGAGGCCCTGAATGAGGATAAAGGTTTTGTGAACAGAGGGAAGGGGACAGATGTGAGAGATGTTGTGAAGGTAGAAATGATGAGATCTGGCAATGGATTAGATATGTGGGCTGAGATAGAATCTGAAGTCTGGGATAACAAAGGGGTCAGAAGCCCAGGAAACTGAGAGGATTCTGGGGCATTCAACAGAAAGAGGGTACTTATCATAGTACCCGCCATCTTCTCCACGAGAACAGCATGAGATCAGGCTCTGGGCTTGGAATCAGGAGGACCTGGGTTCAAATCCCACCAAGACACTTAGTAGCTGTGTAACCTTGGGTGAGTCGCTTCTCTTTGCCTTGATTTACTCACCTGCAATATGAAGGGGTTGGATTTGCTAGCCTTTGAGTTCCTTTCCAGCTTTAAATCCATGACCAAAATATAAGCTGCAAAGAGAACCATTTAGATCTCATATCAGAAAAAAACTTCCTCACAATTAGCATCATTCAAAGTTTGAAGAAGATGTCTTGGTAGAGAGGAGCACTCTCTCTCTCTGTCTCTGTCTCTCTCTCTCTCTCTGTCTCTCTCTCTCTCTGTCTCTGTCTCTCTCTCTCTGTCTCTGTCTTTGTCTCTCTGTCTCTGTCTTTGTCTCTCTGTCTCTGTCTCTCTCTCTGTCTCTCTGTCTCTCTGTCTCTCTCACATACACACGTAGGTCTTCAACAACCACATCTTTGGAGCTATTCTAGGATAGATTATTACAACTTTGAAAGCTAGAAGAGTTATGATCGGCACAATGACCATCCGTGATTCCAGAGGACCACTGATGAAACATGTTATTTCCTGACAGAGAGGTGGTGTATTTAGGGTGCAGAATGAGACATATATATTTTTGTATACAACCAATGAGGGAATTTGTTTTGCCTAATTGTGTATATTTGTGACAAGGAATTTGTTTCTCTTTTTTCAGTGAGTAGGAGAAAGAGAAAATGGATTTCTGTTCATTTAAACGTATAAAAATAGAGAAGTGTGGGGTGCTATAGATGTGGAATGTTTCTTATACCCTTTCTTATGAGGTCACTGTATTGTTAGCTTGGCTTAATTATTTTGCTTTGTGATAAGAGACCTCTCATGGAGTTGAGTTAATGTGTAAATGTTTGTAATTTAAAAGAAACACATCAATAGAACTTTTAAAATGTTGGGGTTTTTTTCACTTTAAAAAAGAGATTCTTGTTCAGGTGGAGCTTGAACTAGGCTTCAGAAATTATTTTCAGCTCTTAGATTTGAGGATTCTGAGTTTCTCTAAGTTGCTGTGTCTATAGGATTTATAGGGTTTTAAAACAATTTGTCTCAAAGAGTTGATGTATCCCCTTACATGAAATGCTTCTCTATTAATATGTTTAGCAAAATCTCTCTTAGTACATGGTGCACAAGTAAGCTCTCACACAGCCCTCATCCATATTTTCTCACATTACCAATGAGTAGGGTCCAAATGAGGGAATTTTTACTACTATTGGAACTGATCAATTCTAGGTGACAATGGTCATCATTGTGCAAGAAATCTTGCTATATTTGTTTTTGCCTATTTGGAAGCCAAATCAGCATAAAGATGGGGAGAGGGTAGGAATATTCCATAAACTATAGAAGAACTTCTCTCTCGGATGACTAAATTAAAAGCATCTCTCTGAGCTGATTGAGTTGGCCCTGAATCTCCCTCCCCAGCCCATCTCTGCTGTGACATCCGCCTTGGGGATGCTACTTGCTCCCAATGGAGTCTTACAGATGCACTGAGGAGCTATCAGGGCTGAAATAGAAGTGATGTCATCCTTCCTTTCTCCCTTCTGCTTCCTACAAGAGGAGATGATACTCTAGAGCCCTATTCTGCTGGTTTGATCTGATTAGCAAGAAGGAAGCTTCCCATTCCACAGCTAATTATTCTGTTTTCAATCCCTTTTTAAGAGACAGCCACCATTGTCCTAGTGATTGGCACCCCTGAGTGATTAGATATAAGAATGGACTCTCTTCCCTGTTTGTCCTCAGATCTCGTTTGTGGGAAGGTCTCTACCTCCCCATCCTTCTGGATGAAGAAGCCCAGGAATCATTAGTACTTTGGCATCTCCCCTCTGATACACATGCTAATGCAAACGAGATAACATTCAAAGTCACTCCATAAGATCTTCCCTTTTCCACTCTTAACCAGTGTGGTGTGTTTGGAAGGTTGTAAGCTAGTGAATGTCGACATTTTTCATTCAAATAATAACAGTTGGCATTTATATAGTACTGCTTTGAAAAACTCTCTACAGAATTTATTGCCTTTGAGCCTCGCAACCACCTTGTGAGTTGGGTGTTATTTTCCCCATTTTATAAATGAGAAAACAAAGGCTCAAAGACGAGGGACTCATCCAAGGTCATACAGGAGGTGTCTTAGGTGAGATTTGAACTGAAGTCTTACAGCTCCAAGCCCAGAGCTCTATCCACAAAGCCACCCTGAGTGAAGACTGAGAACCATGACCCCTCGTGGCTGTCCTGTGCTGGTGGTTTCTTTCCTTGTGTCCACTCAGTTCATCTTCATTGTGTTCTTTTAAAAAACAAACAGCCCCCTGACAAGTCTGCCTCAAATTTACTGCAGCCTTTTTTCTTTTCTTTTTTTGTCCTAGTAATGAAATTGTAAATGCAGCATTTCTTTCATTACCTATTCATTAAAGATACGACATGAAAACAGAGTTTCCATGGAAATGGCTCCATGGCTTCTGAGGACCTAGTAAGAATCTCATTGTTTACCCTAGAGCCCAGATAACGGATGGGGGCCCACTGGCGCTGCAGAAGCCTCATGGAGATCATACAGGGGAAAAGGTGACTTGACTGGCATTCTGCTAAATGCTGTATGCAAGCAGAGAGTTTTTAATCACCGCAATGAAGAGTTTTATGACAGAAAGAAAAAGAATGTGAGCTCCAAATCTCTCAGCATGTTGGAGGTGAAATATCTAAAGATGTCAAATGAAGACAGCCAAGTCAGGGGGTTACAAATGGTCCCCCTGGATGTTGCAAACCCACCCAGTCCATCCACAGAAAGGGATTTTTCTGTTGAACAAATTGGTGAAATTCACATTGGTCGAATAGTGAGATGAGCATCATTCGCTGAGTAATTAATCAAAAGCCACCATGGCGACTAAAGACAGAAATTGAGTTTGGGGCATTTTTTTTAGAACAGCTGACACCACTGAAGTGGTTTTAAATGAGCCCGTGAAATGTGGGACATTAGTTTGAAATGAGAGCTCTCAGTGCCTGAAATGCTCTGCGGAGTTCTCTTAATGTTCTGCGGCAACTGTAGGGGTGGGGGCCAGGGGACTGGATGCTTTGTTCATTAACCTTCCATCGGAATACAGAACTGGCAGTCCGATGGGCGAGCACCCACCTAAGAAAGCTGCTTCTATCTATTTCCAAAGCTAGGGGGAGGGGAGGAGAGGAGAAGGAAAAAGATGCTTCTGGAAGGGCCTGGACCATTAATGCTTTATTAAAATTGCAGGCTCCAACATCATGGCGTGAGATCGGCTGTTACATTTTGCAGACAAAGTGATCTCATTTAGGCCTGATTTAGAAAACAGATATTAATCCAGTTCTGCATGACTGGAGCACAATTTGCTCAAAACATGCCGGAAAGTCTCTTATCCTATTAAAAATGAGTGATTCATAGTCGTCGTTTGTGCTGCAAATCCTAACTGCTTGTTTCTACATGAGGAAAAGAAAGCCAACCATGAAGGCCTGTTCAGCAGAGATGGTAGCTCTAGATGAGGCATCTTAATTAGCAAAAGCCTACCTCAAACAATTAGATAAGGCCTGAGGGTGGGTCTAGGAAGATATTCAATTCAATAACATGGATTAATTGTCTACTACCAGCCTGGTACTACGCTGGGGCACTCACTGGGGCCATCAAGATGACATCACCCATCCCTGCCCGCAAGGGGCTGATGCTCCAGTACAGGGAGGTAAATTAGGATGCAGGTTAGAGTGTGATGCCCAGAACTGGTGAGTGAGAGAGGCCTTAGAGATCCAGGGAGGGACTCCTCCTAATTAGAGAGGGCCCTGAGCAAGGGAGAAATTAAAGGCTGGTGCAAATCTAAAGATCTCTTAAAAAGTTTGCTCCCAAAAGCTATTGCTAACTTAATAATGTAGGAACTGAGTGTGGAATATTTGAAAATAGTAACATTGATGTGTTGCTGCGGGTATACTTCAAGACTCCTAAACTCCAAGAAGGAGCTTGATACAGTGCCTGGCCCATAGTAGGTAATTAATAATTGTTGACTGATTGATTGACAAGAAGGAATAATTTCAGCCTTGTAGGCCTCTCCTTCAGGGCAGAATGATATACTCTCTCCATTTTGGAGATAGCCTTTGGGAGTTGTTAGGATTCAAAAAGTTTATTGACCTATGCCCAGTGTGATAATGAGCCTCTCCAATGAAGTCACGTGGGTCCTCGGACAACTGACATTTGTTTCATTGCTGGATACATACTTTGGAGAATGTGTGTCTGTGTGTGTGTGTGTGTGTGTGTGTTTTACAGTGGAAAGGACTGTGCGGCTGGAATCAAAGGACGTTGGGTTCAAATCCAATTTCTGGCACTTTCTATCTTCCTAGGCTTCGGTTTCCAAATAAAGCATTTGGACTAGCTGACCTTGGAGGTCCCTTTAAGCTCCAGAACAAGAATCCTTTGACGATTTAGAACTTGTGCTCTCCTGGCCTAGCTGTTGAGAACCCAAGTCCACCTTCATGCCATGATGAGGTACTGGAATATGACTTCAGTGGATGAGAAGTACATATGCAATAAGAAAATGAAGTCTAAGAAAAAAAAATTTTAAATCATCCAAACGACTCCCCTTCACATGACAAAACTATTGTTCTCTCTTCTTACAATTCATCTGCTACACCTACCCTGCCCCATGCTGAAGCAACCAGCTTCCGTGATGGTTGCCAAGCTCAGCATTCGATGCCTAGGATTCACTCTCTCCTCGTCTTCACGTAGTGGAATCCAACGCTTCCTTCAAGGCTTAGTAAATGTGCCCCCTCCCATAGAAAACCTTTCATGGTTTTTTTAGTTCTTATCCTTCTTTCCCTCCTCATCTTATTATGTATCTGCTTGTCAATCAACAACCAGCCAACACTTCTTTTACTAGGGATGTAAATACAACGAATGAAATAATCCTTACTCTCAAGTTAACAGTCTGTTTACATGCTTCTAAAGCATCTTCCCGCTGTAAATCTATGAGTAAGCAATGGCCCTCCCATGGGGCACCTGAAGGTGTTTCTAGGGTAGGACAGCTGGAGAGTTTTTCTTTTTTCTTTCTAAAAAAATTTTGCTCTTTATTTTTATCATTCTTTTTAAAAATTTTGAGTCCCAAATTCTCTGTCTTTCTCCAGCTCTCCCCCCACCCATCAAGAAGGCAAGCAAAATGATCCCAATTATATATATGAAATCATGCAAAACATATTTCCGTATTAGCAATGTTACAAAAAAATCAAGAAACATAAAGAAAGTGAAAAAATTATACTTTGATTTGCACTCAGACTCTATCAGCTTTCTCTCTGAAAGTGGGTAGCCTTTTTCATCAGAGGTCCTTTGGAATTGTTTTAGGTCATTGTCTTGATAGAGGAAGTCATTAACTGTTGATTATCCCTACAACGTTGCTGTTACTGTGTACAGTATTCTCCAGGTTCTGTTCACTTTACTCTGCGTCAGTTCATATGTGTCTTCCTAGTTTTTCTGAAACCATCCTGTTCATCTTTTCTTGTAGCACAACAATATTCCATCACAATCACATGCCACAACTTGTTCAGCCATTCCCCAAGGGATGGACATCTGCTCAATTTTCCAATTCTTTGCCAACACAAAAAGAGCTGCTATAAATATTTTCTACATATAGATTCTTTTCCTTTTTCTTTGATCTCTTTGGGATACAGACTTAGTAATAGTATTGCTGGGTCAAAGGGTATATCCAGTTTTATAGCCCTTTGGGCATAGTTCCAAATTGTTCTCCAGAATGGTTAGGCCGATTTACAGCTCCACCAACAGTGTATCATTGCGCCGATTTTCCCTCACCCCCTTCAGCATTTGGCATATCTTACAGGAACAAGGTAGTACTGCAAAACTGTTTTAACTTGTATTTCTCTAATCAATAGTATTTTAGAGGGGGGCCTTCTCCAGTCATCCTTATCTGTATCTTGTCACTGGACCCAAATGGCTCCAGAGGAGAAAGTGAGGCTGGTGACTTTGCACAGTCTACCTCACTTAAATCCAATTCACTTGTAAGCCATGCCATCAACTTCTTGATGTTGTGGTCCTCTTCAGGAAGGAAGGACAAATAGTGGCAAGCAGTTTAGAGCATTTTGTGCTTTAATTAGACATAGCTTTGATTTCTTCTGAAAACTGCCTGTCTATATTCTTTGACAATTTGTCAACTGGGGAGTGGCTTTTATTGTTATAAGTTTGACTCGGTTCCCTATATATTTGAGAAATGAGGCCTCTATCAGTGAAACTTGCCATAAAAATTCTTGATATTACTTCACTGTCTATAGTGCCTTTTAGTATAATGTAGTTTTCCTGATTACCTCTTTTAGTTAGGCCTGGTTTCGCTGTTACTTTGTCTGAGATCACGATTGCTACCCTTGCCTTTTTCACGTCAGCTGAAGCGTAGCAGGTCTGCTCTAGCCCTTATTTTAAGCCTGCATGTGTCTTTTTGTTTCAATGTGTTTCTTATAGGCAACATATTGTTGGATTCTGGTTTCTAATCCATTCTGCTGTCGGCTTTCATTTGACAGGAGAGTTCATTTCCTTTACATTCATAGTTATGATTACTAACTGTGCATTTCCCTCCATCCTGTTCTCTTCTATTTATCCTTCTCGCTTTCTCTTTTTACCCTGCCCCTCCGTGAGAGTCTGTTTTGCTTCCGACCACTGCCTTCCTTTTATCACTGCCCCTTTTCTTTCATCCCTTTCCCCTCCAACTTTCCTGTTAGAGAGTAGCTCTCTATAACCAACTGAGTGTGTCTATATAATATGTTCTTCTCTCTTTGAGCCAGTCCTGATAACAGTGAGGCTCAAAGAGTTGCCTGCCCCACACCCATTTTTCCCTCTACTGTAAAAGCTCTTCCTTGGTGTCTTTTACACGTGAGCCCATTTTCCCCATTATTCCTTTCCCATCCCTCCTTCTCCCAGTGCATTCCTCTTTCTCGCCCCTTCGTTTTTTTTTTAGATCATCCCAACATAATCATCTCCTCCTAACTTCCCTAATGATGATAAAGTAGCTTTGGTGGGGGGGGGTCCTCTTGGATACCTGGAATCCAGACTTATTCTGACAATGTTCTGCACATCAGAATATAGGCTTCTTGAGGGTAAGGACCATCTTCATATCTGTCCTTGTATCTATAGCCCTGGCACGGCATGTAGCATATTGTAGGTACTTTAAAAAGCTTGTTAATAAGTGAATGGATTTGAATCACTCGGACAGGAAACTCAGAGAAAAGAGGGTGGGATAGTGGGGGGGAGCGGAGAGTTTTGTAAGCTGGATATCTCAATGAGCAGAGGTCTGGACCAGGCGCCAGGACACTGGGCACGGCTCTTCAGAGCTGCGGGTGTGGATTAGATGATCTCAAATGTCTCGTCTTGCTCTAAAACCCTAGGAAGTTTTCTCCTCAGACATTCTGCCAGATGAAACCCCCTTTTCCTGTGTGTACTGCCAAGTCAGGAAATTCCAGGACGACCAGCTCAGGACCCCTCCTGTTTCTATCATTCTGTGATAATTCCAGTAATGCAAACAGCAGGCCTGCAGGGGGTGAGGATGGGGAGGGCAGCGAAGGGGAAAGGAAAGAGAGAGGGAGAGACCTTTAGCAAGGACAGGAAAACTCCTTTCCCTGCCTCCAACCAGCTGGAGAAAATGTCCACTTTCTTTCCAAAGCCACCTAGAGACGCTTTGTCACGCACCACATTTCTGATGCATCTATTCCGATTACTTCTCGCAGAGCATTTCTTGGAAGATACAAAAGGACTGTAGACTTTCTCATGATCGCATAATTATATATGGTACTTGGGGGAAGAGGGAGGAGGTTTCAACTGGGCCTGCCCCGGCAGGATCTGGATCTTCTCCCTCATTCCGCCTTTGTAGTGGGCAGGGGAGAGAAACTTGGTAAAAGAAGGGGGTGAGGGGAGAGGGCTTTAGTATCTGATGACATCGTGTGGCCCGAGCACTTGGCACACCTCAATATGGAAGATTTAGAGCTGGAAGGGACCCCAGAGGCCATCTATCCCGGCCCCCTCATTTTACAAAGGAGGAGACTAAGTCCCACAGAAGTCATGTGACTTGTCCGTGGCCACGCACCTGGTAAGTGGGAAAGCAGGATTTGAACTCGGGTCTTTCCCGACTCTAAGCTCGACGTGCTTTTGGCTACACTGTGCTTGAGACTCAGGGATAGTACCTCACCTCCTAGGTTGCAGGAGCCAGAGGCAGATGGAGGAAGACGAGTTTGGGCCCAGGCTCCTGCAGGGAGCGTGATGAGAGCTCCTGGACCCCTCCCCCCTCCAGAACCATGAGTCACCTGGACCCCCCAGGGGGAGGAGTCTGCCTTGCCTTCCTCTGGCTTCATGGTGAGTCATGTGGTCCCATCACAGCCTTACCAAGGAATTTTTATTGATTTCTTATTTAGGAAATCAAAGGTAAGCAGAGATTGTGTTTCTTATGCTAAGAGAGCACAGTAAGCCCCCCAGAGTTTAGACTCTTACCTTCTACCCAAATATTTTGGGACATTCTACCAACAGAGATTTGGGGGTGGGTGATTCGCCCCATTTTCCTATTGACTGCCATTGGTTTTCTCTGCTGGGAGGACTTGAAGGGAAAGGCTTTAAGAAGCCGAGCATCGCACCTTCTGGGATTCTCTCCAGCTGCCCGGAGCTCCTTCTCCCCCCACCGCTGTTTGACTGATACTCGGCCGTGCTCGCCCGGCAGTGGGCAGAGCCACATGCCCTCAGCTACAGCGGCTCCCCAAAAAGGGGCCTGGGAGGGCCGTCATTTCCTCTCTGGCTGTACATGTCCTAACTGGGCAGGACCTTTACTAACAAACCCAGAGGGAATTCCATTTGCCAGAAGTCTCTTGCAGAGTTTACTGAAGTGCCTGCCTGGCATGTCCAGCCCACCTCCTTGGCCCACAAAGAGCTGCTCTGCTGATACCCTTCAGCTCGGGGGAAGAATTTCTGTGCATTGTCAAGGTCAGAGAGGAAAGAGGGGAATAGAGAGATGGAGCAGACCGGACCGTGAGGAAGGGACACGTCAAAGCCACACACCAAAAACCCTTTGCCCAATGGATCACCGTAGTGATGGGGTCTTTCTTTACCGTTGGAGTGTGCACAGCTCACGACAGCTTCCTCCTGCCTCACAGCTCCTGGGTGGGGTGAGGGATGGCTTGGAGATTATTATTTTTTTAGAAATCTGTTTTGTGTTAGATGTATGCTGTCCCTTAGCCCAAGACCAGACACAGAAGTTCCTATCCAGTGGCATAAATTGTAATTCTAGACCTTCTCAGAAAAGATTTTCTCAGAGGGCAAGTAGTTTCCCCCCACTACCACCGCCAATGGCTAATTGTTAAATAAACATGCCTCTGATGTTAGACTGCCTTTTACGGACCACCCAGTATTCAGTCGGTCAGTCAACAAGCATTTATTAAGTGCTTACTATGTGCCAGACCCCGTTATAAACACTGGGGATGGAAACAAAGGTAATCAATATGGCAGGGATGAGAGTGGGGTGGATTGAGGTAGGAGGTCTCAACAATCACATCCCGTGCCTGACGTTGACCTCCTAAGGGATCTTGGGGGGCGGGGCATCTTGCTGCTCCGGAGTTGTAAGATTTGAGAAGTCTCAGAGACTCTGGCAGTTTTCCAACATGCTTTACCTGTGTTTTCCTTCAGCCTCAGGATGGTGGATGAGAATCAGCTCTGAAAGGGTTAAAGGAAGACTCCTCAGTGGCTGGAGTATGCCTAGAACAGGAAAGTGGACCCAAGGGTCAGGGAGTCCCAAGCACCAGACCCTCAGAATGATCAGCTGATTCTAGGAAAAAGGGAAAGAATCATCAAAATAATAGTGGAATGGCACAAACCCAACTTATGGGGTACCCTCAAATAAGCAAACTATTTTGCCTTTCCAATTTAGTTGGAAAAAAGTGAGTAATCAAAACCATACCCCCAACATACCCCACATTCCTAGCTGGCCATGGCACTGTATTGAAAGCCAGAGGACCCGGGTTCCAATCCCATCTCTGCTACATACTCGTTGGGTGATGTTGGACAATTCACTTTAACACCCTGAGTCTCAGTTTCCCTGTCTGTAAACTAGGAAGGTTGGGAGAGAAGCTGCTGCGGTCTCTTGCACCTCTAATTCTGTGATCTCTAGGGATAGTGTTGTCAACAGATGGGGCTGAAGAGAACGCAGGATCTGGAGTCAGACCTGGGATCGAATACAGGCTCTGGCACTGATCCCCCGTGTCATCTTGGACAAATCACTTCTCCTTTCTGGGTCTCAGTTTTCTCTCACATAAAACAAAAGAGTAGGGTCAGATGAGCTCCAAGGTCTCTTCCAGACCTAAAGACATAAATCCTATGACTCAGAGTCAGGAAAGCCTGGGTTTAAATCCCACCCCTGACATTTATTAGCTAAAGGATTTCCCAGAGCCTCAGTTTCCTCATCTGTAAAATGTGGCTAATAATGTCAGTAGCACCCATCTCACAAGGTTGTTAGAACACTCCAATGAAATAATATTAAGAAAGTGCTTGGCAAACTTTAACGTGCTCTAAAAGTGAAAACTGGTGTTACTGTCTGTGGTATTCTGAGTAAGTCACTTAGGTTCTTTAGGTCCCCGTTTCCCCATCTGTAAAATGGGGAGGGGGTGGGCTAGATGATCTCTGTCCTCCATTCGAGCTCTAAGGTTTAAAACTCCAGCTGCCCCTGGCTCAGAACACACGCATCCCACCCAGGTCCATTCCTGTCCTTCTCCAATTCTGAAGGGCAATCACTTACATTCAGAAAGGTGGTCTTGAGCAAGGGTCTACCCAGGTCTCAAAGGAAGCGTCAAGGACATCTACTCTCCTGTACTTTCTAAGTCATGAGAATAAAATCCATTAGAGAAGAGAAAAGAGCATTTCTTTCAAAGGGTTGAGGGAATGGAGGATGTTTAGTCTGAAGAATAAAAGATGGGGTTGGGGGGGAGCGAGATAATTGTCTTCAGATATTTGTCTGTCCTGCAGAATGTTTAAACCTGGGAAGAGAATTTGAGGAAGTTTAGATTTGTGCTTTCAAGTTTCTCTTTGAACGTTCCCATTTTTTGTGTTAGTTTCCCAAACAAACTGAAACGTATTAATTTTCCAAGCTCTTGGCTGTATTGGAAGTGGTCTCAAGTTCAAACCCACAAAATTCTTAGATTGGGTCGTTCTCAGCAGAAACTTCCAACTCCATTTTCAATGACTACTTGAAGGGAGGGAAATTTTATTGACTTTTAAAAAAATGTTGCCTGTTCTGTGAGCAGCAAAATGATGTGTACCCTAGATTTTGGAAGCCTGGGTTTCCAGGGTTCAGAAAAAGGAAGTATTTTATAGTTCAGTGCCATAACTAGGGTAGGACCACTGGAACCTTGCCTAAGCATGATGACATCTGGGGGTGACCTCCTTCCTCGTGCTTTTCCTTTGGCCTACTGACATATTTAAGGATATTCTTCTGCTGCCTGGTAAGCCCACCCCATCCCAAGGATCACCCCCTCTCCGAAGTCTCTTTCTATCCTCTTCTGTTGTTGTTCATCCTTCATTCTCAAAGAGGACTCATATTCCCGCACCCCCCCACCAACCTGTTCCTTGACCTGGATGCATTCTTTGTTCCAATCCCTCTTTGACATAAGTTCTGGAATTCCTAGTTATAATTTTGCCATGGCATGAAATTTCACAAAGGAAGGTAGTGCAAATGGGATAGGAAGCCATTAAGAGAGAAATTCCAAAGACAAAACAAAACAAAAATATTCCAATGAAAAAGAAAAGGTGGAGCTATGTAAAGAGACCAAAAGGAATGCCTACGGACCTCATAGAATTTAGGTTTTTAAAAAGCCTGTGTGGTAATAATAATGATCACTTACATTTATATAATGCAAACTTTAAAGCTTATAAAACCTTTCCTTTATAATGACCCTCACAGGTAGGCAGTACAGGTAGTATTATCCCCATTTTACAGATGAGGAAACTGAGGTTTGGAGAGGTGCCGTGACCTATGAAGTTTATAAGGGTCTCAATTGAGCCCAGGTGTCCAGCTCCACTAGGCTACACTGCCCCGCTCCAGACGAGAAGGAAGAAGAGAGAGCTGTTAATGGGGGAGGAAGAGCAGCTTGTTGTTTCTCTAAGAATAAGACTGAGGACAACACAAAGGGATGTGTTTGGCCCTGCTTGAGAAAAGAGAAAGTCAAAATGGAAAGGTATCATGCTGGCGCCCAGCTCGGATAAGGTGTTGATGACAGACCATGGAGAGAAATAGGAATTACTCAGTTCTTGCTTTGCTCTCTTCTGCCGAGGAGACCAGTTTCAGGTGGGGGCAGAGAGGACAGAAATTGTTAATAGGGAGTCGAAATATAGGGAAGGGAGGGGAAGGAGAGAAAATACTGAGCTCCATTCAATAATTTTGTCTAACGATCACGTCCATTTTGTTCATCCTAGCCTGTCTCTATCTCACCTGTACACAATTGTTGCAATGCTGTTACCCCCTCCCCCCCATACCCACTGTGAGCTCCTTGAGAGTTATCTTTCTTCATATAACTTCCTGGCACATAGTAGGTGCTTAATAAATGCTTATTGACTTGACAAACCCAAGTATGGAAAGAACTGTCAGGTGAGATTGCTAAGCCACTATTGGGAAAAATCATGGAAAGAAAGAAGTGGATCACAGAAATGGAAAAGGACACAGTCCAATGCTTTCGCATAGTAGGCCATCACTGACATGTACTAGGTGCTTACTAAATGTTTGTTGCCTGACTGAAATGTCCTGACCTTTAAAGGGAATGGGCAAAAGGATGGAGGTCATGTGCAAGGAACAAACAACCATGGATGAAGGTGGGAAAGAGTGCAAACTCTTGATCAGTGAGCTTGATTTCAATTACTGGAAATATTCTGGATCACATTATTAAAGGAAAAGTTTGTGAATATTTAGAAAGAAAGGGAAGCTGTGATGATTAATAGGTATCATAGCTTCAAGAAGAGCATGTCCCTCCAGACTGATAGCATTTCTTTCTCTTTGGTGGGGGGGGGGGGACATAGGGCAGCTAGAATGCTAGGGATGCTGGATGGCTAGATTTTAACCAAGTCTAACAAAATTTCTCCGATTACCCTTGTGTGCAGGACCAAGAGATGATATCATAGTGAGGTAAACTCAGAACTGATTGAAAGGCCAGAGTCATTGAGTAGTGGGATTAACGGGGTGCTACCAGTGTGCTAGGATGTCTTCCCTGGTGTGTCCTAGGGACCCATGCTTGGTTCTGTGCTGTGAAACTTTTTTAAAATCAAGGCATGGCTGAAGGCGTAGGTGGTGACTAGATTGTCAGATCTGCAGATGACATGAAGCTGAGAGGGATAGCTTAGACAGTGGATGACAGAATCAAATTCTCAAAAGATCTTGATAGAGTAGAATTCAATCCAATATAAGCCCACAAGCATTTATTATTTAAATGGATGATGGTCTAATAAGATGGAATTTTACAAGGATGAGTATAAAGTCTTACATTTAGGTTAAAAGAAATCAGCTTCAAAATGGAGGAGGTATGACCAGATGGCAATTTGTGAAAAATCACTCCCAGAATTCAACGCATCACAACACAACACATCATATCACGACACGACACATCACAACACAGCACAGCACAGTACAAGAATCCAGTGGGTACTGGTGAACTACAGACTCATGAGTCAACTGCATGCCATGGTGGCCATGGTAGCCAAAGGCACAAGGGAGGACTGTGTCCCTGAGCTCTCCCCTGACCAGACCACCCCTAATGGATTGTGTGCTGTCCTGGGGGTCACAGTTAGAAAGGATTTTGATCATCTGGGTGACCAGAGGAGGGTGACCCTGTGAACTGACTGAGGATGGCTCACTTGAAGGAAAAGAGACTGGGAGGGATATAATAACCATGTTCAAGTTTCTGGGGATGCCGAGTACGGGAGACTAGGCTTGTTCTGTTTGCCCCGAGGAAAGAACAAGGAGTGAGGGGTGGGAGTTGTAGAAGAGCTGATTTTGGCTCCTTCTAAGGACAGTCTTCGTAACAATGACAAACCCTTCCAGAGTTGGATGGGTGGGCTGGAGGGGACTGGGCTCCCCTCCTGGGGGGGGGGGGTCTCCCAGCAGAGTGAGCATGATCACCTCTTGGTTGTGGAGAGGATTCTCATTCAGGAAGGGGTCCATCTAGGTGGCCTTGAAAGCCCCTCCCGCCACTGAGACTGTGGAACTCTGGGATTCCATGGCTTACCCTGGCTGTTTAACAATTTACCCTTAAGGATACTTGGAAGAAGGCCCAAATGAACACAGTGGAAATATGTTTTCTCTGCCAAGAACTGCCCTTGGGCCCTACATTGTAAGTGAAATAGAGCATTAAATTCCCAAACCAACCAACATGCTGAGCTCCAAAGCTTTGACCATGACCAGTGGCACTGTATGACAGGTAGTGTATATGATTTCCACGATCAAAGGCCACTTCCTCCAGGAAGCTTCCTTAAAGCCCTCTGGTTGCTAATGGCTTTCCCCTTCAGATCTCAAAGTGTTCTTTGTTGTGTGGCTTTCCAATGTGCTCATCCTATAAACCTGTATGTATATGGTGCACTCTGTTGGGTGGGGATAATCTGAACCTTGTGTCTCCCCAAATGACCAGCATCCGAAGGCATAAAATCAATGGTCATTGTCTCGCCTTGTATTTTAGTCACATGAAGAGGCCACTAAACATTTATTAAGCACCTGCTGAGTGCCAGGTACCATGCTAAATGTAGCTAGGTCTACAAAGATAAGCAACGAGCAGCCCCTTGGCTTACAGAGCTCCCAGTCTAATGAGGGAGGCAACATGCAAAAAACCACGTGGAAAAGCTAAGGCAAGTGCTAGGAAACATTGTACTGAAATGATGAGTGGAGGAAAAGTTTTATAAATTGATTTATTTTTGCTCAGTGTTTACCTTCTCTACTCAGCAAATACAAAGGTTTTACTAGTGTACTACTGCTTTCTTTCAAAGAAAGGATTGTTTTCTGTGACTTCTTGCAATCCCGGGACTTTCATCCAGAGGGATACTTACAGGTCCACTAAGCCAGCCTTCTACCAGACAGACGTTCTCTCTGCGGCCCTCCTGGTGGTCTGTCTGCCTTCTTGGATCATTCCAGGTACAGGGACCTCACTGTTTGGCAAGGAATCTCATCACACTGGCAAGTGTGTTGGTAAGTGTTCCCTGCACTTGAGCTGAAGAGTGAGACCTTGCAATTCCCACCCTTGATTCTAGCTCTCTCTGTGGGACAACATCCATCAGTGGGGAATGAATCTACTCTCTTAAAATATAATGCAACACAACACAACACAATACAATACTGTTTTCTCCAGCGGATTGATTCCTTTTATTATCCCTTTGTCGTTATTCAGTCATTTTGGTTGTGTCTGACTCTTCGTGACCCCATTTGGGGTTTTCTTGGTAGAAATACTGGAGTGGTTTGCCATTTCCATCTCTAGCTCATTTTACAGATGAGGAAACTGAGGCAAACAGGGTGACGTGACTTACCCAGGGTCACCTGGCTAGTAAGTGTCTGCATCCAGATTTGAATTCATGCAGGTGAGTCTTCTTGACTCCAGGCCTGGTGCTCTGTGCTCTATGGCACCCCACAGCCGCCATTTTTTTTTATTATCCCTACTCTCTCCTTTATCTCCTTGCCTGCTGTCTCTTCTTCCCTCTTGCCTACGTGTCTTGCATGCCTGTCTCCCCAAACTTCAGACCCTTCACTTGCTCAATCCATTACCGCTCACTAGTACCCTATATATCTTCTCCCTCCTGTAGCTAAATTCCTTGAGAAGTGTGCTGACCGTTGGTTCTTATTTGTTTGTCCTCACTGTCTCTCACTGTATTTCCTGGAGCTTGGTTTGCTCGGGTTGCTACGTGAGCAAGTCTCTTAAGCTATGTTGCCACTTGCAAAATTGAACAAGATGGCCCCAGGAGTCCTTCCAGTTCTAAATTTAAGGCCCTAGGCTTCTATGATCCTAGCAAATACATTGCTTGGAGTTTTTTTCTTGTCAACACCTCTCTTCACATTCAAAAATGACGCTAAGTGAATAGCACAGAAGCATCATCTCTGGAGAGGCACAAAATTATGGCAACTGTTTCCTTCAAAGCTCCACTTGTCCCTTTGTTGTTTTTGAAGTTCAAGGGTCACCTCTGACCGAAGCCTTTCCTCCCACCTCTACCCCCAGCGCTGGTGCCCCTCCATCCATCTTGTAATTACATATTAATTTGGTATCCTCATGCATACACATTGTCTCCCCCAGTAGAACATAAGCTCTTGAGGACAAGGACGATTCCTTTTTTGAGCATGAATCCCACTGGCTTTGTATCCTCAGCACATTACACAGTGCCTAACAGAGTAATGGCTTAGTAAATTCTTGTGGTTGGATTGATTAGAACTGTGAATGCCGCAGACTGGGGGATTTTGGAAAGGAGGGGAGAGATCACTAGAAAGGTCCTGAACATCAGGGACCTTAAGGTCAGTCAGCATTTATTGGGCACCTACTCAGTGCCGGGCACAGTACTAAGTACTAGAGATACAAAGAAAGGCCAATGAGGGTCGCTACCCTCTGAGAGTTCATTCTAACAACAGAGACAACATACACACAGTAAAGTATAAAGGGAATGTATTCAGTTAAATTAGAGATCATTAACAGAGGCCTCATGATGGAGTTGGCAGTGATGGGCAGCCTGCCACAGGTCAGTGTTTAAATGTGGAAATTCCACGAATAATGTTATTCCTCCTTTTTTCCCTGAGAAATAACAAATGGAAATTGTTCACTACATCCTTCTTTTCATAGAACATTTGTGCTTCCGGTTCCCTCCATGTGATCTCGAAAGTCATTCACGTTCGATAGACAGACAGATCGTGGGCAGACAACAAGAAGAACAATCCTAGGATTTTAGTTCTGCCCGCTGACGGAACCTCATCACTAACGGCAAACTGGTCTAGGCTGGAGACGAAGTAGCAGCCAATGGAACCTGAAGTAAATTAGGACAAAGGTGATACACGTCCTTCCCGTTGGTGGAGAGGTGGGGGCCTGTGGGTATGCAAAGTGGCATACCTTGCTAGACTGGCTCGCTTTGTCAATCAGTTTTGCTTAACTTTTCCTCTTCCCTCCCCCAGTTAGAATCCCTCAACTCCTTCCAATCTCAGCTCAAGCATCACCTCCTGCATGAAGCACATCATGTCCCCAGCTGCTATCCCCAAATTACCTTGCTTTTAATTTATACAGATTTTATATATTCTCACATATGTAGGCATGTTGCTTCCCACAGAAGAAAACAGCTTCCTCTAGGTCAAGGGTAGGAAGTAGTTTGGTTTTATATTTCCGGTGCCTGGAAGAGAAGAGGCTTAAATACCTGTTACAACAGAGACTATAAATGCTCATTGATGGATTGATTTGTTACAGGGGAGAGTTCAATTAGGGCTAGGGACTGAGAATCAGAAAATGACGGATTTTTTTTTTAAAGCATCAGTAAAAAGGGTGAGGGGAATGAGTTGGTGGTGAAGCCAAAGCCAGCTCCTCTATCTTCAACCTAAACAGTGCTGTTATTTAGGGGCTGCATCCTGGATGGTCAGTTCTCCTTGTCTGCGGGTCCCAGGGGCTCCCGATGTCTGCCCTCTTTCAGGATTTCCTTCTGACATCTCAAGAAGTAAATCTCTGCTGCTGGTATCAGGTTTGTGCTAAAGCCCAGCTTCCAGGATCAGACGGTTCTGGAGCCTCTGCGTCTCAGGAGACACATTCTGGAACTTTCCATCAGACAAATAAGCCTGAGATGATTCATCCCCAGCTTAAGGGGCAGCTGCTGTATTTAGGGAATGACACCTTTCTCTGTCAAGATTCATGATGGGGGTTTTAAGTTGCCAACACCAGAGGCCCCGGCCAGTGATTCAGCAGGCAGCACGCTAATATATCCTTTTTTTTTTTTTTTTTGCTAGGTAGAAAGAGTCAAGACTTAGTAAAAGCTGAGGAAAAGTAAATCTGTTTTTGAAACCTTTCCTCCGTTCAAATTTCAAGTGTGATAGATATACTGCAGCATGAGGCTGGTCCTTAAAACCGCAAATGTGCTCTGGCATTTATTCGTTAAACAGCAGTGCCATGTAACAGCCAACATCCTGAATTCAAGAAGACTGACCACAAAGTCAAGAAGATCTGGGTCAAGTGCCTGCCTTGGCAGGTAACCCAAGTCACTTCATCTCTCAGTGCCCCAAATATGACCGCAGATCAGAGGTCAGTTGGAAAACTTCTCCAGTTTTTAGTGCCCCTGGCCTCAAAGTACATTGCGTTTATTTACTATATATCTTGCATTGATATACCTGTAAACATGGCATTTCCCTCTCCAGAGCATGCTCGAGCCAGCTGGAACCAGTTTGAAGAGCTGATGGTTAAATTTTCAGTGTAAGCATTTACACCTGGGAAATCAGCAAATGCTACAAATCAGGGCGTGATTGATTGTTTTGCTGAATGTCTGCACTTAAGAAGTGATGGAGAAAATGTTCATAATATTGCTGATTAAACTTAAGAGTGTGGGCTATACTTTTTGGGGGGGAGGAGCTAGTTGTTACATATACATGCATACATGCATATGTGTTTATTAGCATACTACTGCAGACCTCTCCCCAGTAGAGTGTAAATTCCTTGAAGGCCGGGGCTATCTTATTTTTGTATTTGTATAACCAGCACCTGAAGTGTCTGGCCCACTTTACCCTTAGTTGTTATTATATTGAGCTGAATAACTTTAGGGGACAGTGAGATGGTGCCATAATGCACAGAGTGCCGAGCTTAGAGTCAGGAAGACTCATCTTCGTGAGTTCAAATCCCAGCCTCAGACACTTACCAGCTGAGTGACCCTGGGCAGGTGACTTAACCCTGTTTGCCTCAGTTTCCTCCTCTGTAAAATGAACTGGAGAAGGAAATGGCAAACCACTCCAGTATCTCTGCCAAGAAAATCCCAAATGGGGGTCATGAAGAGTTGGACACAACTGAAAAAATGCCTGAAAATATACTGCCAGGGCTCTGCTTACTCAAATGAGAAGGATACTGGATGAAACTATAGGAAAGCACAGTTCTCAAACTGTTCCATAATGCTCCTCTGTTTTATTATGTTTCCTAAATGGTTGTGATTAATTTCTTAATGAAGGGAGTTCACGTAATGAAAGTTCTCCCACATTGATCAAATCCTATTTCCAGACCATCCTTCCTCCCCCCTCATTGTCTAATGCTTCAGTCTACAGTTGTTCTTTTTTCTGATCTGCTAGCAATCCTCTCCAACAATGTCTTTCTCTAGTACAATAAAAAAAAAACAACAAATTAAAATTGAAATACGATTCCTATGGCTTTTTTGTTGGAAAGCTTCTAAACTCAAAGTTTTAAAAAAAGTTGTTATAAAATATATAAAAAGTTTTTATAAAATGGGATTCTTGACCAAGGCTTCCTTATGTTCCCAGGCACCTTATTGGACAACATGTAATGTAAAGCCATAGAAATACCTTTTTGTTGGACAGAATTCCTTGTCACGGTCGGCTTTATCCAAGGGTTTGTAGCAGGAGAAGATTGTTTTCATTTTTAATGCAAATTCCAGCTTGCTTGCCACTGTTGAATGGAAGCAACTGAGAAGCTCTTGTGGTCTTAGGACTGTTACTAGTAATTCATAGGAATTGATGACCTGGAGAGCAGGCAGATCTTCACTGTTTCATAGCAGAGATGATAAATACAACTCTTTGTGGTCAGGACCTCCCCCCTTCCCCCACACACGCTTTTTTTTTTTTAATCTTTAAACAATCATTAAAACTGCTGGAAATACCACTGAGTCCAACTGGAGTTTGCCATCCTTGGAGAGCTTTATGCCTCCTGGAGAAGAATTCCTTATAATAACAGAGCCCTGGGCCTGACTATGTTCATGTAAACCAGAAGACTACTTGGAAAGTAGGGTTGGACGACAGAGTAAATGGCCTGTGTCTTTCCAGAGGTGCAAACCCTGATCAGGGAGGCTCTCCAGTCCAAAGCCTACCTAGGAATTACGGGAAAACAAGGGGTCTTGTCCTTTTGCTCTGGGGTCCCAAAACCCCTGAGAATCAAAATTATCTTGTATTTGTTTGGAATTTGTTTTCGGTATCCTGGTTTATAAACATTTGTTCCCTGATAGAATAGAAAAGCCTTGAAGGCAGGGACCATTTCACTTCTGTCTTTGTGTTACCAGCACCTGACACACAGTAGGTTATTAATAACATCACTAACATTTTAAAATAAATGCTTATTAATTGACTTTAATCATGACAGGACTTAATAATCCAGGCTACCTGTTGCCATTATTTCACTGAATCTCAAAGGAAAATCATTTTTAAAACTTGTTTTTCTCTTTCCTTTTCAAGAAGTTTCAAATAAGGAATTTTTGGTGTCATTAATGCTTTTTGTGTCACTCATCCATTCAACAAACATTTATTAAGCATCTACTATGTGCACTGTCCTTCATGGAGACACAGAGATCCAAAGGAGAGCATCCCTGACCTCAAATGATTAGAATCGAGCAGGGAGAATATGGCACGTAAACAGATCTATACAGCCCAAAACAGACCATGACACACACAGAAGAGAAGTAAAAAGTGCTCTGAGATCCAGTAATAGAAGGAGCGGAGAAAGCTTCATTGGAGCTGGGCTTGGAAGACCAGTCATTCATATCCTGTTAATAGACAGAGATGAGTTAGTTCTCCAATATGCCTAAAACACAGAATTCTGCGTATAGAGACCAGACTGGAATTTATCGCTGGAGGGAAGTGGCCCAAAGATTAGCAGCCTTTTCCAACCAGCCCAACCCTTGGCCCTTCCATAAAACAGAAGAGCATTAAGGAAGAGCAATAATAATATGTGTGTATGTATGTGCTGCCTGCTAGGTGTCAGACACAGTGCAAAGTGCTTTACAAGTCTTATTTCATTTGATCTCCACAACAACCCTGAGAGGTAGGCGCTATTATTTTTTAAATATATATTTTATTTTTCCCTCCAATTACATGTTAAAATAATTTTTAAAATTTTATTTTTCTAAAACGTAAATACACAATAAGAAAAGAAAAAGAAACACTGTAAACTTAAATATTGAAACAAATACAAAATAAGAAAAGAAAAAACATGGCATGTGCACAACAGAACTAAAACAATATTTTTAACGTTTGAGTTTTTTTGAAGTTTTAAAACTTCCATCCCTCCCCCCTTCCTGAGATGGTAAACCATCAGATATAGGTTACATATATGTGCAATCATGTAAAACATTTCCATATTAGTCATTTTGCACAAGAAGACTCAAATAAAAGAAGAAAAGAAAGTGAAAAATAGCCTCCTTCAGTCTGTATTCAAACAATATCAGTTCTTTCTCTGGAGGCGGGTAGCATGCTTCATCATTAGTCTTTTGGGATTGTCTTGGATCATTGCATTGCTGAGAAGAGCTAAGTCATTCACAGTTCTTCATCGAACAATATTGCTGTTACTGTGTACAGTGTTCTCCTGGTCCTGTTCAGTTTACTTTGCATCGGTTCATGTAAGTCTTTCCAGGTTTTTCTGAAATCATCCTGCTTGTCATTTCTTATAGCATAATATCTCATTGCAATCAAATACCACAGCTTGGTTAGCCGTTCCCCAATTAATGGACATCCCCTGGATTTCCAATTCTTAGCCACCACAAAAAGAGCTGCTATAAATATTTTTGTACAAATAGATTGGTAGATGCTATTATTATCTCCATTTTTATATATGAGGAAAGTGAGATTGAGTGACTTGCCCAGGGTCACACAGCTATGAAGTGTCTGAGACTGTATTTGAACTCAGATCTTCCTGACTCCAGGTCCAGTACTCTATCCACAGCACCACATGGCTTTGGTGTTTTAGAGCACTTTCTTCCCAGAGTTTCACCGAGCCCCTTTCTCATTTAAGGAAGTAGAGCCCTGAGGATATTTAACTCCGTATAATAATGACTAAGGATAAAATGGCTTTGCGACCATAAGTCAAATGAGTGTTGAACTATAGGATTCAGAGGAAAAAGTGGAGAAGGGAAGAGTTTGAAGAGAAATTCAAAGAATTAAGACAGAAAATGTAATCTTAATCTGGACATTTGATAATCTTCTGTTAGCAGAATGGCTTAGGATAGTTTCATCACCATTGGCTGAAAAAGATGATTGAGAAAAATACTAAGACCCACAGATCTTTTAAAGACAAAATGTTGTTTAGACATACTTCTTCTACCTTCCCTTGTGAAGTAGATTATTTGAACCCAAGTTTAAATTGACATGGAAACATTGACTAGTCTTTGATCCAGTCAGGAACCAATTCTGAATTCATCTATTTAGACTGTTGGCTAGGCTACCTTTCTCTCTCTGGCAGACAAGAATAATGTGAGAGATTTTACCAAAGGTAAACTCTAGTCAACAAGGCAGCAAGCATTTATTAAGTGCCCACTGAATGCTGGGCCCCATGCTAAGCTCTAGGTAAGGAATCCAGGATTTCTCTGGTTTGTCAATATGGGAACTCTGTCGTTCCAAGAGGTTCCAGAGCATCCCCAGTAGATGTTGGACAGGGAATTCCCTGACCCATTGTTCCCTTTTTCCTCTTTGTGGATATATATAGGCAAGTTGGAGGAGTAATCAGTCAGGAACATATACTAAATTCTCACTATGTGACTGCCATGAGATGAGCACTGGGGAGACAGAGAAAGGGAATTCTATTTCACAAGGGCAGCTGCTTTCTCTAGCATTGGAAGGATCATCCAAGTCAATGAAGTCACAAATCTTTTTGAGTATCTGAGAATTTCTAGGATGTCAACATCGGCATTTCTCTCACTTGTGTTAATGGGAGAGAGGAAAATAGCCTGGATAATTGTAAAGACATATGCACAGGTTGTATATCCCCTGTGTCCCCCATCTGGATAACCTACTTGAACTCTCTAGGCCTCCTTTCTCTTATCCATACTTAAATATGTAAATAAACCACATAATTTTATCCATAACAACTGTACTGAGATTCAAGCATTTTCCCAGGATTCAATTGGTTGCTAAAGTCATGAACTGTTGGAAGGCTATTAAGTTTCTTCAGAGAGTGTTCAAGGAAAGAGAAGCTGGAGGAAGGAGGAAACAAAGGAGTTTGAATGTGGAGGCACGTCTTCCATCTTTGGAACACGTGAGGAGGTAGTGGCATCCAATTTTGTGGGCTCGCTCTTCTCGAGGCAGATGCCCTTCCCCCGACACCTTCGCCCCAACACACAATCGCGGTCATTCAGAGAGACTTGGACAACTAAGCGGTTGTCAATCAAGGGCTGGCTGGACCTGGTTCGGTGAGGCTGCCCCTTCAGAGGAGTTTCCACCCAGCCCAGATGAAGCTGCTGCATTAACTGCCCCTTTGTGGTGTCTAAGCAGGAAAGCCCCCTCCTGCCCTTTCCATCAGAAGATTAGCACTGGTTGAGATCCATACACTGGACTTGGCCAGCCAGCCCTGTTCCCTTCCCCGTGGACTTTCTGTCTGTTTTTTATTTGATATTGGATATCCCTTACTAGATGCAAGAATTCAGCATGTGAACCTTTGTTGAATCACTGTTTGGGCTGATGGAAGTTGGGAGAAAAAGATACTGGAAGCCAAGTCAGTAATTCATTTAGTGTCCCCTTTCCCTCTGTCAGAAGCATGGGAACAGCAGTCAAGCAATGAGCCCTTCTCAGGACCTCAAAAACTCAGTGGAGCTGCTGAGATGACTTTCTAAGCCAGTCCTGGGTAATAAACAGGGAAATAAATAAAAAGCAGAGAGAATGAGCTTTAGAAGGTGTCCCTACATTCCCTAAGACCACACATATGTATGTATATATATGTATACATATATGTATTCAGACATATATGTACAAGCACAAATTATATAATATTATGTTTTATTCTATTGTTATATTATGTTATATAACATCATGTCATATTGTTATGTTATATCACGTTTGTATTGTATTGTATTGAGCCCAAAAGCCAAGGATGGGGGGGGGGATAGAGGAATTCACTGAAGGGAGCTCTTCAGGGTTTCTCTACCCCCAGCACCCAAACCTAGCTACCCTTGGACATTTCACCCAGAACATCAGCATTGTGTTCAAAATGCTGCAGAGGAGACAAGACTTTACATTTACATACATATAGCAGGTTAAGGTTTGGAAAGAGTTATAACATAAATAAATTTATTTGAGCTTCACAACAAACAACCCAAAAGGTCCATATCCTAGGTCAGACAATCTCCACTTTAAAGTATTTGAGGGGCTGTTATCTGGGGAAGACTTTTTCTATTTGGTGCTACAGGGCAGAACTAAGAGTGGGTAGGAACTGAAAATGGCAGATTTTAATTGGATTCAATGGAAAACTTCCTAATCAATAGAGCTCTGGGGAAGTGGTGGCCTCACTCTCCCTGGAGACCTTTCAGCAAAGGCTGGGACATTGCCAGAGAGATTGTGGGTTGAACTACATGTCCACTGGGTCTCTTCTGGATCTGAGATTCTGGTATGTAAACATGTCCTATTTTTTTAATCTCAGCTTTTTTCATCATTATTCTTCTTTCCCCAGACCTGTAGAATTTCGGGTGGCTTTAATGGATGGGACCATGTACAAGTTGTAGATTGTTCCAACATACACTGTGAGAGTGGAGATCTAAGTAATAGGTCTCTCTTTCCAGAATCTGTCAACATTTATGCCTGCTGTGTAGCAGAGGATTTTTTTTAAACTCAATTCAATAAACATTTATTAAGTACCTACTAAGTGCCAGGCACTGTGCTAAGCTCTGGGGATACAAATAAGAGAAAGAGAAATCCCTGCCCTCAAGAAGGTTCCAGTCTAATGGGGGAGAACAATACATAAAAGAAAGTTGAACCTTGGCTTAGGGACATGTTGTTCTGTAGAGTGGAAGCCAAGCAGAGCCCCTGCTGGAGAATGGAGTTAGGAGGAGGGGTGGGAGCCCCCTATAAAGGAAGGCTTTGGGAGGAATTTAGTGCTCCACCCTCCAGCCCTCCAACCAGAAGGGAGAGGCAGCTGAAGGGGAGTTGGGAATGCAGGGAGTGTCCAGTCCTGAGTCATTCTTTGTGATGATGAGACGCTGTTGTGTTACCTTAGTACTGAGATCCTCATGGGATGTGTGTGTGTGTGTGTGTGTGTGTATTTGCTTGGATTTGCTTTTTTTTTCCATTTTCATTGTGAATTTTTTCTTGCCTCTTCCTATGGATTATCTCCATGGGAGCATTAACATACATTACTACCAGTGAAGGGGGCCGCTTCTCACCTAGCTTATCCTCCACTTTCTTTTGCCTTGAAAACACAGTAAGAATGATTTCCAAAGAAAAGAAGAATATTTTTAGGTGAAAGTGTAAAATGAACAGAGAAGACTTGAAAATAGTCAAAAGTTCCAATTTCAGTGAAATCCCTCGCTGGTTTTGTTGGCCTCTCGTTGAAATACCAGTGGTTGTTTACAGAGACGGCTCCACGATGCATTGTGAATGAAGACAAAAGGCCTGGAGTGTAATTGCCAAAGGAGCTTTTCATAACACACTACATAGTGATCCAGATGAGCCTGGGTCCGCAACCAGAATGGGGCTTCCTGAGACAGAAAGAAACAAAATCTCAGATTTCTGTCCAGAGTCTGTACTGTCTTCCAAACTCACCCACATGTTCTCATCACCTTTTCTTTTCTACTACTTTCAACTAATTTTTCCTGAAACTGCTCATCTTCCATCCTCCTGGGACCTATCTCTTACAAGCCCTAATGAAAGAATATGTCTGTCTTCTCGGACAGCCGTGGAGTTACATTTTCCTCCACAACTGTCAGAAAAAAGGAAAGGGAGAGCATTATCTGTAACGCATCTGTATTTCACCTTTATTATCTGGATGTGATACCATCCAGTGTCTAACCCTTTGACACTAATAAAGAGAACATCTTTGTAGAGAATTGATTGACTCTGGCTCCCAATTCTTCACCTGAGGATAGGAACCTTCCACTTGTTACATTAAAATCATCCTCACAGACCCTATGTGTGCTGCCCCATGCTGGGGGAAATGTCCTGGCTGATTCTTCAAAAAACAAAGTCAGGACTGATAGCAGCCATCTCAAAAACGATGTGATGAAAAGACAGAATCTGCTTTCCCACCTGTGCTCAGCAGAAGTTCTCAAGCAAAGGTCAGCCAGCCACTTGGTGGGGATGCTATGGAAAGATTGTTTGATCAGGTATAGTTCTGACTCAGTTGTCTCTGGGGTCCCATTCAGCTTAGAGATTCTGGGATTCTATGAAGTTATCCAGTAAAGATAGTTTTTAACTGTTTAACATCTGGTCATGAGAATAATAGTACTACCTCATGCTTAAGATCGTGAGATCATGAATTTCAAACTGCAAGGGAAATGAAGCTTAACTCTTTGTTTTACAAAGAAGGAAACAGAGGACCAGGAAGACAAAGTGATTTGCTTGAAGTTACATGGCTAGTGTGTAGTAGAGCTGAGGATACTAGTCTAAGTCCCATGAGAGGCAATATGGCATAATGGATAGAGCATTGGATTACAGTCAGGAAGCCTGGGTTCAAATCTGTGCTTACTTCTGATTTGCCGTGACCCTCGGCAAGTCGCTGAATTCTGGGCCTCAGCTTCCTCATCTGTAAAATGAAGGGGTCAGACTCAATTCCCTTTAAGATTTCTTCCAGCCTAAACTATGTGCCCAAGACTCTAGAACCAGTGTTCTTTTTACTGTACCTGGTGCCTTAATGGAACTGGACTGATTTATGGACTTCTGGTCAGGAGAGACCTAGGCTCAAATCTCACCTCTTACACTGACCAGGGACAGGTTGCTTTATCTCTCTGACTTTCAGTTTCCTCATTTGTAAAATGGGAATAGTACCAACCTCAGAGAGCTGGTGGAAGGGCAGGGCTTTGCAACCAGTAAAGAACCATAGAAATGTATATTCTATTTGTTGTCATAGGACCAAAGATTCAGAGTTAGAAGGAACCTTAGAGACCACCAAGTCCTAGAGGAAGACTTGACCTGTGACTTAGTTGTTGTAAGGAATTGTCCATGAGGAAGCTCCCTCTTCCAAGGTAGAATGGTACCTATTGTACAACTTGTCAGTTTATAGCATTCCCGTGTCTCAGTTTCCTCATCTGTAAAATGAAGAGGTCAGATTAGGTGGCCTGTGAGGACACTTCTATCTCTAGATCCATAATCCTATAAGTGTACGTAGGAATTACCTGGGGGCATCAGAGGTTAGGTGACTTTTTCAAGGTCAAACAATCAATAGGTGTCAAAGGTAGGAATTGAGCCCAGGTCTTCTAGACTGAGAGGCTGTCTCTCCATTCTGCCATGTGTTCTTGATCAACTCCATCATTAGGATTGTTGATATTCAATACAATTGTGCCTATCATGTGCCAGGCACTGTGCCAAGTGCTAGAGATACAATGGGAAAAAGCAAATAGTCTGTGCCCTTGAGGAGCATACATTCTACTGGTGGTTGTTATTATCAACATTGCTGGTAAGATCAATATGGAAGAACACTATCATCATTTAGATAGATCTTATTGCTGAAGAACTTAAATAAATCCTAGCTAAAAGACCAACATTTTCATCACATCTCAATGATCGAGATCCTCCCTGAAATCGAAGACAAAGGCTGCTCCTCCATTATTCCCCCCCACACACATAACCACAGACAATGCTGGACAAATTGATTTCAGAGTCCTGAGAGGCTGCCATTTTGTTTCAAGAACTGTCCCAACTGTTGGGCAATGTGTTTGTAAACCTGTCCCTTCTTCTAACAGTCCTCCTCATGCCTCTGCTCCAAAATCATTATCCCAACTCATGTTCATCTAGCACTTCATAGTTTACTGAACCCTTCAAAGACACCATGACCCTTTCAGTAGCCCCATGAGAGTGGCAGAGCCCAGATTATCATTCCTGTTTTATCAAACAGAGAAGCAAATTTCTGTCATCCCAGTAGAGTCAGTGTGGTGTGCTGGCTAACAGTCAGGACAACTTGGGCATGAATGCCAGACATGAACTAGCTCAAATGTGACTTTGGGCACTGAATTCTAAATCATGATTCTCATTTACAAAAGGAGGGCAATTAGGTTCAATGACCTCTAAGGTTCTTACCAGCTTGCGACCTTTTATCCTATGATTCTATGAACGTAGAGTTATATTAGCAGCAAAGAGAAAGGAACTTCAAGTGACCCACCCCATCCAATGGAGATTCTAAACGTGGGAGAGACTCTGGCAAATTGAGATGATGCCAGGATTTCAGTTCTCCATAAGGCTTTTCTAGGAAATAGTCTGGGACAAAGAGGATTGTAGTTTCCTGGGAGAGCAGATACAAACATATTGGGTAAAAAATGATATATCTCAAAGAATGTCCAACTCTGATATTATGAACACTCAAGGATGATGGAAAGCATTTTCCACATTTCCAGGAAGCCTCAGGGTTGTTCTCCTAACTAGATTCTTTTGCAAAGTGATTTCAAAGTTGTTGAAACATTGTGATGCTCTAGGAAGCTTTCAGGGGTGCTGTGTGTAAGTGGTGAGGATTTGTAGAATTTGCAAAAGAAAGGTGAAGGTGTTTTCATTAAATTGAATCGGAGCTGCTTTTCCCAGACTGTGATCCTTAATTGTGTCCCTGGCATATTTGTGGGTTACCCCCATCCGTAACTCTGCTCCCCCTGGCCTTTTCTTCAGGGTCACCTTCTCTGCCTCCTCTGCCATCACTGTGTCTCTTCCCTCCAATACCTCCCTTACTTGTCCCCCTGCCTCAGACTCAGTCATCTCCATTCCCGATAGTGGATGCCACAGGCTTTAATAGTCTGCCCTCACAAGGAACCTGCAGCCAGAGTTCACAAAGTATGGAGTCATGAACAAGAATCGTAAGACCAACTAGTCATAAGTCACACACAATTTAACTGGGGTTTTCATGGGGCCTCCTTTGGATTGTATTTCTCAATCTTTTTGTTGGTTTTCCCGCTTTCTCTCTCCCTCCAATGTCCTCATCCTTCCCAGTTTTTTATATTCTCTTTTGAAATTAAATGCAATTCTTATTAATAACAATGGAGAAAGAGAAAATTGGTCAATGAAATGGCAGATAGTTAATTTTAACCATTAGTTATAGCCTCTGTCCTCACTGAGCCATTGCAAAAACAGCTAAAAGTCAACGAATTATTCAAAATTCAATTCTATGCAAAAGGTATTTATTAAAGGCTTACTAAATGCAAGACACTGTGCCAGGTACCAGGGATGCAGAGACAAAAGTGAAATACCACTCCCCCTCAAAAAGCTTACATTCTACTGGAAGAATAGAAGATAAGATCACAGGTATGGAGCCTGAAGGAACTCAGATGCTGTTAAATCCAACACCCTCCTTTTCTAAATGAGTAGACCAATCTCTCTCTCTCTCTCCCTCTCTGTCTTTCTCTGTGTCTCTGTCTCTGTCTCTGTCTCTCTCTTTTCCCTGCCCTCTGCTCTCTCTCTCGGAGAGTGATCAGTAAATAGTAAATACAAGGTAACTTGAGAAAGGAGAGCCACAACCCCAGGGGGCCTCTGGGAAGGCTTCATGGAGGAAGTGGCTCCTAATCTAGGCTTTGAAGGAAGCTAGAGACGACAGAGGTGAGGAAGGGAGTTTATGCCAGGGAAGAGGGAGTCAGCTTATGAGAATGCACTAAGGTAAGAGATGGACTGTCACATTCAGAGAATGACTAGCAGACTAGCCTTCCTGCTTGGCTTGGTACATAAAGAAGAGTAGTAGGAAGTAAGGTTGGAAAAGTAGGTGGGAGCCAAATTGTGGAGGGCCTTGAATGCCAAGGTGATAAATTTTCGTTTTATCCTAGAGGCAAGAAGGCTCCCCTAATGGCTTTGATCAAGGGAATGATGTGATTAGACCTGCATCTCAGGCAAATTGAGTAGTTGAGTTGAGCAGATGCTTGGAAAGGTGATAGGAGGCTATGATTACCCTCATGTGGCAGATGAGTGGCCACATGAAAAAAAGAAAGGGTCAGAAGTGAGGGATATTGTTTGTGAAAGTAGAATTGAAGACTTGACAATCATTTGGCTATAGGGAGTGAGGGAAAGGAAAGAGTCAGGGATGAATCTCAGGGTATGGATTTGGGTGACTTGGTGAGGAGTGGTGTCTGAAAGAGAAGCAGGAAATATGGAGGAGGAACAAGTTTAGGTGGGAAGATAATGAGTTCTCTTTTATATATGTTGGATTTGAGATACCAGCAGGACCATCCACAGAGAGCTGATAACGTAAGACTGCAGCTCAGAGAAAAGATAAGAGCCAGATTGGTAGATTTGAGTGTCATGCATAAAGATGGTACCTAACCCTTGGAAGCTGATGAAATCTCTAAGCAAGAGGGTTTAGAGAGACAAGTGAAGAGAGAAGAGCCCAAAGATGAGCCTTATGGAGCATCTATCCTTAGAGAGTGGAAGATAAATGATTATCCAGCATAAAAAGACTTACACAGAGTGGTCAGAAAGGTAGGAGGAGATCCGGGAGAGGACAATGTCCCAGAGGCCAAGGAAAGAAGACATTCCAAGAGGAAGGTACGGCCAAGAATGTTGAAAGTTTCAGAGGCCAAGAAGGCAAGAGATTGATTGGGCTAGCCAGTTAAGAGATTGTTGTCACCTTGGAGAAAGCATTTTCCACAGAGTGTGCAATCAGACATTTAACAGAGAACATTGTGCTCAGCTGGGTGACCGTGCTTGTCTTACGCTCCTCCTCACCCCACAGTGTTGGTGTCCTCAGGACTCATAGAAGTCCTACCAGAAGGAGACTCGCAGGGAATCCAGTCCGACCGTGTCATTTAGTCATATAGTGCTCAACTGATATGCCCAAGGTCACACGAAACACAAGGAGCAGAGCTCAGGCAGGGACTGGAGTCCTCCGAATGGCTACTCTTTCCCCTCTATCATTCTGTCTCTCCCTTGGTTCCCTTTCTTCCGTGGTACAAGAGAAAATACACTGGATTTGGAGTCAGAAGACATGAATTCAAATCCCAACTCTGCCAACTCCTACCTGTGTGGCCTTGAGTAGTCAAGTCAACAAGCACTTATTCAGCATTACTATTCGCCAAGCACAGTACTTATCTTGACCTCTCTAGGCCTCAGATCCACATCCTTAAAATAAGGAAATTGTACAAGATGGCTTGCAGCTCTACATCTTAGCTCAGTGCCTGGCACATAGCATATGCACATGTATATTCCCTTCTTTCCCTCTTCCCTGTAATTCTGTGAGTCACCTCTTGACAATGGCCTGACTATGAGGTTCCACCTTGCTTATCTATGCATGAACCTAATAACTACCTTCCTCCCAGTTCTCAGTAGTTTTTTCCAAACTAGAAGTCCTTATCTCCATAAAGGAATCACCAATAACTTTCTATATCATAGCCCTTCATTGTCTAGCTGCTCCTGGGATGAATTAACCCCCTCTGTGTTGTGGTATAGACATTTAGCAAGAGTAGGTGATGGGTTACCATATAGCTAATTCTAGGACGAAACATCCCCTCGCTCCTCTTTTCTCTCGTTAACCCTTGTGCCTCATCTCCTAGCTATGACACCATGCCACGGTTAGCCATTGGCGCCAGTTAGCATCCACTGATTGGAAGCCATCCCTAATGAGACTAAGGTCATAAAGTCCAACCTGGCATGGGCTAGTTAGCTTTGCACAAAGGAAAAAAAATAGATTTTTCTCCACACCCACAGACTGTGCCTCTAACCCCAATCAACTATCTTGCGAACATTTCTGCTTTGAAGAAAAAAAAAAAAGTAAAAGCAAGGAAGAGAGACTGAATAACCCAGTATCACTGAAAAACTGCTCAGGGGCTCTAGCAATCTCATCTACATCCATGAAGGATATCACACCACATCCTCGTAATCACAACTGTGAGTCACACAGCACATCAAGTGTGCTCCTTGTGGGGAGAGCTCATTGTGGCACTGTTGCTGTTGTATCAATATTCTTGCCTCTGGAAAACAGACCTCGTGTGATAGCAATGGAAAATCAGGTTCTTCCAAACCTTCGTCTCCATCAGTCACTGGAGACCCTCAGCATTCCCACTCATCTACTAAGGAGGAGAAGAAATGCTCCCATTTCTCTGCAGGACAGAAAACCCAGACCATGATTTTAGGTGAATGGATAACCAAGGCATGCCCAAAATAATGGTGCTACACTTCTCCTAAACTCACTTTGTCCATTGGATTCCATTGTGATCTGATGTTGCTTCTTCTATCAATAACCTCTCATGAACTCCTAAGTTCCCTGCTCCTAGATTGACTAATTATGGCACTTAATGTTTTTAGAACTCAATTTGGAAAAATCATTGGTACTGCATGGCAGCTAGGTGGTACAGTAGACAGAGTGTTGGACAGGAGGTCAGGAAGATCTGAGTTTGAATCCAACCTAGACTAACTAGCTGTGTGAACTTGGGCAGTCACCGAACTTCTCTCAGCCCTTTCCAGCCTTCCTCATCTCTAAAGTGGGGACAATAATAGAATTGACTTCACAGAGTTGTTGTGAGGGTCAAATGAGTTAACATATGTAAAGGGCTTTGCCATCCTCAAAGAATCACATAAATGCAAGCTATTAGTTTTTATTCAGGGTAGAAAAATGGCAACATTACTATAGGATTCAATTAAATCAGTACCAGGCTAATATCCTTAGTGTCAGCCATGAATACACTAGAGAAATGTTTTTCTTTCCCACATCTATTGCTCTACACACGTATTAAAATATGTTTTTCCAGATGCTTCTCAGTTCCCTCCATTTTGGAGTTGTTCCCATCATTCCTAGGACAATGGAATCCTTAAAAACAACAATCATTTTTTTTATCTCTTCTAGGCCCAAAGGATGCTGGGAGAAGCTTGCACTTGGCTTAACTTTGTTGAAAATATTTAACCAGTAAATTATTTGCCTCCCCAACTGGAAGCACCAATATCCATTTTCCGTTTTAGGAGCAGCTTGTTTTACTTACTCCATGAGTGAAGACCTCAATAGTAGCAAAGCCAAGGGACATTTAATTAAGTTATATTTGCTTTTCATGATCTTTAGCTCCAGCTTATAAATCAAGAATCAATGAGTACTTAATTTCCTCTTCTAGCATTAAAAGTAATTGCTTCATAAATTCACTTTAGTAGTCCAAATATTTGCACACAGCCCAGCACAAAGAGAAGTTGTTTCAGTGATGAGATCCTAACTTGTATTTTATTCATGTGAAAAGGAGCTGGCTCATTTAAGAGTTTGTGATCATCTTGGGGGTGGGGGGCGGGATGAGCCAGCTGCCTCACTTCAAGGATGAAAAGAGATCTGGGGGGTACACATGGACATCCTTCACGAATAAGCTTAGTAAACTCATGAGTTAAAAAATAGGGGTTTTGTTGGGGGGGGGGGGGTTAAGGCAATGAGAACATTGAAATATCAATGGAAGAAACTGAGAATGTTTATCCTGGAGAAGAAATGTCTCAGGGAGGACCTACAAGCTGTCATCAAGTATTTGAAAGACTGTCATCAGACTTTCAACAGAAGCTGCAAAGAGTCTAATTCCAATGTGGTGCCAAGAAAGACTTCATTAGCATGAGAGCTATCCAAATGTGGGCTGTGATGCACTGGGGCCAATGGACCCCTCTATCTCTAGAAGCATCCAAGCAAAGGCTGGCGAGCTACTTGTTGACTATGTTGTGGAGGGGTATTTGGGGGAGATGTGGGTGGGCCTAGATGGCCTCCAATGTCCCTCCCAACTCTGAAATCTGTGATTCTATCATTTACAGATTTCTAGCTGGAAGGGACGCTAGAGGTCACATAGCCCAACCGCCTCATTTTGTAAAGGATGAAGACCAGAGATGGAAAGTAATTAGCTCAAGGTCATCCAGCCAGAAGGTACCAAAGCCAGGATACAAACCCAGACCTTGAGACTCTACATCCCTTCAGCGTCCTTCATGACCCTATCTGAACCTCTGCCTCCTCTTCTGTGTTTGTTTTGGGAGGTGGGGGAAACTGAGGGAAGTTCAGTATGTATTTGTTGGCTATCTGCTGTCTTGGCCTAAAATACTGACCAGCCCAGCTCTCAGTTTCTGACACCTCCAGGAAACAGGATGTAAAATAGAGTTCACAGAATCATCACAGAGTTGGGAAAGGCTCAGAGGCCACGTGGACCAACCCATGCCTGGACAAGGATCTTGTCTACAGTGTCTGCAATGAGCGGTCATCCAGCCTTTGTTTGAGGATCTCTGGGAAGAAAAATAGGGCTCCCAAGCACCACTGTCTCCTTCTTTTATAAGGGGCACCAGATTTCCCGTCTCTCTTTCCACCCACTTTATAACCCCTACTTTATTTCCCTACCAGGGTTTATGATCCACTGGTCCGTGATCTGGGCAATAGCATCTACACAAATGGATGACTGTGGATGTTATTATCTCTGTTCTTATCACTTTTTTAGAGTTGCAATCAGAGTCCATCTTGAAGGTCTTGTGACTAATCCTGGATTCATGTATTATGGACACAACAGTTTGTACATCAGGAAGGAGATTCACACACAGTCTTTGCTTTGTCACTATCACCACCCATCAATATGCACTTATTAAGTGTTTATTGTATGCCAAGCACTAAGGATCACAGTACAGAAGTGAGACAGCGCCTGTCCTTGAGGACCTTGTTATTCATCCTTCACCTTCATCCTGGGTGGTCTTGATTCATTCATGAATTATATTTAAGCGAGGCAGAGCTGCCCAAAGTCATCATTGGCCTCACACATCATCGGACTCTCTTTCCCAGAGGCATTGAAGTCCGGTGACAGAACAAAATCGAGTACAACCAGTGCCTTGATTTCTTCAATGTCTGACCAAGCTCTAAGTGCCCCACAGCACCTGTTTCATGGTCGTTGAAACAAATTGTTCTCATTTGACCATTCTCCTGAAGGAAGTCTTCCCATGCTCGGGGCAGACAACCTCCCTAATTCACTGGCCTTATATACCAGGAGGTGGGGAGGAAGGGAGGAGATATAATATGTACACAAGAAAGCATATACATGATGTATACAAATTAAATACCAGCTAGTTGAGGGGAGGCTTGCGGTGGGGAGGGGGAAGGATTTGGAAGGGCCTTCTGCAGGAGATGATTCAAGCTGAACTTTCAAGGAAGAGAGGAATTATAATAGTCAATAGCCAATAAACATTTATAAGAAGCAAAGATGAAGAAAGAAGAAGAAGAGCTGGGTGCCAGACTGCAAAGGGTGTGCAGCAAGCCTGGATGGGTGGGATGATGCTAGGCCTAGGAAGGGCTCCCGAGGCCAGACTGAAGAGTCTGTTTTTGATCCTAGAGGCCATGGGAGAATTGGAGTTTGTTGAGTAAGAACAAGAGTGACCCCACAACCTCTGACCTCCTGCTCTTGGCCAGGCCAGAACAATTCCGGGAGGACGGTGGCTCTTTGAGGCCAGAGGCTGGTGCTTTTTTTTTGTCGTGGTATCCATATCTACTGAGCCCTTTTGTGTGGCGTGAGTAGAGATTTTCCTGGCTTTCTGAGTGTCCATCTCCTACTTGCAAACCATCCAGTCTCTCCCAGACCCCTCTTTCAGAAAAGCCCCAGCAAGCTTTACTTCATTCTTGAGTCTCTGGCCACCTACTTATTCTAACCAGCACCCACTCTATCATTTCTGGAACTATGAACCACAATTAAATGAACTCTATCAATGCTCCTGGCTGGACTGTGTCAACCTACTTCTCTAGGGCCCCACTCACCTTTCCTGTAGCTTTCCAGGCCACAGTGTCCCTCCCTGGTCACAAGGCCCTTTCCAGAGCCCATTAGAATGCAAGCTCCTTGAGGGCAGGGATTATGTTTGCTTATATTTGTATCTCCAATGATTAACACAGTGCTTGGCACATAGTAAGGGCTTAAAAATTTCTTCTTCATGTATTCATTCATTCCTTTCTTCAGCAAATTCCTGAAAGTACTGGACATGGAGCAGTGGATTTCAACTGTAGACAGCTAGGTTTAGGTTCCAAATAACCTCCCAAGAATTAGAACTCTCTCAGAATGGAACGAGCTGCCCTGGGAAGCCATAGCAATCACTCAATCAACATTTGTTAAGCACCTACTATGTGCCAGGCACTGTGCTAAGCTGAGGGTACAAAAAGAGGCAGAAAGCAGTCCCTGCCCTCAAGGAGCTCCCAGTCTAATGGGAGATACAGTAGGCAAACAAATATATACAAAGCAAGGTATTATATACAAGGTAAATAGGAAATAATTACCAGAAGGAAGGCACAGGAATAAAGAGGGGTTGAGAAGGTTTCCTGTAGAAAGTTAGATTTGAATAATAATCAAATACTTCAGAAATAGGAAAAATGGCTACTGGCTTCAAAAGTTCTTCTGCCTAGCATCTATTGATTCTCCTAGATGCTAGCAGGGGTGTGCTGGCACCAGCTCAAAGCTGCTCTCCAGAGCTGATTGTTAAATTTTCAGTGTGAGTATTTATACCCTGGAAATCAGCAAACAAAATCAAAATCAGAGTTTAATTGATTGTTTCGTTGCTTGTCTGGACTTAAGAAAGTGATGGAGAAAATGTCAATAACGCAACTTAAACTTAAAAGTGTGTCATGCATGCATTTTTTTCTGGAGGGCCAGTTGGCAAATATTTACCAACATACCCCTGGCACCAAACGTGCCGCTCAGTCTCAGCTGTGAGGGAACAAAGGACACTAAGTAATATTTCCTCTTTACCCAAATGCTTTGCTTTGCTTCATCTTCCGCTGTTTCATCATGGTATAGAGGTCACCCGGGTCTCTCAAAGACTATTTTGTGGTGCACAAGTTCCAGTGGGTCCTGCCAAGCTGGAAAGTCTCTGAGTGTGTGTGTCTGTCATCCAAGGACCAGCTGGGCTGATTTGGAGAGGCTCATCACCGTGTTGGCTACTAAGGTGGCGAATCTTTCAGCTACTGTGACTCATGAAGACTGCCTCCTAAGCCCTGAAAGGTTTGGGGTCTGCACTGGGGGATAGAGCCTCACTCCTTGACACATTGACACACATAGAACTTTATGGTTTTCAAGCATTCTTCATGTCACCATTTTTGTCGGATGCTCACAACTGGCATGACAAGTAGGTACTTCAATACTCAATGGCTCTGTGACCACTAATGTAGATGAGCCCCAACCTGGCCAGTCCGTCCTGCATGAAACTCATACAAGTCTCCTTTTCAGTTCCCCCAAAGGGAATTCCCTCAACATACCGGGGACCTTCCTTCCGTTCTGTTGACATTGTGAAGCTCAGTTATCCCGTATTCTCACAATACAACCATCTCATCATCTTCTGTCTGATTCCTACATTTCTTTGGTGGTGTGCTTTACTCCAGACCTTCTTTAGGATCCTAGATTACAGCAGGAGTTCAAAACCAGGTACTCTTCTCCCAGTCTAACCTCCCATGGAAAGCAGGGTTCCCAGCCTTGACATATTCACAGAAGAACTGAGAAGAGAAGGCACCCACAGTGCATCTGACAGCCATATTCACAGCACCGTGGAGGATGAACCAAGCTGGTACTAGCTATAGTCTTTGCAAATTCTAAGTTTTAAAAGAAAGTTCCATTAAAGAGATGTATCTGAGCTGGAAGCCAATAAATGACATTGATTAACAGAAAGGTTGGAGAACACTCCACATCAAAAAAGGAATGGGCATCAGGTGGCAATTATTTAAAATCACTTAGGACAAAGCCAATCTGTGATCTCCAAGACCTCATTTTATTCCAAGCAAAAGGGTAAACAATACCAGAACATTCCAAGAGGGCAAATGCCATCCTAATATTAGTCTTTTAACCACCTAATAAGCAGAAAAAAGGGTGGAAATACTAGGTAAAAGCAAGGCAGTGCTTCTTCTGAAAATAAAAAACAGGCTTGTTTATTTAGCGGTCTGGAAGGGCATTAAAGGGAGGAAGAGGAAAGAAAGCAAGCCTGAGGTCAGAAACAACTGCTAAAGTGGAAGGAGCTTTTATCAGGAGCTCAATGAGACCGCCAAGAATTCTTTTTAAAAGATTGTCATTAAATAAACACTACAGCATCTCTTACGTTCAAGCTTATTTATAGCTTAAGGCGTGAAAAACCACATTAGTCTGTTGAATTATATGAATCTGCCGCTGCCTGCTAGCTGACAGCACATCAAATTATTTGCAAATATTTTCTGGAACAATAACCTTCAAGGATGCCAACGCTGCTCAGTGTAACCTTATCACAAGACAGGAGCCGAGTGGGGAGATGAGGTCTGAGGAAAAGTGTCCCGAGTGCCAGCAGCCCTCTGGTCTCTCTAGAACGAGCCGTCTCACCCCTTTCAGTGAAAAACAAAACAAACACAAAACACAAACACATCCTTGGCATTTGCATCTCTCCTGGCCTGGTGGGGGTGGGAGTGGGGTGAGGATGCTTCATTCTGGGCCACTGAGCTCAGGGCATTTAGGATGAGGGTTACATGCCGGCCACTGATATGGCACCGCTCAAATGACGCGATCATTTCTACCAAGTCTTCCGTCATTGATGCAAAAGACAAGAAAAGAGTAGAAACACATGCTGGGGGACAGCAGGAAGCCCCAGACAGCTCTCCTTCTTCTTCAAGGACAGGACCCTCAGCCAGGCCCCTCTTGGATGCCTTGGCCCCTCGGAACACAAGCACCCTATTATTCAAAAAACCATCACATCCCTAATGGGGAAGGCTTTGTTCCTGCCCAGCCCTTCCCAAGGTGCAGGTGGGGTGCCTTTCTGCTTTTTATTGTGCCACAGAATTATCTCCAGCAGTCATACGATATTTTATCTCCTTTCCAACAGAAGTACTGGGTGAAAAGCCATTACAAGCTGCTTAAGTAATAGTGGAGTGGATGCATGGCAAGATAAAGAAAGAGAGGGAGAGAGAGAAGTATGGATGGATGGATGGATGGATAGCATAAATGTGTATATATACACATCTACATACATGTAATATATTTTATATAATAAATAATGTATCTATATATACATATATGTATACAAATGTATATATTGTACATATGCATATGTGTGTATATCTATTGGGATGTGTGTGTATATAGTTCATCATGTAGGTATATACACATGTGTACACAGGTATATGTGTGTGAATATGTATATGTGTGTGTGTATATGAGGGGGTATATAGTTCATCATGTAGACATATGTGTATGAGAGCAGATATGTATATATACCATTTATGTATATACATATAAATACATGTATTTGAATGCATATATGTATATAAACATACATTTATGCATAGATAGATGCAGTTCATGTATATGTGTATACAGTATACATGAGTATCTACACACATGCAAACATACATGTGTGTAGATATACATACCCGAACACGCTTACATATAGTCACCAGTCCCACATTTGAAGCCAGTGCGGCCTGTTAGAGTGACACAGGACTACATTCCTAGTAACCTGTCAGGTGTGTCTCCAAAGGGGAGGACTGTGGGTCCTGGCCATGCTTCCAGCACTGAACAAGTCCTGGTTCTCTCGGGGCTTCCTCATCGGTAGCATGGTTGCCTCCTAATCTTCTGCTCACCAGCCTGAACAAATCCTGACTGAGGGCCAGCAGTGTGCTCGGCACTCTAGGCTCCTCAGAGCTGGACCCAGGGATCCTGTCCCTTGGAGCAAACTCAGGGGGGAAGGGGAGAGCAGCACAGGAGGGACCCTGGACAAATAGTCCCATCTCTAGGCTGCCATGCTGTGAAAGGCTGTGCCCTGTCTCTCCCCTGCTGTCCCAGCCTCTGCTGGCTCAGGACCCCTCTCTCTTCTCTCCCAGGTTTGCCTTCACTGCCAGGCCCCTGGGAGCACAGGCTGGTGTAGCTACACTCACCTCCCTCAGCCCACCATCCCACTTCATCACCTCCTCCCCCTGCGGCCAGTCTTCCCTGATGCCAAGGCCACCCCATGCATCACCAGAGGCAGGGTCTGTCGGGAGGAAGTGAGCCTCCTCCCATGTTGGCGCCTGGGGCAAAGCTCTGGCCGTGCCACCCCAGTCACAGCTATTTTTTACATCTCAGTTCACTCTAACGCACCAGTTCCTCCCTTGGGGTCAATCAAATGTTTCAGGCCCAGACAGGACAGGAAGCCTAGGGCATCAATGAGCTCTAGGAATGGTTTGAAAAGGTCTCCATATGTTACTGCCCTCATCACCTGCCCAGTCACATGGGGAAAGTGAGGGACAACAGAACTATGGATGGCCCACATTGAGGGGAAAAAATGCCAAGTTGGTCTCAGGCACATTGATCAAACCCCAGGAGAGTATTTAGGGAGGACAGAAATACTCGTCACACAAGATGAACAGGCATGGAAGGACTGCATTCTGCTTCAGTGGAGGGAAAGCCCACACTAGGGACTAGCCCCTTGCTATTAGATCCCACCAGTTGGACATTGACAATGAGTTTCCAGTGATCCTCTTTTGGAGTATTGGAACTTCAGTAGAGGTCTCGGAGGCTTCATGGTGGACTTGAGGCCTGGCTTTTTCATAGAGCAAATAACTGTAGAATGAAAATGAGTGAAAAAAAAAAAAAGAAAATGAGTGAATGGAAAAGGCATTTATTAAGCACCTGCTGTATGCCAGGCACTGCATTCTGCCCTGAGATTACAAATAGGAAAGGAAGAGACTTCCTGCCCTGGAAAAGTTTACATCCTAATGAAGAAGAGGGTCAGTACTTCTAGGACAGTGGGGACAAGGGAAGCAATTGCTCTGGGGAATCACCAGAATGGTGCCTACAGCCAGCACAGGGGACTCTATTAGCCCACCCTTTCCAGAACTAAAGATAGTGTTGATTCGGTTACATGTGGCCCAGAGGAAGAGGTGCAAAGCATTATGGGGAGGGGAGATGACATGGACAGCAATAGGACACAAGGTAAAGGAGCTTGGACAGAAAGGGAATGGGCTGGGAGGCCGGCAAGATGGCGGAGATGAGGTGGGTTCACTCACACTCACTCACCAACCGAGAGAGCGCCATCACAGGGTGCACATGCCTATGCTGAGTGAATTAATTTCCCCAAGGATGAGGCATGATTTCTGGAGGCTTAGAATGGAGGGCAGAATTCTAGGTAGGGAGAAGTGGGATGTCAGCAGGTGCAGCTGGGCAGGTGCCCAGAGTGGACAGTTGGATGGGACATGAAGCATGGTCTGGTTGGAGCCATATCTAGAGATGGCAATTTAAGAAAGGTGAAGGACTGTGGAATCATCTTGTAAAAAAACATGGGCATTTGTGAAAAGTAAGATAAAAGTGTCCCACATTTTACTCCCTTGCTGGCTCTGCCCCAGGCAGGCACCTGCCTCCCTAACCCAGCAGTTGGCATAGTGTGTGCTACGTACTTAAGTGCTTAAGAAATATTTATGGACTGCTGGACTAATTGGCTCTAGTTTCAGGGGAAGCTAGGGTAGTACATATAATACATCACCATTATATCCCACCAGATGAATACTAGCAGTAAGTGTCCAGTTATCCCCATTTAAAGATGAGGAAAATGAGGCTGGGAGCAGTTAAATAGCTTGTCTATGGATACACATATGGATATGGTTCAGTGGTTAAAGCACTGGGCTTGGAGTCAGGAAGACCTGCATTCAGCTCCAGTCTTAGACGCTTAGTAGTTGTGTGACCCTGGACAAGTCATTTAAACCTTCTTAATATTAATTTCCTTATTTCTAAAACGGCAATAATAATAGTCTACCTCACAGAATTGTTAAGAGGATCAAGTAAGTTAATATCTGCAGAGAGTGGTGCAAACCTTAAAGCACTATAGAAATACTATTATTATTGTTGTTGTTATCTTTATTTATCAGAAATGAGATTTGAACCTAAGTCCTTCCTGACTCCCAAGTCCAAAGCTCCATTCACTAGCCCCATGCTGCCTCTTAATGCATAACAGTGCAAAGCAATGGGACAAGACATGTCCCAAGGCAATCTGAGCTTCATTGTCAATGAACAGCAGAGACCATGAAGGTTACAATGTCAGAGCCTGAACACAGTAGGACCCCCAGAAATGGCTGCTAAATGGAGTGGAATGGAGCTTCCAAGGAGAAAGTGATCATTGGGATCTGGATGGTCTAAGACAACTTCATAGTGACCAAGCCCTGAACTGAGCTATAAAGAAAGGGCAGAATTGGTCAAGGCAGAAAGGAAGAGGGGTGAAGGGTTCCCTAGTATGAGGAAACAGCATGACTTGTGACTTTTAATAAATTTCTTACCCTCTTTCAACTTCGCTATAAAGTCATTATTAACTTGGCTTGGAAATTTTAGCTTTATAATAATAGCTGGCATTTATAAAGCACTTTAGAATCTACAAAGCACCTTAAATATATTATTGTATTTGATCCTCATTACAACCCTGTGGATGTGGTATTATTGCTATGCCCATTTTACAGATGAGGAAACTTGAGGCTGAGGGAGATTAAGCAATTTGGCCCAGGGTCACCAGCTTGCAAGTGTCTGAGATAGGATTCAAACTTTGGTCTTCCCGACCCTGAGTCCAGTGCTCTACCCACTACAATAATCCACTGCCCACAGGGTCCTGAACCAGCTTCTCATCCACCAGACTTCAGAGGGGATCTCCTCCATTCCATGGCACTTGCTTTCTTCATAACAATCCTTTGGATATCTGCACAGATCTTCCTGGTTCAATCTACAACTGAGTGCCGAGACACAGAGAACTCAGAGATACTGAAGACTCTTGCGCTTTTGGTAAGAGAACTCTGACAGAAATATTGCCCAAGTCTGTTATAGGCAAGAGAGGTGACATCCAAAAAGTTGCTCTGATGCCTCATCTTGGCACGAAGGTGACCCTGGGTTCTAGGAGGCTTTGCCTAGGAAGCACGAGTCCAACCAGGTAAGGCCTTCTGCCAATAAATCTGTCAATCAACAATGTTCTATTAAGTACCTGCTACGTACCAGGCACTTGGGATACAGATAGAAAGAATGAAAAGCCACCTCACAAGGAGAGTACTTTCTATCAAGGGAGACAAAAGGCATCCGCTATAACCCAAACAACACGTAGATTCCACTTTCCAAGGACAAGTGAAGTGCAGAGCAGCTTGTCAGCTGCAGACTAGCCACTTGGGGTAGAATTCTTTGGCCATGACAACCCAGAGAACAAAGATGGCCTTCAGTCCCAAGCATCTCCCTTTTGCTTCTGTAGAGATCGTGACCAAGGGAAAAATAAGAGGGCAGAGATCACAGAGAATCACATCACTTGCAGACCATTTATAAACATTAACTTAACTGTTAGTCTTCTCAATGTGATGGCTTTGACCAGCAACATACTACCAGAGGGATTGAAATGTATCAATCCTGACAGCCATGCTATAAATAAAACCAGAAGACCAATGGAGACTCCAACTCACTGGAAGAGAGGCTGATAAGCTCTCCTTAGAGAGGCAAATAGGTAGTTTTCTTGTGCATCCAAAGGAACCAGAAACATCCTTTCACGGGGCATTTGGTCATCTACTATTGCCGTGCCCATGGTAAGCCTTTGCAAAAAGGCCACCTAAAGCTAATTGCAGTTACAGAGGGTAAGAATGCAGAGAAATTCCAGGCTGAACCACTTAAGACTCTGTAAATTAAATTAACATGTACTTTAATGCTCAGTGACAGCAATGCAGAGGTAAACATGAGGAGAATAAAAATATGTTGAGAAGACGGTCTAAAAATAAGAAACAAGAGAAGCAAAAGGTGTGCAGTCAACTGACTCTGTACACCCAACACAATGAGCAGAAGCAACCTTTTGGGCTTACACTTCAGGGCCTGACTGGAGGGTCCCCATCCAGTGCCCTAACAACGGTGACTCAGTACCACCATCCCTCCCCCAAGAGATAGCAGGCACGGATTCTTCCCAGACTTAGGAAAAAAGCAACTGTGGATGAAGGGGAAGATGCAAGCTGGACAGAGCACAGAGGAGTCAGCTAGAAAAGGAAAGATCATCCATGCCTGAGGGAAAGGGGAATGGAAAGTCACTCGGGGCCAACCTTCTCTCCCATGCAGTTTAGTCTAGGCAGGTACCAAGGTCAGGCTCAGACCTCCCCAACGTAAGGGATCCGAGGACACTCCACTTCAGCGATCTGTCCAACGGTGGAAGGGCGAAGGGCAAGAGGGTAAAGAGAGAAACCGAAGGGGCAACCGGTAATAAAAGAGAAAGACTGAAAAACCAGAACCAGAAGGAAAAACCTCCATAAAAACCTAACTTACAAGCAGATTAGCGTAGAGGCTCATAAAGGCAAACCAAAGAATAAGTGAGAACTTAAAGAGAGGCCAAACCCCATGAATTAGTGTCATGCCATGAAGGAAAAGGAACCCAAAGTCCTTGATCAAAAAAGAGAAATCTACAGGCCCCTAGAAATCATTGAAAAACAAGACACTTTAAAATGGTTCAAAAGAAATCTAAAACTTTTAAAAAAGATATTAAGAATGAAATTAAGTTGCACATCAGTTTTAAATGTAAAATTAAATAACACAATATCAGGATTCATAACTTAGAAGGCGTGATAGATAATTTCTCCAAGGCTCTGAGAAAGAAGATATACAATACAAAAATACAGATATGTCCCTTGGATTCTATCCAGGACTAAGCAATTGGTCTTGTAGACAGGTTGTACATAAAAGTACATGACAATTTTGTTTAAACTGCATGCCATACTTCAGGAAACAATAAAAGAAAATTGTCCAGAACTTTTGAATATAAAGCACTGATTGACTGAATTCACAGTTGCTGCTGGAAGAAAAACCCACTCTTTAAATTCCAAGGCAAATGCTAGTTAGATTTCACAATTTCAGTAATAAACAACAAGTTTTTCAGGCAACCAGGAAGAAGACTTTCAATTATAAAGAAACACTAATTTGGAAAACCTGGGACTATTCCACAGTCACAAGAAATCAAAGAGAATGGAATAATATATTAACAATAACAAAGACAGTCAAGCTACAACCCCAAAAAATGTACATTCGAAAACTAAGCTTGCAAAGGAATAAAAAAAATTATCCAAAGAGAAGAGCTAGTTCATTAGTTATGACCATGTTCAAGATGACAACTTCTTAATTTAAAAAAAAAGATCAACATTTTCAAATTATTATTTAATGTTTCTGATGAGATATTCCAAGTTGTTCTGGCTACTTTTTCTGTTTATTCATCTTAATAAATAGTAGCTGGCAGCCAAGGCAATTTTTTTCTGTACCTCCTTCTTTTCCAAATCTTTCGTCAAGAATGATAAAAACAATGGACCTTCAACAAAGAAGAAGAATTTGAAGCATTTGTCTAAGAGAGGAGGGATGGGCAACAGAGATGAGTAGAATATTCAAATTGCAAACACCCCCCAAAATACAAGTTAAATAAGTACAATTTTCAAGAAAAGATTAAGTAATACAGTCAATGCTTTCATGTTTATAGGTCATTTTTAAAAAAGAAATCAAACAGAAGGTCAAATAAAGAAAGATCAAAAAGGGACAAAAAAGGAACTAAAAATGCACAAGAGCTCAATGATCTTTTTAAAAACACTGATAATGAATCATCAATCATTGACTAGTTCTTTCAATAACCTAAGATCATTTGGGCCTCGTGACATGAACTTATTGAGGGCAACTGAATTCTTTCTTACCAGTTCCTTACTTGTATAGGTTTTCAACTCCCTGTTAATAATATTTGTTCTACAACTATGATTGTAATGAATATTATTGTGCTATAAGAAATGACAAGCAGGATGACTTCAGAAAAACCTGGAAGACTTACATGAACTGATGCAAAGTGAGGTGAGCAGAACCAAGAGAATATTGTACACAGTAACAGCAATATTGTGCAATGATCAACTTTGATAGACTTAACTCTTAACAGCATTACAATAATCTAAGACAATTCCAAAAGACTTATGATGGAAAATGCTATCCAGAGAAAAAACTGATGGCATCTGAATATAGACCAAAGCATACTGTTTTTCACTTTATTTCTCTTTTTTTTTAGTTTTCTTCCACAAAATGACTGATTAATGTGGAAATATGTTTTACATGATTGCACACATATAACCTATATCAGATTGCTTACCATCTCAGGGAAAAGGCAGATGAGGGATAAAATTTGGAATTCAAAACTTTTTTTAAAAATGTTAAAAATTGTTTTTACATGTAATTGGAGAAAATATTATTTTAAAAATAGTATTTGTTCTATCCTTCCCAGTTCAGAAACTATTGTCTCTGACAAAGAGAAAGAAACAAAATGAGAGTCAAACAACTCTTCTTTCTCTTTGCCCATCATCATCATCCCATCTTTCCTGGTAGATCTTTGACCCTTTCATGACCTTCATCTTCTCCCCAATGTTGCTATAAAAACACTTTTTATTGACTCAGTACTCATCACTATGAACTTTGACATTTGTCTTAAGAAACTATGTGGCTCTTTTGTCTTCATCCTCAGACACCTGCCCTTCCTTCATAGGACCTTAGATCTTAGAGGTAGAAGGGACATGGGAAGCAATCTAGCCCAATCTCTCATTTTATAGATATGGAAACTGAGACTCAGGAATATTAAATTATTTACCCACGATCCCAGAAGTAGTGAGTCAGTCAATCAATAAACACTTATTAATGGCCTACCATGTGCCAGGCACTGTACTAAGCACTGGGTAATGCTAGTGAGCCTCAGAGGTACAATTGGGAACCAGGTCCTCTGGCTCCAGAGTCTATGGTTTTCCCACTGTCCCATTCTTTTTCCTTTTTTCTACATGTCACTTAAATCTCTCTTTCCAGGAAGCTCTTCTGAGCCCATAGGAATGATTCTCGCCTTTGGACCAATAATCCTACAGATCCATATTAGCCATCTGACTCTCTTTCATGTATTGCCTTAGAGTGTGGGAAAGGACACTGGGTACAGGGTCAGAGTAACTGGATTTGAAACCCAGCTGTGCTTTTTAATTGCCACATGATCTTGGATAACCACTGTCTATAAAATGAAGGAACTTAACTAGATGAGTATTAAAATTCCTAGTTATAACTATTTCTGAATCTCCAGAATTAGTGGTTATATTGTTATTTAAGTCAAGTTAAGAGGTTTTTAAAGAAAGTTTTATTAATATCTTTGGGTTTTTACATCATGATAATTTTTCAGTATATTAACCCTGCCCCCAAATGCTCAGAATCTGTAGTCCTCCCCACTTTCAGTGAGAGAAGCATAACATGTTTCATTATCCATTTTCTAGATCTAATATTAGTCATCACATTTAATGTGAGTTCAGCTGAATTTTAGTGCTATTGGATTTATATGATTATATTCATTGTGTATATTGTTCTCTGGGTTCTACTTTCATTGATCTGTATCATTTTATGAAAGTCTTGCCATGTTTCTCTGAATCACTTGTGATCCTCATTTCTTTTAATAGTAATCTTATAGATTATGGAATATATTCCATAATTTTCATATATTACAATTTCTTCAGTCATTCCTCCATTGATAGATGCCACTTCCTTTCCAGGTTCTTATCATAAAAATTGTTGCCAGGAATATTTTTATGTATATGTGACTTTTTTTCTGTCTTTGGCTTCCTTGGGGAACATGCTTAATAGTGGGATCTCTGGTTCAAAGGATTTGAACAGTCTAGGGACCTTTCTTGGATAAAACAAAACTGTTTTCCAAGATGGTAGGACCAATGCATAGCTTCACCAACAATGGATTAGTGTGTTTATTTTCCTGCAGACTCTCCCACATTGACTGTTCCCCTCCTTTATCATCTTTGCTAATTTTGGGGGTATGAGGTGAAACCTTGGAGATGTTTTCATCTGTACTTCTCTTACTATCTGTCATTTGTACCATTTTTTAAGATAGATGGTTACAGAGATGGATTTTCTAGATAGATGGTTATGTAGATGGCTTTCTTATAGATGGTTTTCATTTCTTCTTTTGAATGCTGTTTGTTATATCCTATGCCTTTAAGAAAGAACTCTTGGTCTTATATTTTCCATCGACTACCTATATATTGGATATCAGACTTTCATCAGCTATGTTTGAGGCAAAGATTTTTTGCCCCACTTAATAGCTTCTCTTTTTGTTCAAGTGCATTTTTCATTCACGCAAATATTCTAAAATAAATATAAAGAAATTTCCAATTTTTTTATTTGGTGAGCTCCACTCTCTAATTTGGTTTCAAAGTATTCCCTTAATCATAGACCCAAAAGGTACTTCTTTCTATTCTTTTCCAAAATTTTTTATGATATGAATTTTTTTGTGATGTTCCTGAGTTTATTGAACATTTGTCAACCTTGGGTTTTTTGTTTGTTTCTAGGTCTTTTTTTCCTATTCTGTTGCCAGGAAATTAATTTCCTATATCTTAACCAGTAACAAATAGTTTTTTATGACAACTGCTTTGTAAAACAGTGTGAGATTTGGTAACGTTAGGTCCCCTTCAGTTTTATATTTTAAAAATCACTTACCTTAAATTCTTGATTTGTTACCACAAATGAGTTCTATTTTTATTTTGTCCAGTTAAATGAAGTAGCCCCTTGGTGGCTTAATAGTTATACCACTAAATCTGTGAATAAAAAGGGTATCACCCCTTTTTAATTATTATTATATTGCCATGGCCCACCCATGAACAATTTGTATCTCTCTAGTTATTTGTCAACCTTTATTTCTGTACTAACAGTAACTGCCATTGATATTGAACTTTCCAGTTTCAAAGTGCTTTACAAATGTTATTTTAGCTGATCCTTAAGCAACACTCTGAGGTGGTACTATTATTAACTCCATTTTACAGATGAGGAAACTGGGACACAGAGAAATTAAGTGACTTGCCTAGGGTCACATAGCTAGTAGGTGTATGAGGCAGGATTTGAGCTTGGCTCTGTCTGACTCCAGGTCCCACACTCTATCCACTGCCTCACTTAGCTGCCTCTAATAAGTACTTGTTGATTGACTGACAAATCAACAGCATTGATTGAGCACCTGCTCTGTGCTTCCAACACTGAGCTGAGCACAATATTGTCTCATAAAAAATATTGTGGGAAGTAAGAGGAAACATTATTTTTTCTGTTGATGCTTTATCTTCGTATTGTTATGTAGGCGCCAGTTTTGAAAGGCTACCCTGATTTGTCGATGTCCTTAGAAATACAACACACAGCACCTTTTGTAAAACTACTATGTTGTCACCTTTGAAATGTGCTAAACATGCAACTATAAGAATTAAAATATGGAGGAAGCAACTGGGGAACCGGGGCAGTCAGACTTCCCTTGGTGATCAGCAGCCAGTGGTGGCCCCTTTGCTCAGTACCAGTGGCCATCTGCAGGGGCAAAAGTTCTGAGGCAAGTTTTGCAAACAGTTCTCCCTGACTCTAAGTTCAGTGCTCCACTCACTATCCCATTCTGTCTCTCAATTCAGAGACAAGGGACGGGAAAAGGAGAGCAGCTACACGGAGGGGGGGAAGCCCTCTTGTGCCCCAGAGTGCGTTTTCTCTCATTCTAGTCAACCATCAACCAGTCATCCATCTGACAAGCATTTGTAAGCACTTGCTGGACCCTGAGCCCAGTTTTCCAGATCTGTGTCCTACAGGGATTGATCGTACATGGTGAGGAGCCCTGGTCGTCCAAAGTCACCCTTTCTTTTCCAGTTACCGAGCATCATCCTTAGAACTTCTGCACCTGGGGATGACCACTGCTACTGAGCAAATGGGCCAAGTGTCTCTCCTATCATCATATTTATCCTGGCAGGATTTATTTTTGTTTGTAGGAGGAGAATCTTATAATAACCTCTCTGTGAAGAAGGGAGGTGGCCTTTTGGGCTCCTTTTCCCGCTGTCTACAGTGACAGGTTAAATGACCTGCCCAACATCCTCAAGCAAATCCAATTCAATGCAACAAATGCTTATCAAGTGCTTACTGTGCCTGTAGTCCAGTTCTAGTGGAAACAGAAAGCTTGGGTAAGCTATTGAACCTGCCCTCATGGAGCTTACAATCTCAGCATCACACACTTGGCAAGCTGGAAGAGGTTTGAGTCCATCGAGCCCAGGCCATACCTGATCAAGAATTCTCTCTGTAATATCCTCAGTGGAAGGATAGCCAACCTCACAGTAAAGACCTCGGTGCGGAGGGCACCCCACCGCACCCCCAACCTGCCAAGGCAGCCCATTGCATTGTGGGATAGCTCTGCTGGTTAGGAAGGTTTCCTCCTATTTCCCTTCCCATTGAACCTAAATTTGCTTGTATAGGCACGGCAAGGAATGTAGGGGGAGGAGTAAAAGGTGGCATGGTCCCCTAAGGAGAGCACATCACACATGGATGACTTCGGTTCCCTGGTTTGCTCAATATATTAAAAGAATAAAAAGGAAGGCTTCAGCGTGTGGGGTGAATCATCTGAGCAGGATTTATGGGAAAACATCAGAGCAAGAAGGAGGCTAGAGGGGAGGCCTCCTGAGTTTCATTCCATCTCGTACTCTAACTGCTGGACCTGCCTGGTCTTGTGCCCATCTGCGCTGGCAGAGTGGCAGGAGGGATTAAGGGTAGACAAAAAAGACAGAACATCTAGGGGTGAGCAAGTTTTTGTTCGGTTTTGTTGCTGACTCCGGGCAGGCAGAATTTGCCTGAGGCAAAGTCATTTAATCTCCATTCCCCAGCTGTGACCTAGGGAGGAGATGAATTTGTCTCCCCAGAACCTCCCTAGGAGAGTGGGGAATGAAACCGGTCATCAGAGTCTTTAAACAATGGTTCCCAAGCTAACTAGAAAGGCGAAGGCTGATGCGATGAGCATTGAGAGGGCCGTCAGCGTGGCTCAGGTTCCACCAGGACAGCGTGGGCTTTTTGTCACATCAGGCCGCCTGTCGCCATGACTGTGCACATTGAGGTGACAAGAGCACATCTGCCAAGAACTGGGGGAGCAGAGATTGCCTCCAGTCCCTCGGATGATGCACAGGGCAACTGCAGGGCTGTGCTAGCGACATGAGCAATGTTGAGGCAAGGAATCAAGACCACCAGGCATATTCCCTGGGCAGGGCCCACTGGATGGCTTTCTGCTTTTGCCCCCCAACTCCCTCGTGAAGAAGACTGGGCTTCCCAGGGCAAAGAGACTGCCAGCGTTCCGGGAAGTATATTTCAGCTTCTGTTTTCTTCTTGAGGATGGTGACCATATTAAGAGCTCGTAGTGAGGATCTGCTTCCTTGTTCTTCTTCATGACTGGGGTTGCTGGGGAGCGGATGGACCAAAGGGGCGAGCCCTTGGTGACCTGGACGTCCCTCCTCTTCACAAACTCTGCACCTCAATGACAACACCCAGCTGGTTGGCATAGGAACATAAACAAGAAACATCAGGAAGTCATTGAAAGTTGGGGTGCTGTTCTTCTTCTCCATTATCATTCTCACACTCGGCTCCAGCCCTCTCCCAATGCCTCTTCGTGGTGTGGCCCTACCCAACTAGAAGAGTTTCCAGTCTGGTCTCCGTGATCTGCATTGTCCAAAGACCGAAGATTTAGTGCAGACTCATCCTCAGAGAGGCTGGCGAAACAACTGAGGAAAATCATAAGGGAACATGTGGTAGAGTAAAAAGAGCCATGATTTGGAGTCAAAAGATCTGGGTTCCAATCCTGTCTCTGGTTCTTCTTCCCTGGATAGTCTTGGGCAAATTACTTCCCTTCCAGGCCTTGACATCTCCCCATAACAAATTAGAGGGTTGGACCAGATGACATCTGAGATCCCTTCTAGGCCTATCTATCTACTAAGACACAGAGTGGTTGGAATCTGCCCCAGCAGAAAATGCATCCAGCCCTACGAAATCATAGATTTAAAAAACATATGTATACCAATATAGATATATGTACATATATATGTATATGTACATAGAAAAAGGTAGATCTATATAAATTTAGATATAGATGCATTCCATATACATACACAAATACATGTATATATATATTTACTTTTAGATAATATATATTTAGATATCAATACATTTCACATTATTTATTATATAATATATTTAGATACAGCTATAGCTCACATTATCAAAATAAAAATATGATGATAATGAAAAAAAGCATTGATTATGTACTTACTCTGTACCAGGCACCGTGCTAATCACTGGGGATACAAAAACAAACAAAAGGAAAGACAGGGCCTGCCCTCGAAGAGCTTACACATTAATAGTCTAAGACAGCACATAAATGGGAACTAGAGATGGAAAGCGTCGTGGGGTGAGAGTGGGAGACAAGGGAGGGGGAGGGGGATTGAAAGGGGCCTGAAAGTAGCTGAAACTAGGTGAAAGTTCACCAGTCGTGTCGGAATCCAGCCCAGGGCTGGGAGTCAAAGCTTCCGTGTGAGGAATGACTTAGCCTGACTTAGAGATCACTGAGGATATTCCTTCCATCATATTCTTTTATTTTTATCTTTTCTCCATTCCCATCTTTACACAGGCCCCTTTTCTTGCTTTTACTCAGCCTGAATTTCTTTACCCTCAAAAACCTAATTTGTTGATTGGCTCTCACCCCAGGCTGGATGGTGTTCTCAATTATTGGTACACCTCCTCTTGGTATATCAATGTCCTAGACAGCTTGACGACCTAGAGGACAGCTTCTTCTCATGTCCCCCTTTATTAATGGCATGTCAATGCCCAGCTCTGTCACCATCATGGTGTTGATGATGTCTCTTGTACGACTTACAAGTTCATTTCTTCTCCTTTTGTTGTGCTGCTCTCATAGTGACATCTGCCTCAGGAGTTAGGAATCTTGGTCATTGTTTTCTTCATTCATTCATTCATTCATTAGTTCATCCAGTATTTATTGAGCATCTGCTTCTTTAGCACTTGGGGCCACTAAAATGACTAAGAAATGGTCCCTGCACTCAAGATGTTTACAATCTAGGACAGAATTTTTTCCCCCACATAATCTCTTTTTTAATATGCCAGTCTATATTTTATTTTTTTCACATTCCATGTAAAAACAATTTTTAACTTCTGATTTTTTTTAAATTTTGAGTTCCAAATTCTCTTCCTCCCTCCCTTCCCCCTCTCTGAGACAGCAAGCAATTAGATATAGATTAGACATATGCAGTCATGCAAAACATATTCCATATTAGCCATGTTGCAAAAAAAAAAAACTCAAAAAAAATAAAGAAGGTAAAGCAGATTTCGCTTCCACCTGCATTCAGACTCCATTAGTTCTGTTTTTGGATGTGGATAGCATTTTTCATTATAAATCCTTCAGAACTGTCTTGGATTATTGTATTGCTGAGAATAACTAAGTCATTCACATTTATCATTTTACAATTATTACTGTTACTGCGTAGACTCTTCCTGGTTTTGCTTGCTTCACTTTGCATCAGTTCATACAAGTCTTTCTAGGTTTTTCTGGAAGTATTCTGCTCATCATGCCTTTTTATTGCCATATTTTATTTTTCCCAATTACATGTAAAAACAATTTTTAACATTCATTTATTTAAAATTTTTAGTTTCAAATTCTGGCTCTCCCTCCCGTCTTTCCTCATTAGGAAGGCAAGCAATTTGATATAGGTTATACATGTGGAGTCCTACAGTTTTTCTATATTAAGCATGTTGTGAAAGAAAACACAGGTCAAAAAATAAACAAGCCAAGAAAAATAAAGACTTTTCTTTAAAAAAAATTGCCTCAATGTGCACTCAGACTCCATCAGTTCTTTCTCTGGAGGTGGATAGCATTTTTCATTATAAGTCTTTTGGAATTGTCTTGGATCATGGTATTGCTGAGAACGAGTAAGTCATTCACGGTTCTTCATTGTACAATTCTGCTCTTACTGTGTATAACATTTTCCTGGTTCTGTTCGCTTCACTTTGCATCAGTTTGTGTAAGTCTTACCAGGTTTTTCTGAAAGCATTCCCCTCACCATTTCTTATAGCACAATAGTATTCCATTACAGTCATGTACCACAACTTGTTCAGCCATTCCCCAACTGATGGGCATCCTCTCAATGTCCAATTCTTTGCCACCACAAAAAGAGCTGTTATAAGGGGTTTTTTTTTTGTACATATAAATCCTTTTACTTTTTAAAAATTCCTTTTATTTGGTGTCTTCTTTAATCTCTACTTCCCTAGCAATGGTATTGCTGGGTCAAAGGGTATGCAGTTTTATAGCCCTTTGGGCATAGTTCCAGATTGCTCTACAGAATGGTTGGATCAGTTCACAACTCCATCAACAATGCTTTTGTCCCTATTTTCTCACATTCCCTCCAACTTTTGTCATTTCCCTTTTCTGTCATATTAACCAATCTAATAGGTATGAGGTGGTACCACAAAGTTGTTTTAATTTGCATTTCTCTAATCGATAGTGATTTAGAGCATTTTTCCTATGACTATAGATAGCTTTGATTCTTCATCTGTAAATGGCCTACCTGTATCTTTTGACCATTTATTAATTGGGGAATGACTTGTATTCTTATAAATTTGACTCAGTTCTCTATATATTTGACAAATAAAGCCTCTATCAGAGAAATTTGATGTAAAAATTTTTCCACATTATGATTACTAATTGTATATTTCTCTCCATCCTATTTTCCCATTTATCCTTCTCTTTCTCCCCTTTCACCCTGTCCCTCCTCAAAAGTGTTTTGCTTCTGACCACTATCCCTCCAATCCACTCTCCCTTCTATCAATTCCACCCCCACCCCTTTCTCTTATCCCCTTCTCCTCCTACTTCCCTGTAGGGTAAAGTAGATTTCTATACCCAACTGAGGATGTATGTAATTCTCCCTTTGAGCCAATTCTGATAAAAGTAAGGTTCAAGTGTTGTCCACCAACCTCCCAACCCATCTTCCCTTCCACTGTAAAAACTCTTTCACATCTTTTCTTATGTGAGATAATTTACCCCCATTCTACCTCTCCCTTCCCCCATCTCCCAGTGAATCTCTCTTTCTCACCTCTTAATTTTATTTTCTTTAGGTATCATAGTCATTCCTCTTTCTCACCCCTTAATTTTATTTTTTTAAATATCATCCCTTCACAGTCAACTCACACCCATGCCACCTGCTTTCTTCTAACTGCCCTAATAATGAGAAAGTTCTTATGAGTTACAAGTATGAATGTAAACAGTTTGACCTTATTGAATCCCTTATGGTTTCTCTTTCTTGTTTACCTCTTTATGTTTCTTTTGAGTCAAATTTTCTATTCAACTCTGGTCTTTTCATCAGGAATGCTTGAAAATCCTCTATTTCATTAAATATCCATTTTTCCCCTGATGGATCATATTCAGTTTTGCTGGGTAAGTAATTCTTGATTATAATCCTAGATCCTTTGCCCTCTGGAATATCATATATCATATTCCAAGTCCTCTGATCCTTTAATGTAGAAGCTACTAAATCTTGTGTTATCCTGACTACAGTTCCATGATATTTGAATTGTTTCTTTCTGGCTGCTTGCAATATTTTCTCCTTGACCTTGGAGCTCTGAAATTTGGCTATAATATTCCTGTAAGTTTTCATTTTGTGATCTCTTTCAGGAGGTGATTGGTGAATTTTTTCCATTTCTATTTTACTCTTTGGTTCTAGAATATCAGGGCAGTTTTCCTTGATAATTTTTTGAAAGATGGTGTCTAGGCTATTTTTGATTGTGACTTTAAGGTAGTCCAATAATTCTTAAATTATCTCTCATCAATCTATTTTCCAGATCAATTGTTTTTCCACTGATATACTTCATATTTTCTTTTATTTCTTCATTCTTTTGATTTTGTTTTATTACTTTTTGATGTCTCATGGAGTCATGAGCTTCCACTTGCCCAATTCTAATTTTTAAGGAATTATTTTCTTCAGTGAGCTTTTGTACTTTGTTTTCCATTTGGCCAGTTCTGTCTTTTTTAATTTTTTTTTATTTTTTTAGGCAATTGAGATTAAGTGGCTTGCCCAGGGTCACACAGCTAGTAAGTGTCATGTGTTTGGTCTGAGGCCGGCTTTGAACTCAGGTCCTCCTGACTTCAAGGTTGGTGCTCTATCCACTGCGCCACCTAGCTGCCCCCAGTTCTGCTTTTTAAGGAGTTCTTCTTGTCAGTGAATTTTTGTGTGTCTTTTTCCGTTTGACCAATTCTGCTTTTTAAGATATTCTTCTCTTTAGTGGATTTTTGTGCCTCCTTTACCAAGCTGTTGATTCTTTTTTCATAATTTTCTTGCATCACTGTCATTTCTTTTCCCAATTTTTCCTCTAGCTCTCTTATTAGATTTTAAAAATCCTTTCTGAGCTCTTCCAGGAATTCTTGTTGGGCCTGAGACCAGTTCAATTTTTCTTTGAAGCTTTGGGTGTGGCTGTTTTGACTCTGTTTTCTTCTTCTGAGTTTGTGTTTTGAACTTCCCTGTCACTATAGTAACTTTCTGTGGTTAGGTTCTTTTTTGTTGTTTGTTCATTTGTCAGCCTATTTCTTGACTTTTAACTTTATATACATACATACATATATATGTATATTGACTAGGCAATGGGGTTAAATGACTTGCCCAGGGTCACACAGCTAGCAAGTGTTACGTGTCTGAGGCTGGATTTAGACTCAGGTCCTCCTGAATACAGGGTCAGTGCTCTATCCATTGTGCCACCTAGCTGCCCCCAAAAGGGTTTTTTTTTTCAGGGTTAAGTGACTTCTCCAGAGTTACACAGCTAGTAAGTGTCAAGTGTCTGAGGCAGGAATTGAACTGAGGTCCTCCTGACTCCAGGGCTGGTGCTCTATCCACTGCACCACCTAGCTGCCCCCTTAACTTTATATTAAAGTTGGACTCCGCTCCCAGGGTGGAGGGAGCACTGTCCCAAGCTTCAGGTTTTTCATGCTGCTATTCTCAGGTCTTGTTCTGAGGGTCTGAAAGTTTTCAGTTCTTCCAAAGGTATGACCTAAGGAAAAGTGTGGTCACTGCTCTCCTGGCCTGTGCCCTAGTCTATGAGAGACCACAAGCACTCTTTTCCACCCTGGGACTGTGACCACAGCCCCTGTTCCCCTGCAGCCACATGCTCTAGCGTGCTAGTGCTCCTCCTCACACTGAGACGGAAACTAGAAACCACTGTACGGGCTATACAGCAGAGTCTTACACCCAGTGCCAGCAAAGGGGTCACCATGATCTCTTTTTGACCTGACACACCACTGCCACGACCATATGTTGCTCAGCGCTCTGGAAGCCGCTGCTGCTGGCTTGCTGGGGTGTGGCCTGCACTGGACTCTACTTTGCTGTTCTCCCAGTAACAGACCTCTCCTGCCTTGGGTGGAAAAATGTTTCACGCCATCTTTTTGTTGCTTCTGCCATTCCAGAATTTGCTTTGGGGCATTACCTTAAAGTTGTTTGGAGGGGATTTTGGGAGAGCTCAGGCAAGTTCCTGCCTTTACTTCACCATCTTGGCTCTACCCTCCCAACAGAATTTCTTAATCTCCGTAAAAAGGCAATATTAGAATTGAGATAGAGCTGTGGATTTTGATGCATCAGCTTTCTACGTCTATCTTTTCAGTTCTATTCAGCAAACCAAACATTTGTCAATCATTTATTACTATGGGCAAAGCGCTAGGGACATCAAGGTGAAAAAAAGGACCTAGTCCCTGCCCTGAAGGGGCATATGTACCATATGTACATAGACATATAAATAAAAGGTAATTCAAAGGGGGATAAAGCAGTAGTGTAGACACCCACACTACCAAAAAGGCAGAAAATTGGAACAATTATTCTGATTATTTAAACAAAAACCCCCACACTTTTGCCAAATGCCTGAAGCAACAGATTACGAAAGCAAAAGTAGACTGTTTTATTGAATTATCTAGAGAATTGCTTTGGTTCTTCTTTCACAGCAGCATCTACACCTACAAAGCTACCTGAGAGAACCTGAAGAAGAAATAAAGTTGTTAACATTTGGCTTTCACCTTTTTCTGACTTCTAGGTTTTCAAATCTCTGTGGTTGCTGAAAAGTCTAAGCTGCTCATTAGACACTGTAGCTCCACCGAGGTTTGCTGTGAATCAAAGTGTCATGAAGAATCCCTGAGTTTCCGAGTCAGAAGGCACCTCAGGGACCACCTACTCCAACCCATGCCTAGACCAAAATCCCTTTTCCACATACCGTGCAAGTAGCCGCCCAGACTCTAATGAACGGCCCCCAAAGAGGAGGAATTTGCTTCTTCCTGAGACAGTCTGCTGCACCCTGGACAGCACTCCTTGTTAGGCAGTTTGGAGGATTTCCCCTATACTTCATTCATGTGCATTTGGCCTCTTGGCAACATCCCCCACACTCCTCTGGAGCAAAGTGGGACACATCTAGTCTCTCTTCGATCTGCCAGTTCTTTAGCTACTTGAAGAAAGCTCACACCCTACCACCCGATGTCTCTTCTCCAGGCCAGACACCCACAGTTTCTTTCCACTGACCCTCATACAACATAGACTTGAGACCCTTTCCCACCCTGTTGCCTTCCACTGGGCACTGTCCAGCTTGTTAATGTCCTTCCTATGATGTGGCCCCCTCCACACTGAACACACGATCCCTCATGTGTCCTGGCCTCAGCAGGGGATGGCAGGACTGTCCCCTTATGTCATCCTGGAAACGTAGTCTCTCAAAACGGCTTCTATCGTGTTCGCTTGCTTGGCTCCAGAATGGTGGTAATAACATGGGCCAAATCAAAGTTCATTTGCACTACCAACAGTTCCAGAATTTGATGCATGAATTTTCCTCATCCTTTTGTTCATGAACAGGCAGAGTTACAATGAGCAGAGAGAACTCCAGGACCAGTAGGAGTCCTGTATTTCTAGGACGGCAGGTTGTATGGAGAGCAGCCCATCCTGCCTGAGGCCGTGCCACAGAGGAGCAGCAATGGGCAGAGAGTTTTGCCATGGACTCTGGAAGGTGGAAACAGGCCGCCCAAGAGACGAAGCGTCACTCACCTGCTGCCCTGGCTCCCAAGATGAGCCCGGGGCTGGGGCGGATGCTTCTCTGGCACTTTCTAGACCACAGAAAACTCAAGCCTGGTTTTGTGTTCCGTATTCAGAGCCGCCCTCTGAAAAATCCACTTTGGTTTTGGTTTTGTTTTCCCTCTCCAGATTAATAGAAAGTGCATCCCCCTGCCACCCCTGCACATTTGTAGAAATACTGGTGTCACAGCTAATACAGCCCGATTCGTTGACTCAACTCCTTGAGTTTCACTGCTTGTTTTTTAACCAGATTTTAAAATAAGGAGGCAGAGAAAGGGAGGAATACAACCTCCCAAGTTTGGCTACAGAACCAGGATTTTAGAGCTGGAAAGGACGAGTCATTCAGTTCAGTTGTGTCCGACTCTGTGACCCCATTTGGAGTTTTCTTGGCAGAGACACTGGAGTGGTTGGACATTTCCTTCTCCAGCTCATTTTACAGATGAGGAAACTGAGGCAAATGGTGACGTGATTTGCCCAGGGTCACACTGCTCATAAGTATCCGAGGCCAGATTTGAACTGAAGAAGATGAGTTTTCTGACTCCAGGTTGGCATACTATCTGCTGCCCCACCTAGCTGCCCAAATTGCAGATATGATTAATATCAGGTATCAGAAAGCTCTTATCTCCTCCACTCCACAAAAGAAATGATTCAAACCCCAAAGACTTATAAGTACTCATTGGGAAATACTTAAAGCTTGCTGTAAAGGGACTCACCCTGAACAGATCCAAGGACCATGCTCCCCATCACTCCTGTCATTCTTTCCTTGGAGGTTCAGACTCCGAAGGCCCATGCCGTACGGGCTGAATAAGCTTACTTCCCTTTCTCCTCAGTCTCCATGATCTGAGTGGCAGCTCCAAGTGCAGGCCTTCTGACCAGCAGGGCCAAAGCTGAGGCTTTCAGGCTCTGGACACTCCCATGGGTGAGCACCCCTCCTGCGAGAGGCGTCCCAGCTGCAAGAAGGAGCCAGACTCTGGAATTCCCAACTCTCAAGCTCACCAGGTGGACCCCAAGGCTGGAGGCATTGGACTTTCTCCCAATCGCTGAGCAGACACCTCTGATTCTAGAAAGAAAGCCAGAGCAGAAGAGGCAGCTGGGGGCTGCAGATCCGGTGGCAGATTCACCGGGGTCAGTGCATGTACTCACTGTCACGTGTGCATGCATGTGTGTGTGCATGAATAGGTGTATGTGTGTGTGCATGTGTGCATGTACGTGTGCAGAGAAATCCACCCACCTCTTTCAGTAAACCCAAGAAGAGCCAGTAAGTCTCTGGCTACAAGTTCAGGGAGAGAAAGAGAATGAGGAACTACCCCCCTAACCCCTCCAGCCCCTTCTTCAAGCCTTCAGAGTGGCAGCTCTTCCTGGCTCAGGTACTAAGCCCCTCCGGTGCAATCCCCCCATTTCCTGGGGATGAAGGTCTGACCAGACACTGCTGGTTATACCAACCCGCTTCACAAAAGGCAAAAACAGGTCCCTGGCAGCAGCCTAAGCATGGGGCGCCCAGGAGGGGGCACAGGTGCAGATCCTGGAAAGTGTCCCAGGCCAGCAGATCCAGACCCTCCTCTAATTATTCCCATTACATTGTTTTTAAGTTTGAAGGAAGTATTCTATTCTGGGAAATAAGACTATAAAAAATACTGCTCTGACGGCTAGGCCCCTATTTTCAACTTCATGCCTGGGAAAGCATTTTTGGTATGTGAGGTTTTGTCCAGGAAGGTTTTAGCATCTCTGCCTAATCCATCTTCATCTACTGGAAAATATCCACGTTCTCCATTTTTTATCCAACAATGTCTCCTTCAATTTTGTTGAGGAAAATGGTGTAAGAAGGGAAAAATAACTGTTGGGAAATGTGGAATAGTTGAGTCTGTGGCTAGCCTGCCCTGAATGTGCCTGATTTTATCCGAACTGGGGAGATAAGTCAAGTCAGCCCCAGTTAGTATTTGAATGGGGTTCTGACTGGCACCAGAATTACAGAGTTTCTGAGTTGGGGGGAGTCTCTGGTCCAACCTATACCTAAAAAAGAAATCTGAATGCTTTAGGAGCTGGGATTTTACTGGGTACTATAAGTGAAAAGATGGTATAACTAGCTAGGGCTTACAAAGTGCTTTAAAATGTTATCTCATTTGGTCCTCACATCAACTCTAGGACATGGGTGCTATTACTATCCTCCTTTACAGATGAGGAAACTGAGGCAGAAAAAGGTTAAGTATCATATCCCAAGCCCTCCAATCCTTTGATGTAGAAGCTGCTAAATCTTGTGTAATGCTGACTGAGGCTCCATGATATTTGAATTGTTTCTTTCTGGATACTTGCAATATTTTCTCCTTGACCTGGGAGCTCCGGGATTTGGTTATAATACTTCTGGGAGTTTTCATTTTGTGATCTCTTTCAAGAGGTGTTTGGTGGATTCTTTGGGTTTCTGTGGCTCTGGTTCTGGGCTATCAGAGCAGTTTTCCTTGATAATTTCTTGAAAGACAATGTCTAAGCTCTTTTTCTGCTCATGGTTTTTAGATACTCCAATAATTCTTAAATTATCTCTTCTCAAACTATTTTCCAAATCAATTGTTTTCCAGTGAGATATTTCACGTTTTCTTCCATTTTTTATTCTTTTGATTTTATTTTTTTGCTTCTTAATGTCTCATGGAGTCATGAGCTTCCACTTGCCCAATTTTAATTTTTAAGGAATTATTTTCTCCAATCAGTTTTTGTACTTCCTTTAGGCCAATTCTACTTTTTAGGGCATTTTTGTGCCTCTTTTTATTATTTGGCCTATTCTATTTTAAGGTGTTATTTTCTTCAGTATTTTTTGTGCCTTCTTTACCAAGCTACTTACTTTTTTCATTATTTTCTTGCATCACAGTCATTTCTTTTCCCAAGTTTTCCTATACCTCCCTTATTTGATTTTTTAAGTCCTTTCTGAGCTCTTCTAGGAATTTCTTGGGCTTGAGAGCAATTCACATTTTTCTTCGAGGCTTTGGGCTTTGTTGTCTTCTTCTGAGTTTGTGCTTTGATATTCTCTGTCACCGTAGTAATTTTCTATGGTCAGGATCTTTTTTTTGCTCATTTTTCCAGCTTATTTCTGGACTTTTAATTTTATATTAAAGTTGGGCTCTACTCTTGGGGTGGAAAAAGCACTGTCCCAAGCTTCAGATTTTTTTGTGCATCTAGTTCAGAGGGTTAGGGTTAGCTTTCAGTTCTTCCAAGGTGGTATGATCCAAAGACAGGTGTGTTTACTACTCTCCTGGCCTGTGCTCTGGTCTGTGGGTGACCACAAGTACTCTTTTCCACCCTGGAACTGGGACCAGAGTCCCCGCTCCCCTGTGGCCACAAGTTCTGGTAGACTAGTGTTCCTCCTCATCCTGGGACAACGATCCAGGACTGCAACCCATATCTGAATATGGGCAATGAAACAGAGTCCTGTGCCCACTGGTAGCAAAGGGACCCCTGCAATCTTCTTCTGACCAGCTGTCCAACTCCCTCACCATCTGTGGGCTCTGGAGAGCTCTGGAATCAGCCACAGCTGATTCAGTCACGCCCAAGCCCTGCTGCGCATTTGCTGGGGTCTGGCCTGCACCAGCCCTAGAAAGTGCTCTACTCTCACCCCAGGGTGATAGACTTTTCCCATCAGCCTTCTAAGTTGTGTTGGGCTGGAAAATTGTTTCACCCCATCCTTTTGAGTATTCTGCCACTCCAGGATTTGTTCCGAGGCATTATTTAAAGCTGTTTGGAAGGGAATTTGGGAGAACTCAGGTGAGTCCCTGACTTTTTTCCACCATCTTGGCTCCGCCTTTGTAAAGTGTCTTGAAAACCATAAAGTGGTATATAAATGCTAATTATTATTATGATTGACTTGACTTGATACTGCTAATAAACCTCATAGTTAGGATTTGAACACAGTCATTGATCTGTCTAGTTACCCCACTACACAGTCCTGACAAAAACATGAGAACTGTTTTTCCAAAGTCTGAGCCAAAGGAGAAAATGCAGTATGTATTTTCTGTGAGATCACACAAGATTTTTAAAGATCTGTTTACTGACAGGAAGGGGAAAAATTAGCAACAATGAGAAATCGGGAGTGTCTCACACCCAGCTCAGCTGCCAGAACCAAGAATCAGATAATTTTACAGAAAACTGACAAGCTCGGGGACTGATTGGGATGGAGCTGATGCTACACCCCCCAAATATTCCAGTCTGATGCTTCCGTTCACAAGCCATTAGCTCCGGCATGTATATGTATGGTTTGATAATCAGCTGTCATTAACAGATGAGTAAACCACATCGTGCCACTTTCAGAAGGCATATACAAACTGAAGAAATGTTGCCAACAACCCCAGAACGTTTACCTAGTTTCACTCCAGGGAGGATAAAGAGGAAGGAAAGACTATAATTTCACTCATTAAGTCATATTTTCCATCCCTCCTTATCTGAGCCAGCAGGGCTGGAGACAAATTTCTCATTTCACAACAAATGCACCCTGGCCATCCAGCTCATCGGTCAGGAAATTACACCAAATTACAAATATTCCTTCTATGATCACGTCTGTAAAATCCAATGAAGATCCAACACGGTCTACACAGATCAGTTCAATTTAGCAAATTTAGTTGTGGATAGAGAGCTAAACCTAGAGACAAAAAGACCTGGGTTGTATGTGACTCATGCCTATAGTTATTATTACCTATGTGAACACATATGAGTCACAAATCTCTCTGAGAATTTGTTGTTGTTTCTGCTGTTCATTTGTTTCAGTCATGTCCAACATTTTGTGACCTCATTTGGGGTTTTCTCGACAAAGATACTAAAGTAGTTTGACATTTACTTCTCCAGCTCATTTTATAGATGAGGAAACTGAGGCAAACAGGGTCAAGTGACTTGCCCAGGGTCACACATCTAGTGTCTGAGGCCAGATTTGAACTTAGGAAGATGAATCTTCCTGATTCTAGGCTTGAGATTCTATTCACTGTGCCAACTAGTTGGTGGGCCTTAGGAAATTCTTTAAGATTTCTCTATTAAATTATAGATAGTTGCAAAATCACAGATTGTTGACCTACAAATAGTTCAGTGATTTTTCTTACATAATTCCAAATGGTTTTCCAGAACAGTTGGGCCAACTGACAGCCTCGTTAACAATGTACTAGTGCTTCTATCTCTCCATAGCCCCTCCATGATATATTTTTTATATTTTATCATCTTTGCCAGCTTGAGGGATGTGAGATAAAACAAGAGGGTGTTGTCCTAGCTGTTAACAACAGGAAAAAAATGGCCTTAAGGAGTTTATAATCCTATGGGGGGGGATGGGATAGGCAAAGAGAGAGAGTATGTATAAAAGTGAGTATGGTGCAAGTTAGACTATGATCAAGGCAGAGAAATACACAAGAGAGGCAGTATAAGAAACATGAGAAGGAAATTGTAAACTATCAATGATTATAGAAAAATGCCCCAATTACTATTAATAATCAATTATTATTGTTAATAACTTACATATTAATAATAAAGAAAAATGCACATTAAAACACCCCTGAGGTTTCATGTTATACCCATGAGACCAGTAAAGATGCTAAAAGAAGATTAATCAAAGTTGGAGGGAGTGCGGTAAGTAAAAGTACATTAATGTGCTATTTGCAGAGCCATGGATTGGTACAACAGTTTAGGAAAATAATTTAGAATCATTCAACAAGTCATTAAGCTATTCATACCTTTGGCCCCATTGATCTTCCTACTGGCCGTGCAAGAATTTATGTTGATGAAAAAAGAAAGGTTGCAGATGCTCCCGAATAGTCATAGTAGCATTATTTGTGGAAACAAACCCTGGGAACAAAGTGGGTTCCCACTGAGCCCATGAGCAGAAGGGTGCTAGCTCCACCCACAGGAACAGAGAAGTTGGTAGAAGAGGAGATTTGGGACTCATTGTCAAGATCAACAAAAACTGATTTTCCTGCAGCGCTGTTTTCCAACTTTAAGAGTTTCAGGGACGGTTAAGGGTTCCTCAGCAAATGCTCCAGGGTGAGGGTGAGCTCACTATCCTTAATAACCCTCAGAATGTGCTGACTATACTACGGAGCCATATCCTCATGTATGCAGATGTTGTGTCCAACAATACAGATTCCGTGTCTGCCCCTTCCACCACTCTTGTTGGCATCCTCCCATGAATTTGTCATAGGGCATCCAAATAATGTGCTGGTTGTAGTCGCATCATAAGAATGCCAAAGGATTGTGTGGCTTATCCATTGGTTATCTCCTTGTCAGTGACCAACCCATCTTTTTTTTTGCTTTGACTCGTATGTTCCTTTGATAAGATCCTTTATTTTTTCCATGTCTCCTTTGCCATTCTGTGTGTCCTGCATTGCCACCTGCTCATATCCACCATGTACCCCTTTCTAAATGATGCTCAGTTTAAGATTATTGTTTTCCAATTTTTTAATATTTTTATTTCAAGTTTTGAGTTCCAAATCCTATCCCTCCTTCCCTTATCCCCTCCCTGAGACACTAAGCAATCAGATAATAGGTTATACATGTGTAATTATGTAAAACATTTCCATATTAGTAATTTTGTATAAGAAGACTTGAATAAAAAAATTAAAGAAAGTGAAAAATAGCATGCTTTAGTCTGTATTCAATCAATATCAATTTCTTTCTCTGGAGGAGGATAATATGCTTCATCATTAGTCCTTTGGGATTGTCTTAGATCATTGTATTACCGAGAATAGCCAAGTCATTCACAGTTCTTCATTGAACAATATTGCTGTTACTGTGTACAATGTTCACCTGGCTCTTCTCACTTCACTTTACATCAGTTTATTTAAAAATCTTTCCAGATTTTTCTGAAATCATCTTGCTTGTCACTTCTTATAATACAATAATATTCCATTACAATCATATACCACAGCTTATTTGGCCATTCCCCAATTGATGGGCATCCCTTTGATCTACAATTCTTAGCCACCATTTAAAAAAAAAGCTGCTATAAATATTTTTGTACAAATAGGCCCTTTTCCCTTTTTTGGATGTCTTTGGGATACAGACCTAGCAGTGGTATTGCTGGATCAAAGAGTATGCATAGTTTTATAGCCCTTTGAGCATAGTTCCAAATTGTTCTCCAGAATGGTTGGATTAGTTCACAATTCCACCAACAGTGAGTGTAGTGTCCCAGTTTTCCCATGTCCCCTCTAACATCCAAAATTTTCCTTTTTTGTCATATTAGCCACTCTCATATATGTGAGGTGGTACTTCAGAGTTGTTTTAGTTTGCATTTGTCTGATCAATAGTGATTTAGGACATTTTTTCATATGACTACAGGTAGTGTTGATTTCTTTGTCTGAAAACTGCTTGTTCATATCCTTTTACTTTTTATCAATTGAACAATGACTTGTATTTTTATAAATTTGATTCAGTTCTCTATATATTTGAAAATGAGGCCCTTATCAGAGATATTTGTTGCAAAATTTTCCCCTAATTTTCTGCTTTACTTATAATTTTGGTTGCATTGGGTTTTTTTGTGCAAAAACTTTTTTAATTTTATATAATCAAAATTATCTATTTTATATTTTATAATGCTCTCCCTATCTTCATTGGTCCTAAATTCTTTCCTTATCTATAAGTCTGATGGATAAACTATTCCATGTTCTCTTAATTTGCTTATGGTGTCACCCTTTAGGTATAAATCATGTACCTATTTTGACCTCATCTTGGTATACTGTGTGAGATGTTGGTCTATACCTAGTTTCTGCCATTTGGTTTGGGATGAGACTGCTTCAAACATCCCTCAAGCACCAAAGGAATCCAGCAATGATTGAGGACCTTAAAGGAATTAATAGGTTTGAAAGAAATCACTTCAAAATGCTGAAAGAGCTGTACATGGAGAAAGGAGAAAGGATATCCATCTTTGAGAAACTTGGGTCATATGCCCTCCATAATGAGGCATTGGAAGACCCTCCAATAGAGGTGACCACTGAGTTCTCCAAGGGTTTGCCACTGTGAATCCTACCAAGCTGAAAAGGTTTCCAAGACATGGTCATCAACAGACCACATGGCTGCCCCCCTTGGACCCAAGAGACTCATCACAGGAAGGTTGGTTGGCCTCCCAGGGAGGAACTTGCTTTTTACGTGGAGATACTTACAAAGATGAGTCTCCCAAAGGGTGAGGAGAATTATTATGTATCATGGAAGGAGGACTGGGCTTGAAGTTAGAAGATCAGGGCTGGGGTCTTAGCTCTGCCGATTCATTCATTCAATGAACATTATTAAGTAGAAAAATGAGATTGTTGATGGATGCAAAAATTTGCGTGGCCCTTCAAGATATTTTTATACTCTCCACGTCAACTCTACACAGAGTTCTGCGGCTAATACCAATAAAGATGTGAGCTTCAGCCTGCCCTGGGGGAGCTCACAGTCTAGGAAGGGAGTTGAGACACAAACACAGATAATAAATAAATACACAACACTGCTGAATGAGTGCATTCCTAAACCATTTCTACTAAGTCAGAAGGGGAAGGTTAGGAAGGTAATTATTCACTGGGGACATCAGAGAAGGCAACGTTGCTGGAGAGTCTAAAACAATCTCATGTCCTTTTTTAAAATACAGAAATACCTCTTTGCTTTGCTTCGCTCATGTATTGTATTCCCTTCCCACCTGCCCCCAACCAGTGAAGGGTGAGCTCCTGACTGGGCTGGGAACCTCTGACTGTCTTCTTTCTACCTTCCACTCTGGCGCTGTGTTCTGCCTGACCCACAAATAACCCAGTTTCTAGTCTTATCTCTGACACCTACTGGCTCTGTGGGCCCCTCATCTCAGACCCCCTGCAGCCCTCTGAGACTTCAAGTTTGCAGTGCGGTTCCTAATCTGTATCAAAGCATCTCCTTACTGAGAGGTCCCTACACCTGGCCACCCCACCACGGTCCTTTTCCCTTCCCCCCAAAATCCCAAGCACCTCACCCTGCTATAGTGGGTCCACAATGAAAGTCTATGGATGTGTTGTGAAGTTGAACTAGCGGTGTGACCTCAAGCAGGTCACTTGCTCTCTTTGGACTTCAGTTTCCTCTTCTGTAGCATGAATAGGTTGGAGTGGACGTCTCAGGTCCCCAGTTCTGAGATGCAGACTGTGGTCAGCTTCAGGGTGGGTGGAGCACCCAGAGGGCCAAAATCACAAATCACACCACTGGCCTAGCTCTGGTATTGGAAGGAGCCTTCGAGCCCACCCAGTCCAGTCTCCTCACTTTACAAAGAACCCTGAGAACCACAGAGGGGGAGGGGCTTGCTCCAGGCCACCAAGGACAGAACTGAACCTAAATCAGCGACTCTTTTCCTTGCCTTGAAATCTTCTTTAGTGTCAAAATGAAGCGGATCTTAGCTGAATTTTAAACATCAGACAGGCTTGACAGGCTCCCCAGGGGTGTTCCTGTTGGAAATTGAAGTAAAATGGCCCAGTGAACCTTAGCTCCAAACCTGTCTTCCTGGCAGTGTGTCCCCTTCGCTCCCACAGGAAAAGGGCTCCCCAAAAGGGTGTGGAAGCAAAGGCAATCAGTCTCTATGATACATCTCACAGAAGTGATTAAGATAGCAGATAGAAGGTCCCTTAAGCAGCTCTGACTGCTCTGGGCTAAGTCCCTGCCCACTTTCCTGTTATCCCATGAAAGCCCATCCCAGAAGTATGGGGTCATCCATCCATTTGAAAAAAAAATCATTAAAAATAAATCTTAGAGCAGCTCATTACAGGTTCCCCTTCTCTCGATGTCTTGAACCATCCTTGATTGGCAATGTATTGCTGCCTGCTCACACCCACTACACATTTCTCCATTGACCTTCGGTGAGCCCTTAACTTAAATTCTTCGGAGACAGAACTGTGGGTATTCTATGGCTCACTGGCACGTGACATGACCAGAAGAATTTTGTTGTTAGAAATAAAAACGGGCTTTGTTTCAGGAAGAAGCTTGAGGCTGCACTTTGCAGCCCACTCTCCTCCCCTCTTTCACTTGTGAGCTCAGCTTGCTCCTTGGGGTCTGTCCAGGAAGATTTCCAGCATTCCAGGAAAGAATGGTCTTCAGGCCCTGTAACACCGAGGTGTGTTGGCAAGAGCCGCTCAGAGCCTGACTTCTCACTCTTCCGCCAGTGTGGCGGGGGGGGGGGGGGGGGGGGGGGGTCGCCTCCCTTCCCCGTGGGCAAAATGAGGTCAGCTGCCATGGCCTGAGGGCCTGGGAGCACCCACCCGGCTCTGGGTCGATGATCCTGTGACCTCGGAGCTCCATCTGGCTTTGCGGCCTTGACCTTCAGCTCCTGCCAGAGTGAAGATGAAGCGGGAGTGGGGTCTCCTGTTCCTCCCAGAGGATTTAGCAACCCCAAGATAATGACCATTTGGAGGCCGTCGTAACCAGCCCACATGACTGCAAAGTCACCAAGACTACTTCCACATCACAAACTTTCCCAGGAGACAGAAACGATTCTCCCTCTGGGAGCCGACAGTCTGCTCTGTACAGATGGACTGACTCCTTCCATTTCTTATTTTAAGCTTCACAGAGTGTGTGTGTTCTCTGAAAATCCTGGGTCAAACATTCATCTTTCACGGTCCCTGCATAGAGACACAGGGGGAGTACTTAAGGACAGTTTGCTGAGGGAATGAATGACCCTTCTTTAGAAACTATCCCAAGCATTGGTTGGGGTCTGTCAGAAATCAGGGAAGGGGAGATGCTGCCAATATTTGGTATCATATCATTTTTAGTTTGATTCACATCAGATCCGAGGGTTGGGGGTTGGGGGTTGGGGGATTGGGGAGGAAAGGGTCTTTTTTTTTTTACAAGCTCATCAGAAAATGGTTGATGCTGCTTCCTGATAAAGTAGATCTTAACATCAAAACTTCCTAAATAAATTCTCATCCTGCATACAAAGCCTTTCATGAACATTGTCATGCAGGCATATTGTGCTCAGAAGGTGGAACAGTTGCAACTTCTTCATAGCAAAAAATATGTATAAAATATGTATAAAAACCACACTGGCCCTGCCCTCAGGGAGTTTATATTCTAATAGAGGAAACAACATACAAATAATGGCAGGTAATCTCAGAGGAAAAACTCTACCAGTGGAGGAGGGCAGGGCCAGGAGAGGACCAGGAAAGTCAGAATTGGACCTGAGTGTTGGTCCTGGGATAGATGAATGGCAGAGTGAAGCAGGAGAGATTTTGGACAGAGAGCAAAGTGAGCAGAACCCATGCACACAATGACACCAATATACCCAAGCCACCAATCCAAGAACCTATCTTGGCTTCAGAGGACTTCCAGGTGCAGCATGCCACCTGCTTGTCAGCAAAGAGGTGGAGGCCAGCAGGTGTGGAATGAGACAGATATTTTCTGATGTGGTCAATGTGTTGAGTCACCTTGCTTGACCACAATTTTTTTGTTGCAAGGGAAGGTTCTATAAGATGTGATAGAGTCATTAGGAGGTGATGATTATAGATGTAAAGAAGATTACTAAAACAGCTAAGAAAAAAATATCCCCAGATAGAAGGGATGGGAGCTGGAGATAATGTTGACAGAAATGTTCTTAACATCCATGCAGGAGACAGGTCATGCTAGAGAGGGGTCCAAATGCAAGGTAATCTTTACTTTGCGACTGGCAACATGAACTGGAGCTGACGTGGATGGGCAGGCCAAGAGTGACAGCTCGAGAAATATAGAAAGACACCCTAAAGCCAGCTCTGTTCTGGGTGGCCGCTGTCAGGGGACCTGCCCCATCTACTGAATAAGTGACAGACAAGATGGAGGGAGGCAGGATGTTGAGATGGCAGAAAATGGGGGGAGGGAGCCGAGGGAAGGGAGGGAGGGGCTGCAAGGTGGTATTCTCTAGGCACAGATGTTGGTCTCACATTGAACAAGTTCTGAAATCTCAACCTTTTGGTAAACGGGGCTCCATGCTGCCCCTACCCACCCAGCATTTCCAGGGTGAGGGAGAGCTCAGAGTTAATGCCAGCAGTGCCTAGCTCATGAAGCTATTGTGAAAATCAAATGAGATAAACATATAAAATACTTTAGGATGTTTAAAGTAGGTATCATCATAATCATCATTATTATTTACCAGTTGTTGGGACACTGAGTTCCACCTTTGAAAGCTTGCTGAGTCATGTCAGTAATATCCTGAAGGAAGGAAATGAGCATTCCTACCATCCATCATCCATTATTACAAAGCAAAAAACCATTAATATCACCTAATGCATGCCACCTCCCATCCCTCTGCCTGGGTTTAGTGGACCTGGCCCATGGATTTTCTTTTCCAAATAATTCTAGCACCATGATGGATTGGGCCTGCAAACAAACACTTGGACACTTGCTCAGAATGAGAAATGATTTCTGCAGATCCAATCACAGAAGATGTTGTGTCCCAAGCATCCATATATTACCATATGTCCTCCAGGACTGAAGACCTTGACTTTTAAAAAAGTGCTTGCGATGGTCTCCCAAGTAAATAGGAAAAAAATAGATTTGAAAAAATTAGGTCTGGGGTGATAATTTCTCATTCTTCTATTTCAAGGTTTCCCTTATGTAAAACAAAGGCCAGGAGGTCTTGGGGATGCCAGAGTTTCATACTTTGTGGGCAGTCCAGGATAGGGCGCCATAGACTACACAGGTTTAGCTAAATGAGAATGGTATGGTTGATAAGGGAGCATTGCTACTAGACTGTACCTGACCTGAAAAAGATCTGGGGGTTTTAATGGACTACAAGCTAAAACAAATCATTTGTGATGTGGCAGGCAAGATTTGATGTTGGACTTCATTTAGAGACACTGAGGGTAATGGCACCATCATTCTCTGCTTTGGTCAGTCTGTGCCTCTGGAGCATTGATTGATCTAAGGTTCTGGACACCCCATCTGATGAAGGATACTGAAAGGGGATGAATATGGCAGAGACTTTACCATGTAAGGGCTGGTTGTGGAGAGAAGAGGAGATTCAGACAGGACACGATGGGTGTGTCCAAGTCTTTGAAGGGCTAGCCTGTGGGAGAAAAAGAAGGCTTGTGTGGCCTGGCCCCAGGAAGCAGGAGAATGTAGACTTCCAAGAGAGAAGGATTCTAGCCTGTTGGCAGAAAGAATAATCTTCTTCTGAATAATCAGAGCTATCCCAAATTGTAATGGGGGGCATTTCATTGGGTGTGGGTAACCCCTCACTTGATGTCTTCACACCAGAAACAAATGACCACTTGTCAAGTATGTTACAGAGAGGATCCCTGTTCAGGGGTGGCTACGGAGGTCTCTACAAACTTGGAGATTTGGTGATTGTGCAAGATCTTTAGCTAAGCAGAGAACTGGTGAAACAATGGAGGAGAAGAGGGCTTCCTTTTAGAGGGAGGGAGTCTTGGGTTTGCCTTTGGCCAAGTCTCCCATTGACAAAGGGAAGGATTGCCTCTCCCAGTCTGATCTGTGAATGGACGTGCTTATACCTGAGGGATCAGATCAGAAGATCTGGGTCAGCCAGGAAAAAAGGACTTCTGGTGTGAGAAGAGAGAAGAAAAGGGAAAACCCAAGTGCTGGATGGCCAGGGAAAGTAGAGCTGCCTGCTCATTTGTGCTGCTGCCTCTTTTGAGCTGCCTTTCCCTAGGTCCAGATGGATCCTTTGACCTTGCACTCAGGCCTCTCTCTGCTTGTGCCCTGAGCATGATCACAGGGCCCTGCCAAGGAGAGGCAGAAGGAGGGAGCCATCTGGATGGGGAGGCTTTGCCTGTGGAGTCTCTCAGGAGACAGGTGGTCGAGCTGTGGGGAGGAGTCACGAGGCTGAGAAGGGTCTGAGGTCGAATTGGGCGTTTTTGATTTTGATGCTCACAGGGACATGGGAAGAACGGGAAAAGCAGGGTTGGGCTGTCCTGGAGAAGGGAGCTGCCAACACCTCTCCATGCAGACATTGCTCCATTCATGCCGGCTCTGAATTCATAGTGACCAGCGCATGTTGAGAAGCACCCAACCCTTGGAGTATGCACCTCCCCTTGGCAAGGAAGGAAAGGCTAGAGCCATCTGTCGTATGGGAGTCCTATGAACCATGTTGTCATCAAGATGCAGTCAAGACTCAGTGAGCCTTTTGATTACAGTGTTTGGTGACTCTTAAGGGAATTAATCCAGATCCTAATGAAAAGTGACCCCAAGGGCCCAGGTGTACCACCCAGAGAGGATGCATTGGCTATTGTCTTCTCCTCAGTGCTATAAGACAGGTGCAGCCCACAGTTGAATGGGCAGCCTGAGGAGCATCGCCAGGGTTCTTCTCACTTCCATGACCACGGGATGGTGATCCACCAAAAAGGATGATATGGAATGATGGTAGTGCAAAGAAAAAAATACTTCCCTTCAGTGGCCAAGTGGGATAGCTCTGATTATTCAGAAGAAGATTATTCTTTCTGCCAACAGGCTAGAATCCTTCTCTCTTGGAAGTCTACATTCTCCTGCTTCCTGGGGCCAGGCCACACAAGCCTTCTTTTTCTCCCACAGGCTAGCCCTTCAAAGACTTGGACACACCCATCGTGTCCTGTCTGAATCTCCTCTTCTCTCCACAACCAGCCCTTACATGGTAAAGTCTCTGCCATATTCATCCTCTTTCAGTATCCTTCATCAGATGGGGTGTCCAGAACCTTAGATCAATCAATGCTCCAGAGGCACAGACTGACCAAAGCAGAGAATGATGGTGCCATTACCCTCAGTGTCTCTAATCCATTCTTAATGGATGACACCAGAGACTGTGCAAAAAGTGGTACAAGAGGCAGGAGTGAGGAGTTAATTATCCACAGCAGGAGTCTCACCTCCCTTGGCCTGGACATTGTGCTCTCTCTCTCTCTTTTTTTTTTTGGCTAGGCAATGGGGTTAAGTGACTTGCCCAGGGTCACACAGCTAGCAAGGGTCAAGTATCTGAGGCCGGATTTGAACTCAGGTCCTTCTGACTCCAGGGCCAGTGCTCTGTCCACTGTGCCACCTAGCTGCCCCAAGCATTATGCCATCTCGATGCAGCCTAAGATTTCAAAAGCTTTTTTGGCTTCCATGTTATATTGAACCTACAGCTCATGTACTGTACCTCATTCTTACCCTACCCCCATATTTTTCATATAAACTACTATTGAACCATGCTTCTCACATATTGTGCTTGTGAAATTGATCTTCTGAACCCAAGTATAAAACTTTAATTTTTTTCTCTAAGATTCCATCTTCTTAGATTTGACCCAATGTTCTCCTGGCCTGCCAAAATCTTTTTGGATCCTGATTCTGTTGGACACCAGGCTAGAAATCATTCTCAGTTTTATGTTCTCTGTATATCTGATAAGCATGTCAGCCATTTAGATTTTATTGAGGTCACTGATAGAAAGGTGAAACAGCACCTGGCCTCACACAATCCCTGGGGCATTCCACTAGAGTCCTCTTTCCAAGGTAACATGAAACCATTAATGTCCATGCTTTAGATCTGACCAGTCAAGCAATCATGAACATGACTAATTCTCTTATTGTCCAGCCCACTTCTCCCCATCTTTTGGGGGGTATGAGAGAGACTTGGTCACAACCTTCATCTACAGCATAATTCTGATCTTTTGTAATCTTATCTGAAAAGGAAAAGAGATTAGTCTGTCATAACCTGTGCTTGGTGACCCCAGGCTGGCTTTTGGCGATCACTGCTTCCTTTTCTAGATATTCATCAACCATCTCTTTAATGATCTACAGTTGTGCTGAGATTCCAGGTCAAGTTCACTGGCTTGTCACTACAAGTTCAGGTTCCAATCTCTTTCATTTTTGAAAACCAGCTCAACATCCTTCATATCCAGGAAAACCTTGTGGAGCCCAGGACAGGAATAATTATACATCTAATGTGCCTGACAGTATTCTTAAGGACTCATTTTCATTATTTAGAAAATAATTTTTGCATAGATTGATGTTACATTAATGAGCTATAGGAAACTATACGGTTTCCTTTATAATTTATATGTTGGTCATTCCTATTAAATCTCTCCCTTGAACAAAATTTATTCTGAGGGGTTCAGTTTTGCTGACATTCCATGTCCAATGCCGAACTGTCTCGAGAGTGTTGGCCCCCACCAGTTTGGGGACACCATCAGCCTAGAAAAGACTTAAAACAGTACCTGTCCCAGGGTCTCCTTTACTAGGAACAGCATGGTTCCAGGTACTTCCTTCTTGATGAGGATTGAAACCCACTTCTTCCTTCTTGATGGAGATTGAAACCTGTCTGGAGCTCAGTAGATGGTCTGTGAGAGTTTCTATGACCAAAAAATGCACCAGCCTAAGGCCAACCCAGTGATTCATTTCCTCACTCAGTTGGTCCTTAGATGAAAGAATACAGTTAGCCTGTCTCTAGTCATGTATGTCTATTCATCCTCAGCCTGGCTCTAAATCCAGGAAACCTGGGCAAGGTGAACAGTTAGAAAGTCTTTCTTCAAATGAATAGGGGAAAACGGAAGTGAAACCCTGATGGAAATGTAGTCTACAGGAAGACCTCATTCATTCAAAACCCATTAATTATCTATTCAGACCAAATCAAGACTGAAATCTTTAAAAAGAAAAAACCATATTTGAAAAAGAGGCTAAGTCAGTAAGCTATATTAATAGGATAGGATTAAGAGGAAGTTTTTAACTCAGAAGTTCAAATTAGTTTCAAGGCCTTAGAAGCATACATTTGCATTCAATTAGTGGGAGAATTTTTAATGATTCCTATGTATTCATTGAAGCAGGTCCAGCAGGAACCTCAGCTAGACAACATTTCATTAGCCTTCAGCATATGTTGCCTACGTACATTGGAAAGCAATGAAACAAGAATACTTTGAAAAATGTCACCATTTAGAATTTTCACCAATTAAGGATGGCCTTCCTCTCAACTGGCTCAGATTAAGGATACGTTACTGTGCGGCTATAAACGAACAAACGAACAAATGAATAAATGAACGAATGAATGGGCATTCATTGAGTGTTTACTATTAAGGTTGAGAAACTGTCCTAAGCTTTGTACAAAAACAAGAAACAAAATAGCCCCTGCCCTCTGGGACCTTGTCCTCCAATGGGAGAAGCAATGCATATAGGGAAGTAGAGTCCAGGAAGGGATGTTTTAGTCGGGGAAGTGACAGGGATGGTGAATGGAAGGAACCATGAGGTAATTGACTGACACATCCCTTCCAGGAATGAAAGAGCTGATTTAAAAATTGTTCCCAGAGCTAGAGATATAAGGGGCCACAGCGTAGGGAGGTGTGGTGTGGAGAAGGCTGGGAAAGAGCAGCAAGGGGGTCTGGGGAGGTTAGAAATGGAGACGTGTCCGAAGCCAGTCATAAGCCCTTTGATCATGTTGCTACATCCACAAAGGTGGTAAACAGAATCGCTGGGATTTGAACCAGCTCCTCTGATGCCCATCCCCGCTCTCCTCCCACTGTCCCATGATCCTCCTGTCTTCTGGGGAAGCTGGCTATAGTAGAGGATAGAGTGCTGGACTCGGAGTCAAGGTGATCTGAATTCAAATCCTGCCTCAGACATTTACTAGCTGTGTGACCCTGGGCAAATCACTTAACTCAATTTCCTCATCTGTAAAATGAAGATAATAACAGCACCTCCCTCCCAGGGTTTCTGTGAGGATCAAATGAGATAATAATTCTAAAGCACTTAGCACAGTGCCTGGCACATAGCAAACACTATGTAAATATGAGCTATTGTTAACCTCTCTCAGCCTCAGTTTTTCATATGTAAAATGGGGATGATAACAGCACCTAGCTCCCAGGGCTGTTGTGAGGATCAAATGAGATAATATTTGTAAAGCATTTTGTGAACCTTAAAGCACTAAAAATGTTGTTAGTATTATTACTAATTATTTTTTGTCATTAATTATTATCCCCTGTTCTCAGAGTGTGATTTTCCGGTATTCATGACTTTGACGAAGGCGTTTCAGTGGGTCACTGGGATTGACCAGTGAGCGTCCAGTCCTTGTGAGCATGAGAAGCATCCTCCTCCCCACCGCTGCCAGGTGGACTTGAGCAGGGGTAGGTATTTCTTCTAGGCTTTTGACCACATGAAGACGAGGAGTGCTCTAATTGGCTGCTGAGCCAGAACACTCACTTTTGCATTCCAAAAGCACAGATTGCTGGGCATTTTCTCTTTTCCTCCCTCAAAGTCTTGGACCTGGGAGACTTTCAAAGAAGCCTCAAGCCTTTCTTTCCTCACCTGGGCCCTGGCTTCATGGTCCATGAGTTTATTGCCTTGTGCTTCCCGCTGTGTCCATCCCTTCCTGCTCCTAGGTTAAGGAGTAAGGTGAGGCTACAACTGTATGAGCTTTGAACAGACAGGGGAGTGAGCTGCCAGTGACCCATGAGCCACCCAGCCTGGATTGTGGTCCACCGGTACAGCCTCATGGAGCAAGGAGGACCCAGTCTAGAAATGGACCGAAGATGGTGTACTAAAGAGGTAGAGAGAGACTCATCCATAGGCAATGCTACCCTTGGAAATAAATTTTGTGGGGAGGATGCTTGGTCAAAACTGATTTTAAATTTAAGCCCCATTCTTCTCAGGGGCAGGGTTAGGGAGAATGCATCTTCCAAGTTTCAAGAGATGGGGGAATGTTTGTACTTCTGTTCTTAAGAGGCTTTTTCAGTAACTATCCCTTTGTAAAAACTTTAATGAATCTGGGGCACTGATCACTGGGTGTTAACAATGGGAATGACACATTGGAATGGGGGCTCAAGCTAAGGACGTTAGAGAAGGATCACCTCGACCCCTCAGGAGTACCCCTAGAGGCCTGGGGGGGGGGGTGTAGCCCTGCTGGGGACCCCACTCATCAGTGTGTGTGGGAGCTGAGATAAGGATCATCAGCAGAGCTTATGAGATTATCTCACGGGCATCATTTCTCTACCCAGTCCATTAGCAGCAACATAGTAGATCCTCCTGACCCTCATCATGTGTCTTTCCCTCTTCCTTCAGTTCTTTTGTCCTTTTAATGCCCCTGAGTTTACTCTATCCCACGATTCAAAACCATAATCAGGAAAATCTTGCTGTTCAAGAGAATATCATTAGAAGCTCCACCTGATTTCAAACAATTGTTCCCAGCTGTCTCCTTCTCCTCAATTTGGGGCCTGAGGAAATGTTAAAACACATTCCTCAAGAGGAACACAGGACCACAGATTTTGAGCCAGAAGGGACCCTGGAGGCCATTGGGCCCAACCCCTCTGGTTTACAGATGAATCCCAGGGAGATGAAGTGATCTGCCCAGCAGGGGAGTGTATGAGATGTGATTCCAGCATGGGCAAGAGAGACATCCAATGAGAAATCTTGCCTATGGGAAGGGTCCACATGGCTAGTCAAGGTCTCTTAAGCTAGTTCACTTGAAGCTTGGAAATCCTATTGCCCTGATCCCCAGGGGCCTCCTGCCTGGCTCCTTTATGTGTGCATTTTATTATTGTACCCGGAGCTTAAGCAGAAAAATCTCATTTTATCCCTGTTTATTAAATCCAAACAGGAGCCTCGGAGTGAAGGAAATAGAAAAGACAAATAAATGGCCGTTGACTTTGTTTAGCCTTCTCTGAACAAGGTCTTCCAAAAAATATATGTTTCAGCTTTTAGAGTCAGAGAAAATCGATAATAATGGCAGCTTGCCACTCAGGTCAGCAGGCTGCAGCGCTCAGCCTCTCTCATTTTCATGGTTGGAAAATAAGCTGGGAAGTGTCATTATTTCTGACAGTCCTGCATGGGAAACGTCTTGATGGGGATTCTTGAACTTAATCAAAGATTTATAGTGGAAATTCTGCAAGTAATATCTTGTTAAAATAACTTTGGTGCTAACTGCAGGTGACAAGCGATTACTCAGACTTGTTCCTGCAGTCGCTGGGTTTTCTTTCTTTCTTTCATCTTTTCTTCCTTCCATTTCCAAAACCTGAAATACAAGGAACAGTGTTGGGGGCGGAGGAGGGGCCTTCTCTATTCTATGTGAATTTGTCCTGGGTGTATTCAGATGTGTTTTGTAAAATAGAAATAAAGCAGGTGTCACTGGGAGATGAAATAGACGTCATTTAAATCCCCATTCCACGTCACCTTGCTGCAGCTTAAAGGTTCTGTTCCTTGAAAGTGATATTAAGCAATCACCAGAAAGTGAGCATTTTCTGGAATTAGTGTCCAGAGGGAAAGAGTCATAGCTCCGGGCAGGAGAGCCACAAGCCCAGGCTGCTCATTAATCCCCGGAAAATGCCTTCCGCCAAGGTCCCCACTGTGGTTGCAAATTGAAAATAAAAAAGAAAAACAGGTGTGGGTTTTATTTTTTTTAATACATCAGAGCTTTGCTGTTTGAGGTGGTCTGTTCCGGACGTTTCTGGAGGATTAAGGGAGTTTGTGTTTGCCTGTCAGTTTGTTGGCATCATCTCTCAAAATCTCTGCAGACTTTGAATTTTTTTAAATCATAATTTGAAGAGCATCCAAGGTGTGTCACATTGAGGTGATGAAAATCTAATACCTCTAATCTTGGCAAACCCGACCTAATCCAGTGGATACCATGAGACAAGTCAAGGCTTTTCCATGTAGATCTGCCATTGTTAGGGCTGCTAAATAGATCCCCAGGGAGATATACCTGGACTTTGTGATATACACCCCCACTATGCTAGAAATTCCCCAAGACCTAGCACCATGCCTGGTATACAGTGGGTGTGTAATAATTGTTGGTTCTAATCCAATCCAGAAGTACCTAAGGGGTATTAGTGGAGAGAACATTAGACTTTGAGTCAGAAAGATCTGAGTTCTTATTCTGCCTTTATACCACTAGCTCTGTGACACTGGAAAAGTCACCTAAGCTCTCTCTGTCTCAGTTCCCTCACCCTTAAAACAGGGATAATTATAGTACCCACTTTATAGTGTTGTATTGAGGATCAAATGAGATAAGGTATGACTCCAATCTGACAAACCATTCATTATGTACCTACTATGGTCACGGAACTGTGCTAAGTACTGAGAATATAAGGACACAATGGGAAACAACTCTTCCCCTTAAGGAAGAGGAAACCTGTTATTAGTACCAAGGCAGAGGTCTTCTTCCATGAATGCTAATACTAATGTTTATAGCCTAGGTCATGACATAGGCATGAGCTATATTTAAGCTATTAGCTGAGATTTCCCAGAATCAGCCCTAGGTGGGAACAAGGCAAGACCAAGAAATATAACTTTGTAGCCTCCCCCAAGACTGAAGCTAGTCCATGGAAGCCCAAAGCTTGGGTGCTGGAACTTGGGCTACATTTACTTATCTGTATAATTTGAACAACACAACAAAAAAAATTAAATTGATTGTATTTTAACAGGCAGGAAATTACTCATTACAAATATGGTAATCATTCCTGAGTCACCTATTTATATAGAGTCAAACCACCAACTTGTTAAAGATCAAAGGCCAAAATTAGTACAAACTAGAATAAAAATGAGAAAAAGATATGGCATGTAATTAAAAAATAATTGCATTCTGACATATTTAAATAAATAACTGAAGAAGAAAAGTGGGATACAAACAGAAGGACAGACACAGATTACAATAATTTCATGTTGCAGTCTAACTGATGCAAATCAAATGTCATCTCAAGTAGCCTAAAAAGTGCCTTAGTCAGCAGTCGTTTGACTTATTGTCAGTTGAAGAGATGTGCCAACCAAGGGCAGTGCTGGCTTACGATGTAAACTTGTTTGATCAGTCAGGTCAGAAGGATGATGGAAACTTGTAAGTATCCACTCACTGAACAGAGAGAAAGAAAACAGGAAAACCAGTTTAAAGAAAGTTCAGCAAAAGACTCAATTAAGTACAGTCATCCTGAGGACATTTACAAATAAAAGCACAAGGATACCAAACAGGAGAACCTAAAAGATCTTCAAAGACTTTTATGACAAACTGTTTTTACCATCAAAGGGAGCAGAACCACTACCCCCGAACTCTCACTTCCTGGAAGTGCTTAAATAGGAGGCAGAATTGGCACATTAGGGCAAAGACAGGAAAAGCAGCTCTATCCAACCAAATGTACGTGTTGGCAATCTGTGCCAAAGGAAACACAATTGGGAGGGTATGGACGGATCTATTCATAAGGTATATGAAGGAAGGCAAGATAGCTAAGGTATGGGAAAAGGTCTTACTTAAGACCGAAAAAGGAGACTGAGAGAAGTCAACAACTACCAGCCCATATTCCTACTTTCCCATCTACATACAACATTACAAAAATATTATACATGCTCATCAAGGGTATCCTTGATGAAGAGATTAATGGGGAATGGGTAGACTTTTAAATTTTTTTATTATTTATTTATTTTAACATTCCTTCCTTTATAAATTTTGAGCTCCAAATTCTCTCCCACTCTTCCATCACCTACTGAGAAAGCAAGCAAAATGATATCAATTTTACACGTGAAATCACGCAAAACATATTTCCATATTAGCCATACCACCAAAAAGCAAGAAAAGTAAAGAAAGCAAGAAAATCATACTTCAATCTGCACTCAGAGTTCATCAGTTCTCTCTGGAGATAGATAGCATTTTTTAATCATGAATCCTTTGGAATCGTCTTGGATCATTATATTGATCCAAGTAGCCAAGTCTTTCACAGTTGATCAGCATTATAACATCGTTGTTACTGTGAACAATGATCTTCCGGGTCTTCTCACTTCATTATGCATCAGTTCAGACAGGTGTTGCCATGTTGTTAGGGTTTTTTTCTTCCCTGAAACCACACTCCTGTCTTATAGCATAATAGTACTCCATCGCAATCATATGTCATAACTTGTTCAGCCATTCCCCAACTGATAGACATCCCCTCAATTTCCAATTCTTTGCCAGCACAATAAGAGCTGCTATAAATATTTTGTACATATGGGTCCTTCTCCTTTTCCTTTGATCTCTTTGGGGTATAAACCTAGTAGTGATACTTCTGGGTCAAAGGATATGCAAAGTTTTATAGCTCTTTGGACGTAGTTCCAAGTTGTTCTGTCTCCAGAATGACTGGATCAGTTTACAACTCCACCAACTGTTTATTAGTTTATCTGGAATAGGTAATATTGTAAGCAATATTGTAATATTATAAGCAATACTCTACAGTAGAACACATCTTCACCATCATACAGTTGGTTATAATACATGAAAAATACAAATTTGTTGGTTATTTTTTAAAAAAAAAACCTTGGTTCAGTAGAGCAAAATGACATCTTAAGAGCCTTTTTCTAACAAAGTATTCCCCATATATGCCTCAAAATTATTCAAGATTCTATAAGAGGCATGGAGAAAAGGTTGTTTAATGACTCTCTGATTATTAATATCAACCAATACATGAAACAAGGAGACATGCTTGCCATTGTCATGAAAATCAAAAAGGTAGTCCAAGTTGAAGAAAGGTTCCTCTTAGATAGCAAGGTCCTCTAGATGCTTTTTGTAGAAGGCTTCATAATGGTTGCATGAAGCCCTGGAACATTGTAGGGCCTCTTGGAAAAATCGTGTAACCACTCAAAAGAGTTCAGCTAAACCATCCACATGGAAGAACCAAGTGAATGAAGAATGTATATTGTTCAGGTGATAACATGAAGTTAGATAAACAACTGATATAATTCATTCATCAGGATAAATATATCAGACAAACATTGCTAATAGACAAATGTTAACAAATTGGGTTCAGAATTAAATAGGAAGAGGAAGTCAGTCTTGAGTGTCTTAGGGGAAATTGCAAGGCTCTTTTAATGACTCCAAATTTCTCCCAGAAAGAAATGATTACAAATATTTCTAGAATACAATATTCTATCAGTGTTTTGTATGGCTATAACTAATGGACCATTACAATTTACAAAGAGGGCAATTGAGAGGCACATAGCGGCCTTGAGAAGTCTGTAGCATACATACATAGGGAATTTCAAAGAAGTCATAAAAGTCGTCAAAGAAATGTACAATCAAAAAGAAGGTGGGATGATCACAGGGAGAGCAAAAGATGACTGATAGATACTATGTTCTCTTCCTATCAAGAGACTGAGAAGAAACCTCCAGCTTATTGGAAGGATATGGACATGAGTCATGTTTTGAATCACTGAAGGGAGCAGCCCATCACTAAGCTTACAGGTTCATTTGAATAAATGTTCCCAAATCCCCTGCCTCCGATAAAATGTGAGCTCTTTCAGGAAAGTCATAGTCTTTTGCCTGCACTTTCTCGATCAGGTGCCTAGTGTGGTCCTTTGAATAATAAATGCTTGTTGGATTCTACTGAATTCTTGTTGGATTCTATATATATTAAACGCTTGTTGGATTTTATAGAACTATTATTAGAACTAAAGTACGGGAGAGGACTCCTCAGCTGGCGTTTCTTCTGAACATTCCAGTCGGGTTGGCTCTAGGTCAACCCTATCTCCCATCAGCCATTTTGGGGTTATCGGTTCCTCTTTCTGCTTTCTGTTTTTCCTTTCATTTGGTCCATTTCTACTATACAAAAACACCCTTGGTGCTGCACTGCCCATGGCTTCTCACTTTTCTTGCCAAAGTGGGAAGGTCTATTTGCCAGCACAAAGACTGGCTCAGAATCTCCAGCTTCAAGGACCATTGTCCTTCTGCTGGCTTCCTTACAGAGGAGAGCTGGGCTCATTGTTGGGTTTTGGTACAGAGCCAACACCTTCTAATACATTAAGATCCCTTCCTTGGAATGTTAGGTAGAATAAAGGGAGTGGCAATGCCGTCAGTCAGCACAATGGCAAGACTTGAAATGGAGCAGAAACAAGCACTCTGAGGAAACACACACGTGGAATAGCTATCTCCCTCTTGGGTTTGTCCTCTATGCCTTTGATAAAATATATTACTAAATATATCTCTAATGTTCTTATGCATGATAATTTTTTAAGCTTTCCAAGACCTTGCAAACAGAATAATTTAAAATGTACAGTATATTAAGCAGTGCAATTACAGGGGGAAAGATGTTTATAAAAATAACTTGACAGAGATCCCAGTTTGGGCTGTTATGATGCTACTCAGTTATGCCACCCAGAGTAATTTTAAAGTATTTTAAATGACATGATCCCAAGTAAATGCTGCACCCTATGACCAAAGTAAGCAAGATCTACTAGTTAGATGGGTTGACAGGTGACTATCACCTAAGTATGTGACTCTTTGTGTTTTCTCTGGGTGCTGAGAAATCTGAGGACTTTTAAAAAACCAAATGAGCTTGACTGTAATGCATCTCCGGTTGCTAACTTATATAATATCAGAACATTGATAAGGGTAAGAGCGTTAGACTTGAAGTTAGGAAGGCTCAGCCTGGATTAGTAGCTGCGTGACATTGGCCAAGTCACTTCATTTCTTTTTCTGAGCTTGCGCTTCCTCATCTGTGAAAAGGCAATAAAGCTATCTATAGCAACTACCTAATGAGGTCATCATGAGGCCAAGTAAAGTGCTTTGCAGACATGATTGCACTAGAAAAACATGTCATTTTCCGGCCCTTTTCAAAAGGATGAATTATTCCTGTCAGTGCCCACCAAGGAAGCATGAAAGGACCATAGGACAATAGGTTTAGACTTTAAAGGTCATTGACTTCAGTGACCTCACTTTATGAATGAAGACTGTCTTATACATGAAGTAAAAAGATACTTGCATCACAAAAACCAGGAGGAATAAATAAAGAGAGAAATCCAATGCAAAATTATTATAAAAGGCATAAAATATCTGGGAATTAACTTACCAAGACACACTCAGGACTTATATAAGTGCTTCTCTAAAACCTTCGTTACAGAAATAAAGGAAAACAACTAATTGGGGAGATAATCATGGTTCATGGTTGGACTGTGCTAATAAGATCAAAATGATTTTACTTTTCAGATTAATTTACATATTTTTGCTGTGACATAAATTATCAAGGGATTACTTTATAAAAGCAGGCAAAATAATTTTTAAAAATTCATTTGAAGGAGCAAAATACCTAGACTTTCAAGGGAAATGTAGTTGAGGAGCAGGGAGAGAAAGAATGTAGAAAAGATAGGGTCACAGAGCTAAAAAAAAAATTAGTAGTCAACCTCTATCTGGAAAAATAATCCCCTCTGCAGAATACTCAACATGTGTAATACAGATTTCGCTTGAAAATCTCCAATGAAGGGGAAACCATTACCCCTCAGAGCAACTCTTTCTACTCTGAGATAGTTCCCATTGTTAGGAAGGTTTTCCTGACCTCCAGCCTAAATTTGTCTCTGTCGTTTCCACCCATTGCTCCTACAATGGCCTTCAGGGGCCAAATAAAGTAAACTTAATTCTTTATTTGGAATGAAAGGGGTCCAGCAGTACCAGTCCTCAAAATATATTAGAGAGCAGGCAACATCAAAATTATAGAAGACTGGCCAAAAACTAAAAAATCCATCAGTAGAAGAGACTAGGAAAGTAAGACTCAGAAAGAAGCAAACACATGAGTCCAATGTTCGGTAAACCCTAGACCACAAACTCCTCAGGAAAGGACCCCAGTTAGATAAGAATTACTGGGAAAACCAGAAATAAAAATGGGGTTAGACCAGCATCTTATGCCACATCCCACAAAAAGCTCTGATTATGGGCTCAACCTCAACATAAAAGGTCATATTATTAAGAGAAAAAAGGAGGTGATAGGAGGAACAGTTCAGAACTGTGGTATGTGGGAGAATTTGTAGCCAGATTAGGAAGAAAGGTGATCACAAAATAGGCTGTTTTTAATCATACAAAATTAAGATTTTATACAAATAAAATCAATGCAACTAAAATAAGAGAAGGAAACAGTTGGGGTGGGCCATCTTTGTATCCCACATCTCTGAAATAAAACCTGATATCCAAGACATGCAGGGAATTGACTTAAATGTGTAAGACAAAGAACCATTCCCCAATGGATATGTATAAACATTTTTCAAAATAAGAAATGCAACTGATAACTGTAAGAAAAATGCTCTGAATAATAAATAATAATAAAAGAAATGAACATTCACACACCTCTGAGGTTTTACCTCACACACATCAAATTGGCAAAGATGATAGAAGATGAAATTGGTCAATGGTGGAAGAGCTGTGGAAAGACAGGCACATTAATGCAATATTAATAGAGCTACGAATTGGTTCAACCTTTCTAGAGAACAAAATGGAGTGATTCAGGGAAAGCATGGATCAGCTGGGGGGGTTTTCTCTTCCTTACCTCAAGTTAGGAGAAGTGACAATTATGAAGAATGCAGAGAAATATGAAAAGATGCGAATTGATACAGATCAAAGGATGCTGAACCACAAGAACATAGACAAAACAGAATCACAACGTAAGCCAAAATTACGCTAAAAGATAAAGAGTCTAAGGATGAGTGCGATGACCAGCCTTGGTTCTGGAGAAGAGATGAGGAAACACACATCTGTCTTGTCAACAGAGAGGTGAGGATGATCAATGGGAGAAGAGACCTGGGCTGTCAGGTGGGATCCCTTTGGCTTAACTGTTCTTTATTTCAGGGTAGAGTTTGGTTGCGTAGGAGGTGGGGAGTGATGAAATGACTGTGTTCTACAGAGCAAAAACGTTAAGGGAAGTTTTTAAACAGATATTTGATTTGGGTGACCAGTCTGCAATTCCTACTGACATGTAAGTGAGTTTCTCTTCAGGTTTTGGGTTCTAACTAGCCAGTCCCACCTTAGTGCATATGGAACATATGGAGACCAGCAAGAATCTCTAAGATGTCTGCCCACAATTGCAGGATCATCATTTAGAGCTGGATGATGCATTAGAGGTCATTAAGTCCAATCTACTAATTTTACAAACCAAGAAACTGAGGACCGGAAAGTTTACTCAATCACTAAACATTTATTAAGCACCTACTATGTGCCAGGCACTGTGCTAAGCACTGAGGATACAAAAAAAGATGAAAGATGTTCCCTGTCCACAAGGAGCTTACCATCTGATGGGAGAGACAACATGTAAACAAATATATGCAAACCTAGCTATATACAGGACAAACAGGAAATAATTAACAGGAAAAACACGAGAATGAAGAAGGGCTGGGGAAGATCTCCTGCAGAAGGTGGGATTTTAGTTGAGACTTAAAAGAAGTCAGGGAGGTCAATAGTGGGAGAGGAGCGGGGAGAGCGTTCCAGGCATGGGGAACAGCCAGCCAGAGACAAGACATGAAGGGGCTTGTCCATGGGACAGCCAGGAGGTTGGTGTCCCTGGAGCAAAGAATATGTGTTGGGGAGTAAGGTGTAAAAAGACTGGAAAGGTAGGAGGGGGCTGGGTCATGAAGGGCTTTGAATGCCAAGTAGGGCATTTTGTATTCGCTCCTGGAGGGGATAGGGTGCCACCAGAGTGTGGGGCTGGGGGTGGGGGTGGGGGGGTGATATGATCTGATTTGCACTTTGGGAAAACCACTTTGGTGGCAGAACAGAGGATGAACTGGACTGGGGTGAGCCTGGAGGCAGGCAGATACACTCGCCTACAATCACACAGACAAATGTCTGAGGTGGGATTCCGAACCAGTCCTCCTGACTCTGGGCACCATGATGCTCCTCCAAACTCTTCACTTTATAAGGAGGAGACGAAGGCCTTGAGACCCTAAAAAGTTTGCCTAAAGACACACAGGGCAGGGCCAGGCTTAGGACTCAGCTCTCCTGACTGGAGGCCAGTGTTTTGGGTTTTTTTTTCCTGCTATGCAGCACCCTAGCCCAGGAAGCTCACTCCAGATGAGTGATTTATCAGATACTTCATCAAAAAAATACCAAAGCTGGAGTAACCAAAGAAGTAACCAGAGAAATGACTGAAGGCTTGGGGGGCTAAGGAGGGAGCTCCGGGGGTGCAGCTCCTTTCACTCTCACACTTGGTAGGTGTGCTGTCCCCCCCCACACACACACATACCCCTTCTCTCTCTCTCTCTGTCTGCCTGTCCATCTCTGTTTCTCTTTGTGTGTCTCTACACACAGACACACACACACACACATACAGGCATACACCCACACTCGCATGTGTATATGTAAAATAAGCGACTGATATGTTTCAGCATCACTATTCTCAATAGACTAGTTCAATATAAATAACCTTTCCTTTTCAGGATGCAGAAATAAGGTGGAACAAAGACTGTATTTGGGGTCAGGTGTTCTGGATTCAAATCCTAGCTCTGTCATTAATTACTATGTGACTTTAGACAGTTGGGTTCATTTCTCTGGGTTTTGGCTTCCTCCATACTAAAACAAAGGGCTTGGGCTAGCTGACCTGGGAGGTACCTCTCTGCTCAGAATCAAACATCCTGTGCCCTCCATTGTGTTTGGCAGATCAAGGCAGGAGAGGGAACTGGACAGATTCTCCAGAGAATGAAGACCACCCCTCCCTGTTCCCAGACTGAGAACACCTGTTGGGCCAATGTGGGCAAGCTTGGTTATTGTGCACTGGTTTAAAAGTTCCTGTGAGGGACATGGGGCTTCAGTCTGCAAACCCACACGTCTCACAACTGGCCTTCTATTGGCTATTTTCCGTAGAATTTCTTTGTGTTAAAGAGAGAATTATCAGGCAGGCTGTGATTTACTAGCACAGAAAGGGACAAAATAAAGCTAGTGAGAAAAGTCACCGCAATTATCCACCCACAGAGAACTCAAACAAGGTTTCCAAGAGTCATCAGAAGGATGGTGCTTTGTCAAGTTGGTGGAAGACCCGTGGTTGCTCATTGTGGAAGCTGAGACTAGGTACAGCTCTGTACCCAGTGTTCCAAGGCCATCCAGACTAATGCGGAATAGTGAGCCAATGTTTTCTTTAAAATGTCTCTGGTCTTTTTACTTATTTTACGATGTAACAGTCAAGCAGAAAGCATTTATTAAGTATCATCCTCCAATCTGCTGTCCAAATGATCTTCCTAAAGTGACTGTGTCACCCCCACCCCTCAATAAACTCCAGTACATTAGTAATGGTAGTAACAGTATAAACAATAAGTACCTTATTGTTTCAAAGATCAAATATAAATTCTTCTCTTTGGCTTTCAGAGCCCTTCACAAACTCCTTGACCACCACCGTGCCAGTCTTCTTATACTTCTTTACTCCCCGCCATGTTGTGCTTTGCTATTCAGTGTCATTGGCCTCCTGGCTGGCCCTTCTACAAGAAGTTCCATCTCCCATGGCTGGTCATTTTCACTGGCTGCCCCCCTCCCCCATGCCTGGAATTCTCTCTCTCCTCTGCCTTCTGGCTTCCTTGGTTTCCTTCAGGTTCCAGCTAAGCTCCCACCACCACAATAAGTCTTTCTGGGGCAGCTAGGTGGCACAGTGGATAGAGCTCCAGCCTTGGAGTCAAGAGGATCTGAGTTCAAATCCAACCTCAGACACTTGACACTTACAAGCTGTGTGACTCTGGGCAAGTCACTTAACCTCAATTGCCTCACACACACAAAAAATTCTTTCTGAATTCCCTTTCATGCTGGTGCCTTCCCTCCTTCCTGTTGTGTCCTGTATATGTCTTATTTGCACATAGTTGTTTTCATGATGTATCTCCCATTAGACTGTGAGATCCTTGAGGGCAGGGACTGGATTTTTGCCTATCTTTGTAACCCCAGTGCTTAATATGATGCCTGGCACAGAGTAGGCACTTAATAAATGCTTATTGGTTGACTCCCAGGCATTATAGTAGGATACAAAGACAAATAGGAAGAACTAGACACATAATCTTTATGATTATTTCTTTGGTGGTGGGAGAAATATCTGCCTCTAACTTTCTTTTTCAAAACATCTTTTGTATACATTGCCAAGTACATTTATGACAGGGGTTTCTTACTGAATTTTTTTATTATGAGCAAAGGTTTGATTTTGAGGGGGGATGGAAAAGTGGGAAATATCTAGAAATGATGGATAGAAAAACAAACATACTAACTCAACTGTATTTGTAATGTTTGTGCTCTTGGTGGTAGCAAAAAAAAATGGAAATAAAGTGGGTGCCCATCATTTGCCAAGAGGCTGAATAATTATAGTTTTTGAAGGTAACAATATTAATGCACCTTAAGAAAGTGAGGAATTCTGAGAAACTTGGAAAGTTTGTAGCAAGTGATGCAGTGTGGAGAAATGAGAAGTAGAAGAATATACACAATAACCACGATAACCTAACGTTAACAAGGTCAGAAAAGCCGTTAAACTCGAGAATTGTCATGAACAAGCCCAGCCCAGAAGAACTGATTGAAAACAAGCACATCTTAGTGGGCTTTTCCAAGTCTACTGGCACTTGGTTTTTTTTTCCTTTGCATGAGATCATTAAATGGACCAGTTTCTTCCCCTCAGTAAGCCTCCATTTCCTCAGCCCTGAACTGAGTGTGGGACCAAATATCTCCCACCAGAGGGAATGTTCTAGAAATCATGCTGGCAAAGAGTCAAGAAAAGGAAGGAACACTGGAGGTCAGAGGGCTCCACGCCCTCATCTTACAGAGGAGGAAAATGAGGCTCAGGAAGAGAAAGGGAGTTGCCCAAGGTGCCACAGGTAGTAAGTGGCCAAGCTGGGATTGAACCCAGGTCCTTTCATCCCAGGTCCGGTATTTACATGCACCCACACCACCTGGCTGGCCAACACCAAGGCATGCAAACCCACAGTAAAGATGAAGGCTAGTTCTTTTGCAAATAGGCTGAGTGACAGAGTCTGGAAGCAGCTGAAAGGAGGGGCAAAGAAAAATGGCTCCCTCTCCTTTGTCAAGTGCAGACAAATTTTTTTAAAATAATAACAACCTCCTGTATCATTCATGTAGCAAACTTCCAGGTTTGCAAAGTGATTTACATTTATTATCTCATTTGATCCTTGAAGCAACCCTGTGAGGTAGGAGGTTATTATTATACTCTCATTTTAGAGATGAGGAAACCGAGGCTGAAAGAGATTAAGAGACTTGCTCAGGGTCTCACAGCTAAAAAGTATCTGAGGCACTATTTGAACTCAGGTCTTCTTGATTCCAGTGCCAATACTCTACCCATTACACCACTTAGCTACACTGATGGACATAGAAGCAAAGTTTCTCTTTGGAACCCTCTCACCAACTTTTTCTCAGCCTGTGTCCACTTCTCCCCAAGCCCTCCTGAAGTCTTATCAGTCATGCCAACTTTCCAAAATGCTCTGTGATCAAAAATGGCCTAAATACTGACCATCCCCATTACCAGCTCCCTTTGAAATTCTGATTTCTTCAAGGTAGATAAGCTCTGTTAAGTGTTAAGAGGAAAGCAAGATGATTGAATTCTAATTCATTACTGATTGAAGCTAATTCATACCAACTTTGAGTGACTGATAGCGCCCCTTAACCTACCCAAAGGTGTTTGCCTTTCTCCAAAAAAAAAAAAGTTGCTAATTAATCTGAACGTTTCTCCAATGGTGAGATTTCAGGCAGTGTGACCAAGGAAAGGGACAGCATTCAGACAGGGTGAGGGAAGGTATTTGAACGGCCCCCACCCCCACCCCATGCAGTGAAGCCAGCCTTGCCTGGGAGCCTCGTCCCAACGTCATGGTCTGATAGATCCAGACCCGAAGGGGACTCAGAGGCCAGCTAATCTAACCCCCTCATTTTACAGGTGAGGCTCTTAGAAATGAAGTGACTTATCCAAGGTCACTCAGGTAACAAGCATCAGAGGCAGAATTTGAACACTGGTCCTCTGATTGCAGAGGCCGCTCTCTTTCCAATGCATTCTGTTCCCCTAAGTCGTTCCTGCTTTTTCCCACTTGTCCCTCCCCTCTCTACTGAGCCCAATGGAACCCTAACAATTCCAAATAGTTTCACAGTCATCCCAGGCAGAGGCGGCAGCAAGACCATTGAGTGTAGAAGGGGTCTAGGGAGAAGGGCAGTAGCAGCCATTCTTAGGACCATTCATTTCTCCACTGGGCATTTGTAAGCCTCCCTTTGTCCACATGCTTGTCATTTGCTGAATTTCCCATCTGATGCTAATGTTTCTACTGATAAATGGATGCTGATGGGCCGGTCAATTTCCTTTTCATTTTTGGACATGTTATTAAGTGCATTCCTTTGATGGCTGGCGATGCACCAATCAGGTTTAATATCAATAATGCACCATTTGGAAAACATTCAGTTTTCTCAGTGTGCCAAAAAAGAAAGAAAGAAATGCCTCCCTGTCAGGATTTATTGAGTACAAACCTCAGGGGTTGCCAAAGAGATTGGAGTTCCTTTAGCAGAAGAGTAAACAGATGGTCTCAGGGAAGTGATCGCATTCTGAGCACTGAATTCGATTGGGACAGAACGGAGTCACAGCTGCCAAGGCTCGTTGGCTAGAAGTACGGTGGCGGAAGGGAGACGTCCCCCAGAAGAGGACATTCCTGCCGCTAGCGCTGGTCTTCGTAATCTGATAGGGATGCTTACAAAATGGCCAGGTGTCCCCTCGGCTGGATCATTGCAGGAAAGTACACATGATTAACAGACCGTAACTCGATACCTCCAAGGTGATTAGAGCGATTGACAACATGTAATGTGAAACACAGCCTTCGGACCACAGACTCGGCAGCCGCAAACCCGGCACTCCAGCCGGCACCAGACCACAGACTCTCCAAAATAGCAGCAGCAGCCGCAGCAGCATTTAGATTGTGCTTCAAAATTGATATTTGATTTCCTGTGTGCATGTTATTTTTTCTTAATATGATGTAAACTCCTTGAAAGTAAGGACCGATTCATTTCTGACTGAGTCCCTAACATCTAGGTCAGTGCCCAGGACAGAATAGGCTAATAACAATAACAACTAACATTTACATGTGCCAGGCGCTGCGCTAAGCGCTTTATAATTATGATTTCATTTGATCCTCACAACAACCCTGTGAAGTCGGTGTTATTATTATCCTCGGTTCATGAAATGGCAGTGGTGCCCCGTTGCTTCTAGACAAAATAAAAATCCCTCTGCTTTCTGCAGGGCTTTGCACATAGTGCACCCTGAAATTTTTCTCTTTTATTCATACATTCACTTAGAGTGACTGTGAGCCAGTCTCTGAACCTCCGAGAGCCTCCGTTTTCTCATTTTTAAGAGGGGGGTTCTTTTTCACCATCTTCCCCTGTGCCCAGTTCGCACCAAAGTATGGGCAGAGTTGGCATGTGCCTCACCCCGGGGCTGGCACAGTTATCACTTTTAAAATGCTTGTTGATCGATTGACTAGTTTGGTGGTTTCTCAGGGGATTTCTCTGCTTCATCCTTCACAGCAAACTCACCTCCAACCTCCAGTCTTTCCGTAAGACCAGGATTGTGTGGTCTGTATGGTGTGCAAGGGGCTTTCCTCAACTGATCCTGATGTGGAGAGGCCCGGGGCATTAATTATCCCTCTCTTGTCAGGTGACCAGCCCACCCTCTCTGATCACACAAGCCTGGAATGACACCTCCTTTCTTCCATCTCCTTCAAAGATCTTTGTAACGTGCTGCAGCCTGATCGCTTCATACCCACCATGCACCTCTCCATTTCACTTTGATCACTCCGGGTCGTTGTTTCCTCCTCTGCAAAAAGAGATCAGACGCGATGGATTCTAAGATTCCTGCCAGCTCTAAGCCCCACAATCTATGGTTCTAGCATCTTAAGACCTTCTTATTGTTTGGTCATCTTCAGCCACGTCCGACTCTGGATGTTTTCGGAGTTTTCTTGGCAAAGATACTGTAGCGGTTTGCCATTGCCTCCTCCAGCTCATTTTACAGATGAGGAACAAGGGAACTTGCCCAGGGTCACACAGCCAATAAGTGCCTGAGGCCAGATTTGAGCTCAGGAAGAGGAGCTGTCCTGACTTCAGGCCTGGTGCTATATCCTCGGTGTCACTTAGCTCAGAGACCATAATGGTCCATGACTTGCAGGCCCAGGGGTGTGCCAGAACCAGCCCTAGATCCCCTGGCTTGCCAAAGCTGATGGCTAGATGTTCAATGTGAGTATTTACACCTTGGAAATTAGCAAACACTGGAAATCAAGGCTGGATTTATGGTTCTGCAGATTTTCTAGACTTAAGAAAGTGAAGGAGAAAATGTTAATGATGTAAATTATACTGGAAAAATGGGTCATAGGTACAATTTTTTTTGAGAGCTAGTTGTTAAACATTTACCAGCACACCACTACTTATAACCATACACCAGTAGACTTTCAGTGTTGAAAAGGTAAGCCTTTGTTTCAGAAAAAAAGTTTGGGATCTTTAAAATAACTTTAGTTTCCCAAAGGTAACCCAGCCTGTTCTTTGTCTCCTGTTTAGTTCTCTGTATGTGTATGAATCTGTATGTAGGCATATATATGTATATGTATATATATATGCGCATATACACATACACATATATAATGTGTGTACATGCATATAGACATATTTATGCATACGTACAAGCTCTAGAGGTTGTCCATTTAACTCTGTCATAGTTTGGACAATAAGCATTCTTTATCCACTTGGTGTTTCTTGAGTAGATGGTCAAGCCAGATTCTTTTGAGTGGTTTCCCCTAAAGTCAACAAACATTTATTAAGCACTTGCTTTGCACAGTGCACTGGGAGAGAGATAAAAGTTAGATTAGTTGAGAGCCCTGCCCTTACGGAGTTTCTAGTCTATTAAAACCATGATACAAAAATACATACAATTATAATACAAAATAATATATAAGGGCATTAGCTAGGTCCCAACTAACACATGTTCAAAGTCTGGAGCAGGGGAGTAGGGGGAGTACATTTATTAAACACCTATATGGGCCAGATCACATGGACATGAAGACAAAGAAAACAGAAAACAGTCTCTGCCCTCAAGGAGCTTACATTCTACTAAGGGAAAACAGTTTGCTCCCAGATAAGTTAATATAAGATAAATACACAAAGTAAATACAAAGTTGTTTCAAGAGGACAGTGGGAGAATGCTAATAACTAGGAGAAATCCCAAGAAGCCTCTTGTAGGAGGTGACAATTAAGCTGATAGGATCTCAGACAGGGGAGGTGAGAACGAAAACATTTCAAGTAAGGGAGACAGCCTATGCAGATAGAAATTGGAACAATGCCTAAGAGTACAATGGGAAAAGCATAAATCTGACGCCAAAGAGTTAATTCTCATTTTCTCTTCAAGAAAAAGACTCCTCCTCCGCCTCCTTGGTGCTGAAATCCTTCTGCGGCACAGCATGGGAGAAATCACACACTGCTGGCAGGGAGCCCAACACCTGGCCTTGGCCCCAAGTCGAGCATGGCCGGGGTCTTCATCTTACAGTGGGTGTGTGCAGGGCTAATCATTTGAAATCAGTGCTGAGGCAGGCTGGATCAAAGCGAGTTGTCTCAAAGGCCCCATTGTATGGCACAGGACAGCCTGGCAGAAAGGATCGTGGGAGTCTGTAAAGGGGACGACCCTCCCACACCCCATCGGAACATATCTCTGAAGAGAGTACCTGTGATAAAGAGCTGACCTGATGAATCATTAACTTCAGTCCAGACTCCAGGCTCCTTTTCTGTGAGTGCTATCACTAATGACAGAGGCCACAAGCACCTATGCTGTCCTGTCAAAAACAGCCTCTGGCTGGGTATCAACCAAAATAAAATGTTCATGCCCCGATGTGGGTGCCTTTCTGGGAATGAGCCTCTGGGCTGCTCCTTGAAGTTCAAATGCATAGTTCAAGGCCTTTCCAGCCAGCTAGAATCTGCCAGAGGTTAGGCACTCATGGCATGTGGCATGGCTAAACCCACCCATGACATGGCACCAGAGAAAGAGTACATGAGAAGGGAGAGGAGTCCTTGGACAGCCTCTGGCTCTCAAGCCACCTGTGGCATCGCCAGCCTGTCTTCCCTACATCTGAACTACAAGGTGTAAATTTCACCCACTGATCAGTTCTGGGGGGAAAACTAAGCCTTTTCCCCTTCATACAGAATTCTCCAAACTACAATGGTTGGTGGCAAGGGTAGGTGAAGAGCTGTGGAGGATGTTACATATTGAAAATAAAAGAAATCTCCAAAGTGATTTGTTTTGCTGGAGCAAATATGAAAAGTCATGGGGTTCTTGGACCTGGAGAACAAATCATGAAACACAGTCTCCCCTCCGTAGTCAGGTGGAGAACTACAGAGGCAGAATGTTGCATACACTGTTAGACATAATCATTTTATCGATCAGTTTTGCTTAACTTTTTTTTCTTTGTCACAAGTGAGATTTTTCCGTGTGAGGGCATATGCGAAGATATGACTGGGGTCAAAAGTCACCAATGAAACATTAAAAATTAATAAAATGAAAAACATTGTGCTCTCTCTCCCCACCCCCTTCTTGCTAGGCTCATAGGCTTATAGATTTAGAGCTGGAGGGGACCCTGGAAACCATCAAGTTCAACTCCTTTATTTATAGATAAGTAAACTGAAGCAAACAGAGGTTAAGTGACTTGTCCTTGCCCACACAGCTAGTAAGTGTCTGGGGGGAGGATTCAAACTCAGGTCTTCCTGACTCTAAGCCAGGCACTGTATTGATAACACCATCTGGCTGCCTCGTCGGAGTAGGGAGGGAAGACAGCAATGCACTAGTAGAGACAAAAATTCTCACTGGCTCTAAATTCAAATAGAAACCTATCATCCTCATAGACAAGGGTCATTAAGGAGAACTGAATTTTTACAAAAGTACAGAACCCACCCTCTATGAAGGCAGAGAGTTAGTTATTAACACAGAGGAGTTATTTCTGCAGGGTAGAGGAGATGACACAGTCCAAGATTTCCCTCTTGTTGAGTTCTAGCTTGGCACAGGCCGGTCGGCTGGAGAACCTGGCTGAATGCAGACTTAATGTGTCCAGGGAACTATTTTTCTCAAACAGCAATTATCTTAAGTGAACTTCTGGCATGTACTGGATTGCACTAAGCCCTCCATCCAACCTGCTGACAGGACAGTGTCCTAGAAGGCTTCCAAATCTCAGCTCAGCCACTAATTGCCAGTGGGACTTTGGACGGGGACCTTCCCCGCTCTGCCTCGATCTTCTTGGTCATAAAATGAGTGCATGGTTCAGCTCTGCTTCTTACTAGTTGTGTGACCTTTGGCAAATCCACGCCCCTTCCTGTGCCTCAGTTTCCCCCTCCATAAAATAAGGGTGTTGGACTGGATAACCTCCTGGATCACTTTCTACCCTAAATCTACGATCTGTGATCAATAAGGTCCCAGTCTTAAACAGTGAAAGATATTCTGTGTTGCTTTCCCTGTAGAACACAAGCTTTTGGAGGGCAGGGACTCTTCAGCTTTCAAGGAGATTTCAACAAATGTGAAGGGCTGAGGTGCGGGACTTGGAGTGAGGAGAGCTGGGTGAAAATCCTGATGCTACCTTGCTGGTGACGCAACCCAGGGAAAATGACTTCTCTGTACAGTGGCTCTTCTCTCTGTAAAATGGACACAATTAGACTTGTACTCCATGCCTCAGGGGTAGGTGTGAGGAAAACGATCTGACAACCTTAACACCAATGCTAGAGACAAGTCTATGCTGAGAAACCACTCTTAAGCCAACTCACACCCATGCCCTCTCCAGGCTAAAGAGTTAAAGCTCCTTAATCACTTCCCATGATTCTTATTTTCCGAGCCATTAGCCAGACCCTCGACTCCCCTCTAAAATACTTTCAGATGATTAGAAATTGTAAAGACTAGAAGCAGACTCAAGCTACAGCTAGTGTAGCTACGCCCCAGGCTACTGACATGTCAGGGAAAGAGGGGGCTCAGGAAGCATTCCTGCTCCCCCTGGAAGCTGCCATCCCCACTCCTTGCCTCTCTATCCTCTGCCATCCCACACTACCAAGAACAAATAAAACAATATTTATTCAATGCATACTATGTGCCAGGGTCTGTGCTTCACACTAGAGATACAAATACAAAAGCAAGATGGCCCCTGCCCTCACAGAGCTTCCATTCTAATAGAGGACACAAGATACATTGGACATTGATGGCCAAGGAAGGGAATGTTAACGTGGTGAGTCACAGGAATAGCGAAGTGAGAGGTAAGTGATAGGCACACCCTTTCTGGGAGAAATAGTAGTGTCAATTTAGTTATTATATCCTGAGTAAGAGGCAGAAGTGGTGAAAAGGGGGGGACACAAGGTAGATGGTAGATGGCGAGGCGGATGACCCCTCCAGGCATGGCTGTACCCACAGTTGAACCAGCCCCTCTGCTGCCTGGCCACCACCCTCCTGAATTTGTCCCTGGCACCAGAATTCCTGGTGACACATACTCTGCTCCTAGCCCCACCCTCCAAGGTCATTTGGCCTTGTAGTAACAAGGAAGCCTCTCCAACCCAGCAGAGCTTTCCAGTTCGTTGTGACTCCCCCTCCCCTTTCCTTTTCTCTGATGCTCTCTCTAAGCCCACCAAAGTCACTCATATTCCTACACTCGGTTTGCCTTTCCAAAGCATTTGTTGCTGCTGTTCAGTCATGTCTGACTCTCTGTGACCCCATTTGGGGTTTTCTTGGCAGAGATACTGGAGTGGTTGGCCATTTCCTTCTTCATCTCATTTTACAGATGAGGAAACTGAGGCAAACAGGGTGACGTGACTTGCCCAGGGTCACACAGTAAGTGTCTGAAGCCAGATTTGAACTCAAGAAGATGAATCTTCCTGATTCTAGCCCTGCTGCTCAATCCACTGCAGTGCCACCTAGCTGCTCCAAAGCATACAGCCTACCCAATGACCCTTTAAACTGTCGTCTTCCTGGCTTCGACCTTGGATCCAACTTACCAGGGTCACTCTTGAGGCCCAACCCCAGCATTATGTCTTATGTAAAACTGGATGTTTATAAGGTGGAAGCTATAATGAATTCATTTTTTTCTGCTTTTTCTGGCAACAGCTTTAAAATATGGGTGCAAATGCATTGAACTTCAAGACTTCTCATACCTTTTGACCGATCTCACTAACAGTTAGTGCCATCCCCAGAAGATGCTATTGTCTCTAGGTGCAAGAAAGTGGAAGACCTATCTGCAAAAATAGTCCCAGTAGGTTTACCCAGAAAAAGTAAAACCTGAAAGCAATGCATGTGTCCAACAGTTGGGGCATGACAGCAGGACAACTTATGGTTTGCAAATATAATGGAATATGTTCTACTATTTTAAACAATAATAATTTTCATCAGAGCTAGCTTCTGCAGAGTGCTTGCTTTAAGTAGGGCATCTTATCTGATTCTCACAGTAAACCTGGAAGGCAGGTGCTATTATCATCCTGGGGCAAACAGAGGTGAAGTGATTTGCCTGAGATCACACATCTAATTAGTGTGTGAGGCAGGATTAGAACTCAAGTCCTCCAGATTTCAAACCCAGCACTCTTATCAACTGCACCATCTAACTGCCTTTAATAGGTGTGATGGATTCTTGGTTTATGTTGTAAGTCTTTGTTAACGCAAGCTTATGAGTCTCTTGTGTCTTACATTTTGCTTTTGTAGCAGAATAAATAAATAGCTGTCTCATACTTGATATCTTCTCTGTACTTTCTCCAGAATGACCCTGTCAATGTCTTTTCGGGAGATTCTAGATGTGAACTTTGTTTCACACAGTGTTGTAACCTGGGGTGGGGCAAATCATAAGCGAGACAAAAATAGCATGATTCTCCACTTGGGAATCAGGTACCTCCTCTTCTAAGAGATTAAGCTGGGCTTTGTGACTTCAGGCAGGGGCAAAATACTGTGTGTTACACTTGCCAGTGTGCATATTATCCTGTTAGGACAACTATCTCCAGGAAGGTCTTTGATGTAAGCTCCTTATCTCCCTTTGTACTAATGACTGCTGTGATGTTCTGTGGGGTTACTGCTCTGGAGTGAAATCTGGGACCTTCTGAAGTCCTGAAGGATTAACCAGCCTCATCCCCCTGGGCCTCCTGGAGGGAGAAAGTAGGGGCTGGAAGGCTGGGTAACTCTGCCTGCTGCTTAGGAGGAGTTACTTTGAAGGTACTTTGTATTTACTCGTGTGTCTATTCCTCAGTCAGAGAGAGGGTAATCTCCTTGTAAGCAGAGGCTGCCTCACTATTGTCTTTGCAGTGAGTGCCTGGCACAAAGCAGGCATTTAATACATGCTTGTTGTTTGGTTGACCTCTCATCAGGAATAACAGCTATTAAGAATCCTAGGATAACTTCACTGAAGTGATGCACTTTGACCCAGATGTTCCTTCGTAGTTATTTGGACATAGGGTCTTTTCCCATCTTCCTCAAAAAATAGCATGAATTCTCCCTAAGTTCAAAGGCAAATTCTCTTAAGTTTATAATAATAAATGAAAGAATTTGACCTCCCATTGATACTCATATATATTTGAAATTTTATATTTCATGTAACTGAACCTTTTAGATAACTATTTGTATCTTTGAACCTTTAAAACACACACACACACACACACACACAAAAGTAGCATTGTAAAAAAAATCAATAGAAACAGTGCCAATGACATCCCACTCACCAAACAAGTTGTCAACATGTGGAAATGCCAGAATGCAAGCACAGAGATGAGGGAGCCACTTTAATACTTTCTTCATTTGAGGGTGAATGGCTCTAGGGATGATCCATACTATAAACAAGCAAACCAGGAGCACATAGAGAATGTAACATGTGCCAACAATGTACCTGTGATGATGGTTCCTTGGGGGCTCTCCTTTTGCGCCCACAAGGCTACAGATATGTGAAATACAGACGGTGCCCGAAAGGTTAAAGAGACAGCATTCATCGTGGGAATGGGCATCTCCTGGATGGGGGATGGCTATCCCTTGCCTTTCCTCACCTGTATAAGTATCATATCCTCCCAGGGGCATAGAACCTCCCTGAAGGCAGGCATTGTTCCCTTTTTCTCCCTCAGCACCCAACACAGTCCCCAGCACCCAAGAGGTGCTGAATAACTGCATGTCAAATGGAATGGAATGGAATTTTTAAATAGCAACATTTGTTTTAAATACACAGGAGAAAAAGAGCCCTGGAGAGGAAATGGAAGTAATGAAACCTTTGTTATTTCTTTTAGATTAACACACTCTTTTAAAAATAAATGCCAAATCATCTAGAGTTTACAGTTTTGTGTATGAGGACTTTGTTTACTGGAATGATTTTTGTTGTTATAAGAAGCTACAATTTCTGATTTTTTTCAAAGAAAAACAATAGCTTTTCTACTGCAGAAAGCGGCTCCCAAGGTGATACCTGTGCCTGCAGTACATAATGAATTTATAGGAAAGGGGAATGCATTTGCTTCCCCGCTCCCTCCTTGGCACCATGTTTCACCTTTCCCCTGTCAAGCCTCCATTTTCTCATATAGTACTGGAAATCACGCTTCTTTCATTCATCTTCATTCTGAGCCTACCAAGCAAAGGCCTTCCCTGTGGGGGTATCTATATCTTCCAAAAGGAAGTGGAGGCCAATTAGCTCTTTAATTGGATTGGTGTAGACACATCTAATGTGCTACCTGGGAACCAACCTGGAAGGGACTCTCAGGCAGGCTGTTTGGCAGGGGTCCCTGGATTGGGCAAATCCCCTAGAGATATCCCCCAGCCTCCACCTCCCTTCCAGCTATCCTGACAGACTTCCTGTTTAAGCAAATCAGGACAATCAACGCTCAGCAGACTACTTATAAAGAAATGGTGAAAGGGTTTTCCAAAAACATTGCAAATATCTTTGCCTTCGAGGAATTGTGGAATGAGCTCCGGGAAGATCCAGCCCATTCACTGATCAGGTTTGACAGAAACCTGGAACAGACCATTCTTCCTCACAGAGAATACAGAGGGAGCATCATTAGTCTTTATTGGGGGTGTGGCTCCTTCACAACACAGCTCGCCTGCCACATAAGACCTTTTGGGAGGATTCTGTCCCTCTTCAAATGTATCACCTTGTAGTTACTCATTTACGTGTATCTTTTATCCTACCAGGACACTCCTACATACACCCATACACCTTAAGTAGAATGTAGAAAGAAAGATCTCATCGTGCCTAGCGCAACACTTTACATTTATTGGTCGCTTAGGACCATGGAATAATAAATATAGAGCTAAAAGGGATCTCGGACGCCATCTGGTCCAAACCCTTCACTTTACAGAGGAGAAAACTGAGACCCAGGGGAAGTTAAGTGACTTGCCTGTTCCCATATCGCCTCAACATTGAGTTATTATTAACTTTTTGAGTTATTTAATAAAAACATTATTGTCCCCATTTTGCCAATGGGAAAGTTGAAGCTTAGAAGTCCTATCTGACCCCTGATCACACATCCATACAGCAAGAGCAAGGGAGATAAATCCAAAGGAGAGGTGCTTCCAAGTGCTATGAAAATTCCAAGTCAGGAGAAATCTACCAGGAAGAACCTTACTCCGGAATCCTAGAATCCCCAAATCCTCTGTTCTCTTCTCCTGGCTAAATATATGTACCTCCTTCAATCACTCATCACATGACAGGGATTTAGATCCTTCCTCACCCTGGCTGCCATCCTTCTACACTCAACTAAACACAACACTCCAAATATGGTCTGAGTTGTGGTCCAGAGGAGGTGGGGATGATCACCTCCATATTTCTGGAAACCACACCTCTCTTAAAGCAGCCAAAAGTTACATTGGCGTCCTCAGCCACCATAGCCCATGGTTGACTCGTTGACCATCGAACCCATAGATAAGTTGACAGTATTGTCCTCACATCCACCCTCACACCAGAAATGCAAAAAGGAGGACACATCATGACTGCCTCTGCTCCACCACAGAATGCATCAGGAGAAGGCCACAATTTCCAGAAACTCTTTCTGAACAGATCCCAGAATTCTCCAAGTTAGCTACATCCACTTCTCACATATCCCAATGCCCATAAGATCTTGGACAAAGCTATGCCTGAGTTTCCCAGTCTAAAAATAAGAGGGCTCAACCAGATGAGCTCCAAAGTCCCTGCCAGATCTAACAATCTGTGATCCTGCTGGGTCATTCATTTATTCACTCAGTCAACATTGGTTAGACACCTACTACATACAGAGCACTGGTCAATGCTCTGGGAAAGATACAAAGTTCAGGCATATGGGCCCCTGCCTTCATGAAGCTTCCACTCTAGCAGAAGGGAGAGATACAAATACAGATCACTCGTGTACAACTTTCCATTATCAGCTGGTGTTGCAGCAGAGATAGTACTGGTCCCAGAGTCAAAAGATGACTCCAACTTCCACTTCACATACTTCCTAGCTGTCTGACCCTGGGCTAGCCATACTCTTAGACTCATTTTCCTCATCTCTAAAATGGGTGTATTATTAACACCTGCCTCCCAGTACTATTGTGAGGATCAATGAAATACAAAATATAAAAAACCCTTTCCAAACCTTTGGTGCTATCTAAATGTTAGATACGGAAAAACGCATGGGAGGCATTGTTGTTCAGTCATTTCAGTTGTGTCTGACTCTTTGGGGGCCCATGTGGAGTTTTCTTGGCAAAGATCCTGGAATGGTTTGCCATATCCTTCTCTAGTTCATTTGACAGATGAGGAAACTGAGGAAAATGGGGTGAAGTGACTTACCCGGGGTCACATAGCTAGTAAGTGTCTGAGGCTGGATTTGAACTCAGGTTTTCCTGACTCCAGATCCAGTACTCTGTCCACTGTGCCAACTTGCTGCCCGTGGCAGGAATACAAAGTGTTATTGGAGGGCCAAGAAAGCAAGGTCATTTTTGACTGGGGGATTCAGGGAGGCTATAGATCCACTATGAATTCATAGGAATTCAAATCTCCTGGGATTAGAAACCCTATCCAGCATCACTACCATGTTTATAGAAATCTTTTTTATTATAACTTTAATAAGTACAAGCATTTCAGCATATCAAGAGAAGCCAGAAAGGGGGCTGGCTTATAACACTGAGCTCCTGTTATGTATTGTCTGAGCTGTTTAAATGTACTTGAAATTCCCCCAAGAGCCACCAGGGCCCCGCTTGTCCCGGGTCTCTTCTCAACTTCTTCCACTCTCCTCTGGAACCTTCAGGGCAGTGACTACGGATCTGCAGGCTTGTTTTCAGTCCAGCTCTACTTACTGGGCAGTGTCTCTGATTTCATTTGGAAAGGAACTTCCATAAAACCAGCTGTCCTGCAACTTCTCTCCTCAAAAGGGATTCATGAGCAGACCTCTAACAAGTAAATCCTTGTACCAGAAGAAATCAACAAACTAATAATAGCTGACTTTATATAATTCCTGAAGCTGTATGAAAAGTAACATGTATACATATATATATTATATATATATATACATATTTATACACACATACACTCACTATGTCAGGGTTGTTTGGAGAATCAAGTGACTGCACACCTACACACCCACACACATGCACATATACATACATGCATATACACATACATGTGTATATACACACATGTGTACATACATACATGCAAACATATATACACTCAAGTATGTAGCAAGTGAGTATAATATATAATTTATATATAATATTATATAATTTACATATGTATTTATCCCACACATTAATATTTTGGCATATCTGGGGCCTTTCCTTTTGTCATTTACTTCCATAAAGTATATACCTAGCAGTAGAATTTCTGGGTTTGAAGGATATGGATATCGGAGTCACTTTCTTCCCATAATTCCAACCTGCTTTCTGCAATGGATAGACCAGACCAACTCATAACTCCATCAATAGTATATCTGCCCTTCCATAACTCCTTCATAATTGGTCATTCCTGGCTTTTTTCCGTGGGTATAATTATTTCCCCCATTTATATATGGTGAAACTGATGCTAGAAAGGATACCAGACTTACTTGGCCAGCCATGTGGAGCTAGGTAGTCAGTGTCTGAGGTCAGATTTGAACTTGCGTTTTCCTGTCTGTGGCAGCTAGGGGGTGAGATGGATAGAGCACTGGACTCAGAACCAACACTCATCTTCCTGAGTTCAAATTCTGACACAAACACTTCCTAGGTGTGTGACCCTGGGCAAGTCACTTAAGCCCGTTTGCCTCAGTTTCCTCATCTATAAAATGAGCCAGAGAAGGAAACAGCAAACCACTCCAGTATCTTTGCCAAGAACCTCCCCCCTCAAAAAAAAGAAGGGGGTCACAAAGAGTCAGACACAGCTGTAACAACTGTCCATATCTGTCCACCCTACTGCCAGGCTACAGTTCTCAGGCCCTGGGAGCCCTGAACTAGGCTGGTGGTCAAGTGACTGGAGAAAAGAGAAGAGGTAAGGGAGGTAGAATTAATAAGATGGGACTTCTTAAAGGGCCTTCCACATAGTAGGTACTTAATCAACATTAGTTGTGGAAAGAACTTGTTCTAAAGAATGTTTGTATTTTCTTCAAATGCATTTTAAAACGTTTGGGGAGAGGAGGCAAGGGGAGGGGAAGGGAGCACAGGAGGGGGAGGGGAGGATGGCTTGACTCCTTTAAGATACCTTGGCAAGAAGCCAAGTTTAAAAAAGAAAATTCCTGGAAGTTGGGAGGCTGGTTAATGAACAGTCTTCAGTATTCTCTGCAGTATGGAGGGAAGGGAGAGTTGAGAGGGGTGAATGAATAAAAACTTTGTTGCCAAGGAAACCCCCTCCCGGTTGGAAAGAGCCCACCATCAGGGAACAGGAAGGAACACTGTGGATGCCAGTATGGGCACCAGCTTGGTGGGCATCTCCCAGGGACTGGCTTCCTTCTGCTGCCAAGGGCCACAAGGAGGGAGTGTCCATCCAGGGCTGACTGCCACTGCTGCTCTGGCCCGGGGAAGGGAAAAGGAAGACTTGGAGCCTGACAGCATCAGGGAGGCCCCGAGGAGCTGAGATAGAGCTCCCTATGGAACAGGATGATCAACCATGTACCAGAAAGGGCTGGATAGCTGGGCAAGAAGAAGGTCCAGAGCCAAGCCTGGAGTAGAAGGCTGGCTAGGTCTGGACAGCATGCTGGGGTGCCAGGCCTGGGCCTTGGCTGGACAGTAGACAGAAAAGCCTGACTAAACATCAGGAAGGAGGGAGGATCCAGTCTAGGTAACAGACAAGCCACATGGCATAGTGTAATATACATGGAGTCAAGAAGACATGACTTCAAATCCTGCCTCAGACACTTGCTTGCTGTGGGACCCAAACAAGGTGGAAGATGTGTCCGGTCATTCACACAGAAAGAACAATCACTCCCACTCCCACTTTTGTCGTTGTCTAATTTGATCCTCACAACCTCTCTCCAAGGGAAAGATTGACAGCACCCCCATTTTACAGATGAGGAAGCTGAGGCTTAGAGAAAGGTAAAGGTTTTCCCAGGGACACCCAGATAGCCATTTTCTGGCTATTTCCATGCTATACCACCTGCAGCTTCCAGCCTTCTCCTCCTCCTCTTCCTCTTCCTCCTCCTGGAATTCAGACATCCACCCATTGGAGCCTAAGTTCTGACCAGTGAGCTTTCATCTTATCTAGTCCTGCTCTCAAGCCCACCATTTTCAAATCATCTCCATTCCATCCTGCCTACATACATCCCTTCCATCTCCTCACCCACCCCCTCCCCAGCTCTAGCTTTATGTGCTGTTATCCTCTATTAGAAATGTAAGAACTCTTCCAGTCTTATTGGACATCCCTCACCTTCCTACACACTGTACAACGCAGGCAAGTCAGCTTTCTCTCTGCTCTTCCCCCTCATCCCGCTGTCTGCCGTCTTCCCGCTTTTGCATTGGCTGTCCCCCATGCTTGGAAGGCACAGCCCCTCTCCTCCACTTTAGAGACCTTCTCTTCCTTCAAGATGGAACTTACATACCACGTCCATGAAGCCTTTTGTGATCCCCCAACAGTGTGCACTCTCCTTCCCTAACTACTTTGTAGGGATTTATTTTGCCTTTATTGTGAATATGCCTACAAATGCATTGTGTGTGTGTGTAAATACACATATAGATATATTCTCTAAATATATACACATATACATACATACAAGTGTATGTATAAACCCATGTGGGGATGTAGGCTTCTTGCAAGTAGGGATCTTTTTTATTCTTCTCTTTGAAGTTTCAGTACCTCAGACAGTAACTTCCACAGAGTAGGTGCTTAATATCAAATGAGATAATAATTGTAATTAGGACAGTGCTGGGCACACAGAAAGTGCTATAAATGTTGGCTAAACTATTAATAAATGCTTGCTGATTGACTAATTGGTGTCCTCTTGTCTTCTAGATTCCTTGAGAGTCAATCCCTGATGCCCTCAGAATCCTGCCATGTCCCATACAGACCTCCTGTGTGTGTGCACACACCTTGATCTAGTCCTATTACATTTTGTTTTTGTTTTTAACCACCTTTGTTTTCTACTTGGCTATTTCTGTTTGCTCTAGCTGAATAACTAAAATTCAAGTTGAAGTCCAAATATGGTGACTCCACTCTCCATAGTGATGAAAATAGCTAGTTGTAAAATATTCATGAGCTTTTCCATTTTCCATTTGCTTGTCGTCCGCCTTCTGGCATCATCCTTCAGTCCCTGGGGATGACATTGCTTAGCCAGATCTTTCATCAAGCTCTCTTAAAATCTACCTTTTCCTCCCCCATTTGTCATTTTGTCACTATTTTTGAGGCATTATTGCTCATAATCTTCCACCATCCTTCTCCATGAGATTTGACAAACAAGTTCATGGTACAACCTTGTTTTGTCCTAGGTTATCTTATCTCTTCACTTGGGAAGAGCAGGTATTTGCTGGTTTAGATGGTAACCACACCCTTTTGGTCTCCTCATAGGGGTGATGATTTACATTGATTATACTTCCTTAGGAATTGGTGATTGTCTGTGCTTATATTTGTTATTTTATCAATTTCCCATTTTTCAATATCAACATCAGGATATGAAGTACCAATGATATCATTGTTAGCCCCTCCTCCACCAGTGTAGATTGAGAATATCTAAAAGTCTTAGAATTTTGCCTGAGGCTCAGAAAGGGTTAGTGTCTTGCCCCAGGGTCACACAGGTACTAAGTATAAAAGGTAAGATTTTGATTCCAGTTCTTCCAAGACTAGCTGCTCTAGCCAGTAGGCAATACGGCCTTCTCTGCAGCAGCAGCTTGTCTTTGGGTTGGAGTTACCTGAGACAGGGTACCATGTGTTCTCATTTTTGTTCTTTCCTACAATTTAGTATTGATTTTTATCTCTAATAGATCAATGATCTTACTGTACACAGATTGCTGTTTCAGTTATCAACAAGCATTTATTAAACATTTATTGTTCACTAAGACCTGGGGACTTATGGGGGAAAGGGGAACAGTCATTTCCCTCAAGGAGCTAATGTGGGAGGGGGGGATAACATGCAAATAACTATGCACAAACAAGCTATAGACACGGTAAATTAGAGATCATCAACAGAGGGAAGGCATTGGTATTAAGGGATAATTGGAAAAGTTTCCTGGAGAAGGTGAGATTTTAGCTGGACCTTAAAAGAAGACAAGGAAACCAGGAGGTAGAGATGGGAAAGGGGAGAATCCCAAGCATGGGGGACAGCCAGGGGAAAAGCCTAGAGATGGGAGACAGAGTGTCTTCAGCAAAGAGTAGCCAGGAGTCCAGTGTCACCAGATTGAGTATGTAGGGGGAAATACAAGAAGGCTGGAAAGCTAGGACAAGGTCAAGTTATAAAGGGCTTTGAATGTCAAATTGTGGTGGTGATAAGGAACCATTAGAGTTTATTGAATGTGTGTGGGGGGGGGTGACATGGTCAGATCTGTGCTTTAGAAAAACCACTTTAATGGCTGACTGGAAGATGGATAGGAGTGGGGAGGTCCTTGAGGAAGACAGAGCCACCCACAGGCTATTATTATAATTGTCTAAGCTCGAGGAGATGAGGCCTGTACCAGGATGGGGGCAGGGTCAGAGGAGAGAAGGGGGCATACTTTAGAGATGTTGCAAAGGTGAAGCTGACAGGCTTTGGCACCATATTGAATCTGGGGATGAGAGAGAGTGAGGAGGCCAGATGACTCCTAGGCTGTGAACCCAAGGGACTGGGAGGATGGTGGTACGTCCAACAGTAATAGGGTAAAAATCCCCAGTTATCTTCTGCCTGGTAGAATATAACCAACTTCATTTTCTTGGATGTTCTTCGCCGCTTACCTTGTCCAGGGCTCTCCAACTGCCTTCTTGAGAAAAGAATGCCTGACATACAGATGAGGAGCTTCTGTGCGGTCTATGAGCCTTGGGTCTCTCTTGAGCCAAGTTCCTAAGCCAGGCTTTCCAGCATATGTTTCACCATCCTCCTGTGTGCCACCTGTACCAAGAAGTTACCACCATTTAAAGTCCATGTTGATTGGACAGGATGGGCCTTCTCCAGTCCTTCACAGACTGTCCCTACCTCCTCAAGTTCTGAGATATATGTTGGAAACTCTAACTAACTGCACACTGGACTTTTTGCAAAGGCTTATCATAATCACTGCAATGCAAGATGACCACTGAGATATGCCTTTGCCTTTTCAACTAAAAGAAAATTTTTAACTTAATTAAATTAATGTAATTTAAAAAGTAAATTTAGTAAAACTAAATTCACCAACTCCTTGAACCACCATTACTATCCATAGATAATCTAAAAACAAAAAAAGAGCTATCATCAAGGAAATCTCAAAATCTTGGGGGTGCAAGGGGTGTCAGAGGACCCCCAGTCCAATCCTTCTTGTTGTTGTCCGGACATGTCCAATTCTTCCTGACCCACGGACCATAGCAAGCCAATACTTTCCGTGCAGTTTTCTTGGCAATGATACTGTAATGGTTTGTTATTTAAGGCAAACAGAGGTTAAGTGACTTGCCCAGGGTCACACAGTGAGTGTCTGAAGCTAGATTTGAACTCAAGTCTTTCAGACTCCAGGCCCAGCATTCTAGCCATTAAGCCACCTAGGTCCAACCCTTGCCTGATCACAAATTCCTTCTGTAACAACCCCAGCACACAGTCATCCTGCCTTTTCTAGAAGATCTCAAGTGACAGGAGGCAGGAGAAGGAGGGGAGGCAGCCTTTTAGTGAGAGCAAGTGATAACAAATGGATATAGAGAGACACACACAGAGATAAAGCAAAGACAGAGAAACAGAGAGACAGAGACAGAAAGAGAGCAAATGAGCATTTATTGAGCTCTCACTGTGCCAAGCACAGTGCCAAGTGTTGGGGACAAGACAATCCCACCTCTCAAAAAACCTACATTCTAATAGCTGAAGGCAAACCAAAAAAGGGAGCTGGAGAGTTGGTATCAAGGAGAGGGGGTAGGAAGGATGGCATCCACATGGGGTCAAGGTGTTCATGACAAAGTGAAGAAGTCCAGAGGGTGAGTCAGGCTGGAGTGAAGTGAGCATAGCTGGGGGCCCTTATAACTTGGCAGTCACCACTCAGGAGAGCAGTCTTCAGGATGAAGGCATCTCAAGGCAGGTAAGGCTGCTGATGAGGAGATAGTACCATCCAGAGAGTGGGTGGAGTTGAGAGTAAGACAGCCCAGATATTAAACTGGTACGTACCAGATGCAAAAAGAGCAAGAGAAAGACCAGTAGCCCTTCTGGTAAAGTCTCACAGATTTATAAGTGGATATGGACAAACATCACATAAGATGGAAAGGAATAGGTTGACCTGCCTGGATGGAAATTATCCTCAAGTCCATGAGATCATGCATCCGTTGAAGCAAGGAAGCGTTTTGCTCCTCAACATGATTCTAATGCAGAAGCACCAGGCAGGCATGAGCAGAGGATAACCCACCCCCAACAAAGACCTCAGCAGGAAGAGGGGCCAAGGACAGGTGGTCAGAGAATGGCATGGCCAGGAAGAAAGATGGGCTGGTTGTGTGATGAGAATGAGACAAAGAGTGGATAACCAGCCTGTTCCATCATGTCAAGAGCTCTGGAGGAAGGCATCCAGTGGATAACCAGCCTGTTCCATCA
>NW_020951131.1:2600183-2647479 GCF_900497805.2 Vombatus ursinus
CTCTGGAGGAAGGCATCCAGTGGATAACCAGCCTGTTCCATCATGTCTCCACCATGTAGAGCTCTGGAGAATGGCACCCAGCCTGTTGGCCGCACCTCTTCTGGAATATTTAAAGGATAGCATAGAAAGAAGTCACAGAGAATGGGTAGGCACCAATGGTTTCAATCTGCCTTTTGGAGGGTGCTCCCCATCAATAAACTCACTCAGACTCATCCAAGAACTGAAGTAAGCAACCACAAGGGAAACCAACTTTGCAACTGCAATTTTTGCCTTTGGCATTTGAAAATGTGTGACTTTACGGCCCCCTATTTCCCTCCTCCCTCCTTACCTTTACAAATGAACCCACAGTTGAGGGGGGCGGAGTTTGTTTTTTGGTTTTTAAGAGAGGAGAGTCGGGAAGGAGGTGCCGTTGTTCTGTGATTATTTATAACTGAATCACAATCCTAAAATATCTCCTTGTCACGTGGTCTGTCATTTTTGCACGACAATCTATCATAACTTGTCACGTTTCGTCCCAGCACTCATTGTCGCTTTCATGATGGCAATAAGGAGTGCGTGGATTCCCTCCTCTTCCCCCCCCCCCCCCCCCCCCCCCCAGCTCTTGGCCGGAAAGATCTCATTGGGATGGCGCTGAGACCTTCCCTTTCCCTCCTCCGCTTTCTCTAGGTCTTTTTGGTTTGGGCCGAGTTCCTGTTCGACGCTGGCCCAGGATCCCAGGGAGCCCCAGCTGCCCCGACAATCCAAGGATCCCTAGAAGCTGCTCCCCGACAGTCAGCAGCAAAGAGAGGAGCCAGGAGCAGCCCTGGGCACCTCCACAGGATCGGAGCCCAGAAACAGAAGGGACCCTGTAGGTGTCAAATCCAACCCCTTCGTATTACAGGTGAGTATTACGAGGCCCTGAAAGAGGTTCCGGCTGCAGCTGGGGAGCTCAGTGGTAGCTTCCTCGACTTGGAGACAGTGATACCAGAGTTCGGCACTTACTAGCTATGTGATTTGGGGCAAATCACTTCACTTTTCTCAGCCTCAGCTTCCTCATCTGCGAAGTGGGGACAATAATGGCACCTACTTCGTGGAATTGCTGTGAGGATCAGATGCAATAACATATGGAAAGCGCTATATAAGTGCGCTACTATTGTCGTAGGTCTTACTGCCCATAACTATTGAAGGAATGATTTGAACCGAAACCTCGCCAATTCTCTCTTACCACCCGAGGGCGTCTTCTCGGCCGTACCTGAGAACCTGGCCAGATCCACTCAGCCCCTCCACTCCTCCTTCCCAGGAGGCCCTTCAGTGCCCCTCAGGTGGGGTGGGGTGGGGGTAGGGCTCACAGGCCTTCACTCTGCTCCTTTCCCTCCTCTTTCCATCCCTCTCCCCCTTCCAACAGAATACGAGTCCCTGGGCACAAGAACGGCTTCGTTTTTGTCTCCCTGTTTCTCCCCGGTGCCCATTGGAGTGCCAGGCATTCACCAACTCACCTTTACATAATGTTGACAACAGCCTGGGAGGTAGGCGCTATTACTACTCCTCTTTCACAGATGAGGACATCGAGGCTGAGAGTGTGTAAGTGACCAGCCCAGAGTCCCGTAGCTAAAGCAGATTTCCCAACTCCAGGTCCAGCACCCTCCACTAAACTTCCCTGCCTCGCCAAGAAATTTGTTCAAATATCCTTGAATACTGAAACCTCGGAGACCCAAATCTGGAGACTCTGGGCGAAGTCCATCTTCCAGTCTTGCAGGACGCCAACAGCATTGCTAGAAAAGAAGACGTGAGCCTGCTTCCTGCCATCGATTTGGATTCTTGCACCTCCTGCCCGACTGGCGGCCACCCAGTGACACCCTGGCTATGGTTTTACTTAGTGGCTGCCTGAAATGATTCCTAGATGTCCGCTGTCTAGGTCAGCTGGCATCCTGTTCAAATCGCATATTTGCTGTTTTAAGTCTATGTCACCTAATTACTGTAATCAAGCCTTTAGTAAATGCTTGCTAAGTGACGAGCTATTCTAGGCTCTAGGAACACAAAGTTAAAAAAAGAAACTTAAACAACCCCTGCCCTCAGGGAGCTTACCTTCTACTGGGAGGGGGAAGAGGGAAGAACAAGAACACAGATTTACAGATTATTTCATTCAAACTGTACCAGTACTTTCAATGGGGAAATGGGAGGTGGGGAGAAGAACTCAACTACCCTTATAGATTAAAGCCAGCCTGTGTCATGTCTTTTAAGGCATAAAATAGAACACATAGGATTACCAAGGAAATTAATTATATTGAAATGTTATTGTCAAAAAGTGTATTTTTAAAAACCAAGTTCACAGACCCCAAGTTAAAAACCCTCAGACCATTACAGTAAGTTGACTCATTTTTTTAGAACAAGATCCCCCTCCACCCACAGCAGAGCAACAGAGACCAGCCACCTCAATTAAGCGTCTGCCCCACTTGTGCCGGCTATGGGGCTGCGGGCTTGCTGCTAATTATCCAGTCTCTGTCTATCTTTTCAGCCAGATTTGTTTTTCTTACCTTAAAGACGTGCCCTTTTCCATGATGGAGATGTCTATCAGAACTGACATTTCACGAGAGACAAAGGGTCAGCAGGAGGAGGTGATTCCACCTGGCCCCATGTCTTCCCAGACTCCCCTATCACCTCGGTGAATGGGGCTCCCTTGCATTTTCTGGAACTCTCCCAGCACCCCTCCTCTGGGGTGGGGGGAGGGCGGTGTCTGGGAGCCGCTGACGGCCAGGAGATTTCTCTTTTCAGGCAATTCTCTGCTGTGTTCCCTTGGCTAGAGAATTGTCAAGGGAAGCTTGGAAGAGTTCTTTCAGAGCCATATCAAGGAATTGTGTATCTTGGGGCAGCACCAGGAAGGGGGTAGTTCTGCCAAGGGCCAGCTGACCGCAGCTCCAGGAGCGCTTAGAAAGGGGGCAGGTTGGGCTTTCTTCACAAGGATTGGCTGGGAAGGCAAGCCTAGGAGAAAGGCATGCAGTGATGGGCCTTGAGGGTGGGCTTGAATTAAGAGTTGATTGTCCCATAGATAGTGAAGGCCAATAGAAGACCATGAGGTCAAGACTCAGGAACATTGTTTGCAGGGGCAAGAACATAGACTTAGACTCAGAGGCCTTGGGTTCAAATCCTGTCTAAGCCTCATTTTCCAATCTGCAAAATGGGGGTGAGACTTGAACAGATAGCTTCACCAGGTTGTTTGAGGGCCCATCAGCTCTAAGCCTTCAGGGGCAGCTATTATTATGATTTTCTCCATTATTGTGGAAGCTCCCTGCACTGCACCAGCTTGTCCCTAATTTAGTTGGGGGCGGGGGGGTGGGGGGCGTTTCCTGGGTGCCAAGAGGGTAAGCGATCAGCCTAGGCTCACGCAGACAGGACGTGTCAGAGGCTGGCCTGACTCCAAGTCTGGGCCTGTATATACCCTACTGTACTGTCTCTCAGGTAAGACCTCTTTTATCTGCATTGGGGGGTGGGTTGCTGAAGGGAAGCATGCAGTGAAGCCCCCCGTACCTCTGGGAAGGATCCTGGCATTCGAGGCCCCACCCAATCTGGTTACAACTTGCTGGTCCTACCTAATTTTATCTGTTCCTTCGTATATTTAGTTAATTAATCAACCTGCAAGCATTTATTAATCTCCTAGGAACTGCGCCAAGCCCTAGGGATACAAGGACCAAAGGAAAACTGATCCTGCCCTTCAGGAACCTAGAATCTAGATGAGGAAGATGACGTATACGTAGGTAGGTATAGACACAGAATATAGTCTATTTTCTGCCCAGACTGTCCTCCCCTCATCCCGTTGTGTGATATAGAGATCTCCCATCTGTGAAACCTCACGTTCCTCCTAGGCCCAACCTCCACCTGTAGTCTGCCTTGACCCCTCCCCTGCAGGTGGAAATGCTCTCTCCTTCGGCCCATTCTACCTCCTAGAAATGGTGGGGCCCTCTGCCCATCCTCTCCTTCTTCCCATCTCCCCTGATGAGGTGGCCTTACTCCTGACCAAGGCAAAGCCCTCTACCTGTTCAAAGGACCCCATTCCATCCCGTCTCCTCCAGCAGATCTAGCCCTCTGTCATCCCCCCCCCCTTGCTTCTTTTCAGTCCTTCCCTCTCTACGGGTTCATTTCCTACTGGCTACAAACATGCCTGTATCCCCCCACCCCAACCTGAAAAAAAGCCCTGACTTGATCCTTCCATCCCCACTAACTATAATCCTTTATTTCTTCTGCTCTGCATAGCTAAATACTTGGAAAAGGCCGTCCACGATAGGGGCCTCCACTTTCTCTCCCTTTACTCTCTTAAAATCCAGCTTCTGACTTCATCATTCCCCCAAAACTGCTCTCTCCAGTTACCAATGATCCCTTTGTTGCCAAACCCAATGGGCTTTTCTCAGTCCTCATTCTCCTTGATCTCTCTTCAGCTTTTGACACTGCTTTGACACTCCCTTCTCTCTAGGGTTTCAGGATGCCCCTTCACCGGGTTCTCCTCCTACCTATCTGACCATTCCTTCTTAGTCGCCTTTGCTGGACCCTCCTCCAGAGCACAACCTCTGACCCTAGGTGTCCCTCAGGCCTCGTGCTAGGCCTTCTTCTCTTCTCCCTCCATACTGCTTCACTTGGTGATCTCATCAGCTCCCATCGATGTAATTACCATCTCTATACTAACGATTGTCAAATCTACCCATCAAGATAGACACCCTCTTCCTTTCCAAGGGATTCCTTTTCAAGGGCTTAACTAGACCAGCTTCCACCACTGAGCTGGCCTACCCCTTGAATGATGGAATCCAAACTGACTTACTATTTTCTACAAGCTCCACCCACATGACTAAGTGCCCTTGACCAATCCTAATAAACTTCCTGATCATTTTATTTCATCCAACGTCTTAAACCATGCTACTCTTTCCCAACTTGATTAACTAGGTTATTAACACTTAATTTGATGCCTTGGATTGACTGATGGGCTCAACAGAGGTATTCTCACATGACATGGTATCAAGGCTAGTGTTTCTTATGAGTTACATTAATTGGGATGGGAGTCACTAATTGAATGATTGATTCAATCCAGTGCCACCCTTGTATCTTAAGCGTATGGACTGATTCTCATCTCCAAGATGGCGGGTATCTCAGAAGCACAGAGGAGCTGAACAAGAATGCCCAGTGCAACAGCTCTGGCAAGTAACTAAATGTCCTCTGCCTTGATGGTTGTATTTTCAGCTTCAGCTTACCCACGAGGGGCAGCTGGTTCCCCTTTTCACAAGCACCCTGATTGCTCCAGAGGGAAGCTACAGGCCACAAGCAAACTCCATTGTGTAACACGATCCCAATAAATTGTGAATGCTGAATGACCACTCACCAGTCAAAATGCTGTAAAACAAAAGGAGCCTTTTCAGGGGTGAGGGGGGTGATATAGGGAGTAGGGAGGAATGCACCCACTCAATGCTTGCTCTTTTATGATGGATTTTTGAGCTAAAGGACCTGGATTTGAACTCAGCTCCACCACTTACCATTTACATGATTCTAGACAAATTGTACGATCCCTCCCGGACCCAAGCTCCAGAGGATAGGAGGACCATGGATTTAGAGCTGGGAGGTACCTCAGAAGCCATCACCTATACTCCAATTCCTTCATGTTACAGATGAGGAAACTCAGAGGTTAAGTGACTTGCCTAAGGTCATACAGGCAGTAAGTAGAAGAGTCAGAATTTGAACTCAAGTCCAGTGTTTCTCCACTATTCCATGTTGCTTGCTGTGGACTAGATGATCTCCATCCTCAAGAAGCTGACCTTCTCATAGAGGAAGACCCCACATGTAGAGGAGTGGTGAACCACTCCTCTTATGGTTCAGGATTGACTCTTCTTTTTTAAAAATGACAAGGAAGATTTGATTACTGTTGCCAAAGCTAGAAGTGGGACGTTGAGTGGGGCCTTGAGACCTGCATGGCTGCCAGCCTGGTAGGAAGATGGCCAGAGGTCAGCTCTACATCTGCCCAGCCCCAGCTCCAGCACAATGTCCTCTAGCCATTTTCTTCCAGGACAGAGTCGGTTGGGGTTGGGGTCCTCAAACATACCCTTCCCTACCTCACACTTTCTACTTCTGACTTTGGGAACACCAACCAAAAGGACAAGTTGATCAGTTGCCTTATGACTCCAATCCCCATTCCTATGACTTCCCTAAGCAAACGTCATCCCCACATATGTCATCCCCATTACAATGAAAGCCCCTTGAGGATGGGAATGGCTTTGGGTCTTTTGTATCGGATTCCCCAATAAATACCATACTACCTGGCAGGTAATAAATGTGGATCCCCGGCCAGAGGTAGAGAGTGGATCTCAACAGAATGACAAAAGGGTAGAAGGAATGTACATGTGCACATATATCAGCTGCATAAAATAAATAAATACAAAGTAATGGGGGGAGGGGAGAGGTAAGCAGCTGAAGGGATTGGGAAAGTGCTCATGTGAATGGGGCACCTGAACTGATTTTTGAATGAACAGATTCAAAAAGAGCAGCAGATGGGAGCCTTCGAGGCATGGGGCAGGGGCAGGCTGGGCAAAGTGACCGAGATGGGCGATGGGATGTGGTCCGTGAGGAATGGCAAGGTCAGTGTGGCTGTACCATAGAGCGAGTCGTGTTTAAGAAAAAGAAGTCAGGCCAGTGACAGGCTGGGAAGCTCTTGAAGAGCCAACCTGAGGAATTTGTGTCTGACCCTGGAGGCACCATTGCCCAGAATCGATCTTAGAGTCTCTCTCTCCTGTGCCCAATAAGCCACTCCTTAAATGGACCAAGTCGTTTTAAGAAGGCATTTTCCCACTTGATTCAGAATTTAAACTGCTTAATTAACGAAAATAAAATGCGCAAAAAGATGTCACCTATGGGCAAGTCTTCATGGACTTGAGTTCATATTGGGGGGTGGGGGTGGGGAGCTGGAGCATTGTTTGATGAGTGTACCTCATGGATTGTGAGCCCCCACTCCGGTGTGAAAGGAAACACCTCTAAAATCAGCTCAGGTCTAGGAATCTAGTCAGTATCATGCTAACAGAAATGCAGGAAAACACTAACATGGAACCAGAAAGTATTTCATTGGGACTGAAAAGGAATAGAAAAAATGGCAGAAACACATTCAGTAATCATTTATTCCAATGAGTTTGTTATGACTCTCCTCTTCCTCAGTATGGTCCAAGGGTGAAGCTCTCTCACAGGCAGACAGTCACCTGCAGATCAGGGAAAACTGTGCAATGTCTGCAGCTCCTAACTGATGGTCTCCAGATCGATGCAGCCTCCGTACACCACTGGGCAGGACCCAGGAGTCGCCACAACCCTGCTTGCTCAACCACTCTCACCCCAGGTAGCATTAATAAAAATGTTCATCAGCACAAGGGCAAGGATAGATTCCTGGACACTCCACTGGAAACGTCATGACAAGGTGAGCACACCCCTTTGATGACTAGGCTTGAAGAGATGGATGGCTTCCCAGAGTAAGCGGGAGATAGTCCCATTGTAGACTACCCTGGTCAGACCAGATTTGCCTTCACTTATGGGTGCCACATTTTTAGAATGGGTTTTATTGAACCGGAGATATCTAGAGATGGTCAGCTGGAATAGTGAAGGATCTCAAAGTTATGCCATCATGAGCTCTTTGGCATGGTGGACAGGTGGCATTGGACTTGGAGTCATAAAGCCCTAAGTTCTGATTCTGCTTCAGACACTGACTTGATCTGTGACCCTAGACAAGTCATTTAACCTCACTCAGCCTCAGTCCCCTTATCTGTAAAATGGGGATAGCGCCTACCTCTTAAAATTGTTATGAAGATAAGATGAGATAATATTTGTAAAGCACTATAAATATAGTATTAGATGATTGCTTGAAGTAATTAGGGGTGTTCATTTTAGAGAAGAGAAAAATTGGGGGTGTGAAGAAAGTATAAAAAATCATTGAAGTCTTGAAAGACGGAGAGGCCCTATTAAGCATGTTCCTCTTGGCCCAGGTGTGAAGTTACAAGCAGTAGGGGACAATCAAAGAGAAGCCTGCTGTCCCAGCATGGGATGGGCATACTCAGGAGATGGCAGCTTCCCTCCTGTGGGAGGCTGACTAATCATTTGGGTTTCCTTAGAGCAGCTTTCAGTTTGGGCACGGAGGTGGTGGAGCATTGGACTGTGCTAGAGGGCTGGACGAGATGCCTCTGATATCCCTCCTAACTCTGACACTCTGTGATTCTGAAAGTAAGACAAGAAAGGGCCGTACAAGTGGTCACTCTGAGCATTTCAGAAGCTGCTGCTCCGAACATCTTGCTTTGAGTTCTGGGTCAGGCCAGGGCACTCTGCAAGCACGGGGCATCCAGGACTGGTACAGGGGAGTGTACCACCAAACTGCAGGAAAAGCACAAGATTTGGAGTCAGGGAACCTGGATTCCAATCCTTGTTCTGCCACTTCTTCCATGTGTAACAGGCACCATAGTACACAGAGCACCAGAACTGGAGTCAGGAAGACCTGAGTTCAAATCCAGCTCAGACATTTACCAGCTGTGTGACCTTGAGCAAGTCACTTAACTGCTATCTGCCTCTGCGGACAATGTTAGAAGAATGGGGGCAGGGATCATACTTTATCAAGGAATAGTTAGAGTACAGAGATAGACATCCAGGATGGCACTTAAAGAGTGGGATGGGGGAGGGAGGCAGACAGCTCTGGCAAATGGGGGACTGGCAGGGTATGAAGAGACACTTATGTAACTTTCTACGGAAGTTGGGAACACTTAAGCGCTGTGGACCCATAGAGGGTGTCTTCAAAGGGCAGGGAAGGGGGGTCCTGTTCTTCAAGGGTTCTGGTGAGGGGTGGCCTAACTCAACTTGAGGCTGGCTTATTAGCATATCAATATCACCTCAAAGTTAAAGATGCCTTATTAGCATAATATTTTCTGGTTTAACTGTATGTCTGTGCTTATCTACAACTTGCAGACTGAGGGTCATTTATTAGGTTATTTAATATGTCCTAGCTGGCAATTCAGCATATAGTCTCTGGATGTGACCCTAATTAATTTAGGAGGCAGTTTGGACAAGTGGCTTCCAGGTTCCCCTCATATTCTTAGTTCTTGTATTTATTGTTATCTTACATTAGCTATTTATATATGTACTTACTATACTGACTAGTGGGAGAGGTTGTAGGGACCATAATAAGATACAACTTCAACACAGGAGATTAAAAGATGAAATTAAAGCAGCAAGAACCCCAAGGATCCAAGGATGGGGAACAGTTCCTGACCAAACACAAGATAGAAAGGACAACAGATAGTAAAACAGACAATTTTGATTGCATAAAATTTAAAAGTTTTTGCACAAACAAAACTAATGTGGCTAAACTTAAAAGTAAAACAAATAAATGGGGGGAAATCTTTGCAGCAAGTTTCTCTGATAGTCTTATTGCTAAAATATATGTGGAACTGAGGCAAATTTATAAGAATAAGCATCATTGTCCAAAAGATAAATCATGGGAGTGTATGAACAGGCACTTTTCAGAAGAAGAAATCTAAGCTATCAACAGCTATGGGAAAAAATGCCCTAAATGACTAATAATTAGAGAAATGCAAATTAAAATAACTCTGAGGTGCCACCTCACACCCTTCACATTGGTAACATTAACGGAAAAGGAAAATGAGAAATGCCTGAGGGACTAGTGGAAAGGAAACTATTGATGGAACTGTGAACACAGTTGGTCCAGACATTCTGGAAAATAATGTTATTAAATTGTTTGTGCCCTTTGACCCAGTAAAATCAATATTAGATCTATACTCTAATGATATAGAAAAAGGGGGAAAGGACCCATATGTACAAAAATATTTACAGTAGCTCTTTTTGTTTTGGCAAAGAATGGGAAACTGAGAGAATGCCCATCTATTGGAGAATGGTTGAATAAGTTGTGGTATATGAATGTGATGAAACACTGTTGTAATGTAAGAAATGGCAAAGAGGATGGTTTCAGGAAAACCTGAGAAGACTTATGCAAAATGATACAGAATGAAGTGAACAGAACCAGGAGAACAATTTATATAGCAACAAAAAAAAATAATCAATTTTGAAAGACTGAATAATTCATAACACAGTGACCAATCACAATTCCAAGGATTCATGATGACACATGCTGTCCACCTTCTAAAAGGGAGGTGTTAGACTCAGAGTGTTAGTTAAGCTGTATTGTTTTTGGACATAACCAATGAGGAAAATTGCTTTTGCTTGGCTATCCATATTTGCAACAGAGATTTTGGTTCTCTTTCTTTCTCAATGAAGGAAGAGGAGGAGATAGGAGGGACAGGTAAATTTTCATTGATTTTTTCAAATAATGATCTTGTAAAAGTTTTTCCTCGCACAGCTGCAGGAGAAAGGGGGCACTGGTATTATTATCCCCGTTTTACAGCTGAGGAAATTGAGACCCAGAGAAGAAAGGTTAAGTGATTTGCCCGTGGTCACAGAGGTGGCAAATGACAAAGCTGGGGATCAAAGCCAGCTCTTTTGATGAGCGATCTTGCCATTGCACCCACTACCTGACTGCCAGTGTGATTAGGGAATGGGCAACAGTCCCCAAGGCCCCTTATACCACAGATACCTGGGAGCAGGACGTGTGGATACAGTTGTGTCATCGCAATGACGGAGGCAACCCAACCTACTCAGGGTCGCAGAGACACAGAATATCCTGCTTCTGAGGCACCTGGATGGAACAGTACAAAAAGGGCCTGTGTGACTTTGGATGTGAGTAAGAGGTCAGTTGACTCTGGGCATAACATCTCATTCTGGCTCCCTATCACTCAACTTGGGCTAATATTGGGGAGAAGAGTCAGCTGACATTAATGAGTCGACGGTAAATGAAGAGCTAGTTATCTGCCTGTTTCCCTTACCCAAGCTGTCTGGCGTCTTCTATTGACAGCCCTAATGGTAGCTAGCATTTCACATATGATCTCATTTCATCTTCACAATAAGCCAAGCAAATAGGTACTGTTCTTATCCTCATTTTATGGATGAGGAAATTGAGGGAGGCAATGTTTAAATGACTTGTCCGGGGTCACACTGCTAGTAAGTATCTGAGGCAGGATTGGAACTCTTCCTGACTCCAAATCCAACGCTTTATCCCCAACGCCACCTGCCTGCCTGAGAGAAGCCCTGAATGAGGCAAGCCTATGGCTACTTAGACAGATAATCCCAAAGGTTTGATGGGAACTATGCCAACAGGAAGATTAGAAGCTGCCTGAGGTCTAAAAGCAGTTAGCTCCGGTTGAGTCTCCCTCCTGGTCCTTTATCCTCAGCCCTGCAACTGTCCTTCCCAGCCCAGCCCCTCTGTCTACCCCTCCCTTTTCCACGTCCTGGACTCAGACCTCTCTGCAGCAGCAGCAGCAGCAGCAGCAGCCCTCGTTTCCAAATGCCTGTGTGATTATGTCTTTACCCACAGCTCCTTCCTCTTAGCTTTCCTGCGGTATTTTGTTCCCAGCTGTGTGTTGGGGTAATCTGCCGATGTCTCTGGATGCAGGCACACATTGCTCTCCTCCTAGGAAAGTGCATTCCTAGCAAAGGGCATGGGCTGTCACTGGGAAGTGGACACAGATCTGGAAGGCACTCCTACTGGTGACTTTGTCCTTCTCCTTAGCAAAACAGCTTACATTTCTATGACCTTCCACCATTCCCCAAGTGCTTTTCATTGAATTCTCACTAAAATATTTAACCAGGTAATTGCCAAGGTAATTGCCACACTCTTTGCTGGTGCTGAGGCAGGATTCTCTTGCTTTGCCCATGCTTAGATCTGGGTCACAGTTCTAGGAGGGCAGTCCTGTGGCAAAGAGGAGTGCTGGAGTGGTGGAACTTGTAGTGGCGGTGCAGAGGGAATCCTCCTCACAGTTCCAAGGCAGAAAAGAGTACTCATGGACCAGAGCACAGGCCAGGAAAGGAGTAAACACCTTGCCCTTAATCATACCACCTTGGAAGAACTGAAAATGTACAGGTCCATGGAAGGAACTCTGAAAACAGCTGCACAAAACCCCTGAAGCTTGGGACAGTACATTTTCCACACTGGAAGCAGATTTCTACTTTAACAAAGAGTTTATAACTCAAGTAATTGGCTCAGATCATGAGCAAACTATGCAAAAAAAAAAGTCAGAGCATAGAATCTTTCTTTGGTAACAAAGAAGATCAAAACATACAACCGGAAGAAGACAACAACCTCAAAGCTCCTACATCCAAAGCCTCCAAGAAAAATATGACTTGGTCCCAGGCCATGGAAGAGCTCAAAAAGGATTTTGAGAAGCAAGTAAGAGAAGTAGAGGAAAAACTGGGAAGAGAAATGAGAGTGATGCAAGAAAATCATGAAAAACAAGTCAACAGTTTGCTAAAGGAGACCCAAAAAAATACTGAAGAAAATAACACCTTAAAAAATAGCCTAACCTAAATGGCAAAAGAGGTCCAAAAAGCCAATGAGGAGAAGCAGAATTAGCCAAATGAAAAAGGAAGTCCAAAAGCTCACTGAGGAAAATACTTCCTTAAAAATTAGAAAGGAGCAAATGGAAGCTAGTGACTTTATGAGAAGCTAAGACATTGTCAAACAGAACCCAAAGAATGAAAAAATAGAAAACAATGTGAAATATCTCATTGGAAAAACAACTGACCTGGAAAATAGATCCAGGAGAGATAATTTAAAAATTATTAGATTATCTGAAAGCCTTGATCAAAAAAGAGCCATCATCTTTCAAGAAATTATCAAGGAAAACTGCCCTGATATTCTAGAACCAGAAATTGAAAGAATCCACCAATCACCTCCTGAAAGAGATCCCAAAAGGAAAGCTCCTAGGAATATTGTAGCCAAATTCCAGAGTTTTCAGGTGAAGGAGAAAATATTGCAAGCAGCCAGAAAAAAACAATTCAAGTATTGTAGAAACACTATCAGGATAAAACAAGATTTAGCAGCTTCTACATTAAGGGACTGGAGGGCTTGGACCATAATATTCCAGAGGTTAAAGGAGATAGGATTACAACCAAGAATCACCTACCCAGCAAAACTGAGTATAATCCTTCAGGGGGGAAAAATGAACATTCAGTGAAATAGAGGACTTTCAAGCATTCTTGATGAAAAGACCAGAGCTGAATAACAAATTTGACCTTCAGATACAAGACTCAAGAGAAGCATGAAGAGGTAAACAGGAAAGAAATCATAAGGGACTTACTAAGGTTGAACTGTTTACATTCCTTCACAGAAAGATGATATTTGTAACTCATGAGATCTTTGTCAGTATTAGGGTAGTTGGAGGGAAAAAAGTATATGTATGTACGTATGTATGTAGGTAGATAGATAGATAGATAGATAGATAGATAGATAGATAGATAGAGGGCACAGGGTGAATTGAAGATGAAGGGGTGATATCTGGAGAATAAAATTAAGGGGTGAGAGAAGATTATACTGGGAAAAGGAGAAAGGGAGAGGTAGAATGGGGTAAATTATCTCACATAAAACAGACAAGAAAAGGCTTTTACAGTGGAGGGGAAATGGGGCAAGGTGAGAGGGAACGAGTGAATCTTATTCTCATTGGATTTGGCTTAAGGAGGGAATACCATACACACTCAATTGGGTATGGAAATCTATCTTACCGTAGAGGAAAATAGGGAAGAAGGGGATAAGAGAGCAGGGAAATGATAGAGGGGAGGGCAGATTGCAGGAGGGGGTAATCAGAAGCAAACACTACTAAGGGGGGACAGAGTCAAAAGATAGTAAATATTTAACAACCAGCTCACCAGGGAAAAAATGCATACAGGAAAAATGCACACAGGATACACTTTTATGTAGAATCTGCATTATTCCCATTTTCTGTAGTGTGGTGGAGGAGTCAATGTCTTCAGTCAAGAAGCCCTGGATTCCAATCCTGGCTCTGTGCCTAGCTCCCTATATGACCTGGAGTATGAGAGGTCAAGTGTGACCTCTCTCTGGGCCTCAGGCTCCTCATATGTAAAAGGAAGGGGTTTAAAGAGCTAGTCCTCACTGAGGCTAGTCTCCTCAGTTTCTAGATGACAGGACTAGAGACTGAGGAGATTGGACAAGGTGGGCCCTGCCAGCTCTGAGTCTACACTGCTGTCCACTGGGAAGCCTGGAATTCCTTGCCATTCCCCCAGACAGCTTGGAGGAGACAGTCTACCCCAAGCTGGGGCCATTTCAGTGGCCCCCAGCCCCATTCTCCCATGGGTAAAAAGGGCTTTTCTCTCCAAAGAGTTCTCTCTACTCATCAGTGAATGCAGTGTCCACATTCCTTCTATGAACCTACGAATCCTGCCTCAGACACTTTCTACCTATGTGACCCTGGGCAAATCCCTGAACCTGTCTGAGACTCAGTTCCCTTGTCTATGAAATGGGAACAGCAATAGCCCATACTTCACAAGGCGGCTATGAGGTTTGAACAAGATGACACCGGTTAAGTCCTTAGCCATATAAATGCCACCATCATCGTCGTTGCTGTTGCTATTTTTTAAGGCATTGTTCATTCGGGGAAAGAAATAGCTGTGGCTCCTAGGTACCCAGAGCAGGCTGGGTGACCCTTTACCAACTCCTTCATTAGCAATCCTAATTAATCCAAACAACTGTCACAAATAACCACATCCTTCACTCTAAGACCTGTCTCTCTGTTTCCTCAGGTGTGGCTCTGCTGGCGGCGCAGGTCCTGGGTCTACACGGCTGTGATCCCACCCTGCAGTAATTGGTGGGGGTTGATTGATAACTCAGGTTCCTCTTTAAAAGAAAACACACTATTTTTCATAATCAGGGCTGCCTGGATAATGCCAGAGCCCCGCACTGCAGAGAGAGCTTTGAGGCTGTCAAGCCGCTGGTGATTTCCATATTGATGCAAACGAAGATATTACACTCCCTCATTACGGTGACATAACACATCTTTCTGCAGTCAGCTCCCAATCATCCCAGCCTTGCCAACAAAATTACCTTCATTTTCTCCCTTTGGTATGGAGGAACGCACCCATGAAAAGGCACTCTAACAAGCTAATCAACTAATTTTTAGAATATGTCTCCACCATTTAATATTCGAAGAAAAAACAAGAAAAAAGTTGCTAATGGGTCTGCAGGCATAAACAGAAATAAATAGACAACTGGCTCATTGGGCATTAGCATACTGACATTCCCGCAAAGGCAGCAGCCCGATCCATTTGGCAAGTCAAAAAAAAAAAAAAAAAAAAGCAAAAAAGGCAGCCTGTATTTGTATCCATAAGCCAAACAACCTCATTTACTCTGGCTCAGACTTGAGGAGATGACCTTGGCCAGGACAGTAGCAGAGACCAGAAGAGTTCTTTATCTGAACATTACCTGTGTGGGCACAGAAGGGCGGCAGTGAGAGGGCTGGGCCCAGCAGGCTGGCTTCAGCATCCTCAGCATTTTTACGCCTTAGGGCAGCCAAAAGGGCCCCCCAGGGGGCTGTCCCAGGGAAGGCTTCATATTTGTTGCCACAAGGGACATCAATGGGGCAATGGGGGTCATGGGTATAGAAAGGACACTGAATCAGGTAAGGCTGTCCTTAAGCTGGCTGGGAGGCCCCCAAGATGGAGAGTATCACAGACTCGGGGCTAGAAGAGACCTTTGAAGCCACCGACTTCACCCCTCTTCGATGGAAATAGAAACTGCTTGCCTATGGTCACCCAGGTGAGACTCACCAGCTCCAGAACCAGTATCCCTTCATTGTACCTCACTGTCCCCAAGGTGTGGCTGAGGCAGCTACTCTCTCCCTTTTACACCCCACCCTTCCTAGACATGAAAGGGGCAGGACCCCCAAGCCAGAAGACGTGAGCTAAATCCCACCTCTGACACTGGCTATGGGCATGACCTCAGGCAAGTCATTCAAGGCTTTAAAAGTCAGTTTCTTCAACAGTAAAAACGGGGATTGAATTAGATGTCCTTTAAGGCCCCTCCAGCTGCAGATACATGGTCCAAACCTGTAATTGCGTTGACACGCATGAAAGGTCTCTCCACAATGCAGAACAAGGCATCCTTTATCAGAGGTGACTGACATAAGAGTGCATTTTGTTTGACCATATTGATTTGGGGTTCTGGGGGGTGGTAGGGTTGAGGGGGAGTAACTTGGTGTGTATCAAAAGTGATATGAAGAAAAAAATATGTAAGCATCAATAAAACATGTAAAAATTACACAGAAGAAAGCATATGGAGGTTTGGAGGAGTACACAGACATAGGGACCCTCCTTAGAGGTCTTCCAGTAAAGGCTGGTCACCCAGGACTAGGTGTCTTACAGTAGCAATTGCTTTGATGTTTGGGCAAAGTGAGATGGCCAGGGAGGTCCCTTTCAATGTTCTCCAGTGTTTATGTGATTCTGTGATGGCCAGAGCAGTTTTCTTGGTATTGTGTTAAATGTAATATAAACTTTCAAAGAAACAGTACCTACTAAAGGTTCACAGTATTGCATACAATCCACTTTTTCTGTTCTTTGTATATTAAAATGTTCATGGTGTTTTTTCCCCCAAAAGTCATTATATTTATAACACAAAATTAAATGACAAAAATCTTTCACCAATGTGGATTCTTCTGTAATTTACAGCCTTAAAGAGGAGAAATGAGGGTGGGAGTGGAGCTGGTGATGAGAAATTAAGTGATATATTAGTCAATTTGATAGGTATGAGGTGGGGTCTTAGAGTTGTTTTAATTTGTATTTCTCTTATCAATAGTGATTTAGATCATTTTTCATATGACTATAGATAGTTTTGATCTCCTCTTCTGAAAACTGCCTATTCATATCCTTTGACCATTTATCAATTGGGGAATGACTTGTATTCTTATAAATCTGATTTAGTTCTCTCTACATATGAGAAAAGAGGACTTTTTCAAAACTTTTTCAGAGATACTTTTTCAAAAAAATTTTTTTCTCAGTTTTCTGCTTTCCTTCTAATTTTGGTTGTCTTGGTTTTGTTTGTGCAAAAACTTTTTAATTTTATAGAATCAAAACTATCTATTTTACATTTCATCTTGCTCTGTGTGTTAATATAATACTAATTTTTGTTATTATTCCTAAGTAATAATTTATATTAATTAATTTAATCAATTCATTTCAATTTATAATTTATTTATTTGAATTTTAAGGTTTGTTTAAATTATTTAAATTTCTTAAATTAATTAATTTAATAAGTTTATAAGAAATAAAATTGAAATAATTAATATTAATATATTAATACATCTCATAATGCTCTATATCCTGTTTGGTCTGAAATTCTTCCCTTAGCAATAGATCTGGCAGGTAAACTGTTCCATGCTCTCCAAATTTGCTTATGTTACTATAAGCAAATGTCTAAATCATGTATCCATTTTGACCTTATCTTGGTATATACAGTGTAAGATGTTGGTCTATACCTAGATTCTGCCATACTGTTTTCTAGTTTTCCCAGCATTTTTTGTCAAACAATGAGTTTTTGTCCGGAAAGTTTAGAAAATGATAAATGTTGGAGTGGATGTGAGAAAACTGGGACACTAATGTACTATTGGTGGAGTTGGCGAATTAATTCAATCATTCTGGAGAACAATTTGGAACTATACCCAAAAGGCTATAAAACTGTGCATACCCTTTGACCCAGCAATACCACTGCTGGGTCTGTATCCCAAAGAGATTTTTTAAAAAGGGAAAAGGACCTATCTGTACAAAAACATCCACAACTCTTTTTGTGGTGGCTAAGAACTGAAAATTGACGGGATGCCCATCATTTGGGGGAATGGCTGAACAAGTTGTGGTATATGATTATGATGGAATATTATTGTGCTGTAAGAAATGACTGGCAGGATGATTTCAGAGAACCTGGAAAGATTTACATGAACTGATGCAAAATGAAGTGAGAAGAACCAGGTGAACATTGTTCACAGCAACAGCAATATTGTACAATGATCAACTGCGAATGACTTAGATATTCTCAGCAATACAAAGATCCAAGGCAATCCCAAAGGACTCATGATGAAGCATGCTCTCCACTTCCAGAGAAAGAACTGGTAATGTCTGAATACGGACTGAGAAGTTAAGTAATTTGACCAGGTCCATAACCCTCCTATCTTTCAGTCTTCTTATGTCTTACTCTCTTCTGTGGACTTGGGAATCCAGGGACACTGGTTTCCTCACCATTCCTCACGCAACACACTCCATCTCCTGTTTGGGGCATTTTCACTGGCTGTCTCCCATGCCTGGCCTGGAACTCTCTTCCTCTTCGCCTTTGCCTCCTGGATTCTCTGACTTCTTCCTTCAAATCTCAGTTGAAGTCCCATCTTCTTCAGGAAACTTTTGCTAGCCCTCCTTAATCTTAGTGCCTTCCCTCCGGTGATTATCTCCAACTTCTCTTGTCTACAGTTTGCTTTGGGGGTAACTAGGGGGCACAGTGAATAGAGTTCTGGACCTGGAGTCAGGAAGATTCATCATCCCAAATTTAAATCTGGCCTCAGACACTTAGTAGCTGTGTGACCCTGGGCAAGTTGCTCAATCCTGTTTACCTCAGTTTCCTCATCTGTAAAGTGAGCTGGAGAAGGAAATGACAAACCATTCCAATATCTTTGACAAGAAAACCCCAAATGGGGTCATGGAGAGTCAGACATGTCTGAATAACAACAACCACAAAAATTTGGGGGCCTTTGCTCCCCCTCACATCTGCTGCTAATTAAAGTAGAGAAAATCACACAACTGTTGTGACTGGGCCCACTGAATATTTATGTTCCACAGCTTCACCTGGGCCCTCACTGCACCACAAAGGCTTTTCCAAACCTTTTCGTCCCTCCTCGAACCTAGCCCCCACCCTCTGAGCTGAGATCTTTGTCTCATATCTGACAGGAAACATTCAGGCCATTCACCATGAGCCTCCTCTCCTCCTCATCTCCCATCACTCAGGTGCCTTCTGCCCCTCTCCCCTCCTTCACCCACCTCACACGAAGAGATGGTCTCGCTCCTCACCAAGGCTAACCCCTGCACAAGCAATCCCACTCCTTCCATTCTCCTCCAATAGATTTCCCCCTCTGTCATCCTTACTCTTTCACTTATTTTTAAGCTCTCCCTCTCTACAGACTCTCCCTACCGTCTACAAACATGCCCAGGTCCTCCCCATCCTACAAAAAAAAACCCAGCCCTCACTTGATCCTTCCATCCCTGCTAACTATTGTCCTATATCTCTTCCACCCTTTGGGGCTAAAGTCCTTGAGAAGGCCATCCACAATATGTACCTCCCCTTTCTCTTCTCTCATTCTCTTCCTAAACCCTTACAATCTGGTTTCCAACCTCATCATTCCACCCAAACTGCTCTCCCCAAAGTTACCAATAATCTCCTAGTTGTCAAATCCAATGCCCTTTTCTCCTCATTCTCCTTGACCTGTCTGCAGCCTTTGACACTGTTGATCACCCTCTTCTCCTGGATCCTCTCTTCTCACTGGGTTTTAGGACACCCCTTTCTCCTGGTTCTCCTCCTCCCTCACTGACCACTCCTTCTGTCTCCTTTGCTGAATCCCCCTCCAGATCACACCCTCCAGCTGTAAATGTCCTTCAGGGCTTTGTCCTGAGCCTTCTTTCCTTCTCCCTCTACACTACTTCACTTGATGATCTCGTCAGTTTCCATGGATTCAATTACCAATACTCATGTTTCTTTTTTTTCTGCCAAGACAAATTGGCATCTCTCATAGTTTTGTTTATTTAATATTTTATTTTTCCCCAATTACATGTTAAAACAATTTCTTAAATTTGTTTTTTTTTTAAGTTTTGAGCTCCAAATCCAATCCCTCCTCCACCCAACCTCCCTGAGATGATAAGCAATCTGATATAGGTTATACACATGCAATCATGTAAAACTTTCCATATTGGTCATTTTTTACAATAAGACTTGAGAAAGAAAGAAAGAAACTAAGAACAAAAGAGAAAATAATATGTTTTAGTCTATATTTAGACAATATCAGTTCTTTTTCTGGAAGCAGATAACATGTTTCATCATGAGTCCTTTGGGATTGTCTTGTATCATTGCATTGCTGAGAACAGGTAAGCCATTCACAGTTGATTATCAGACAATATTGCTGTTACTGTGTACCTTCTTCTGGTTCTGCTCACTTCACTCTGCATCAGTTCATATAAGTCTTTCCAAGTTTTTCTGAAATCATCCTACTTGTCATTTCTTATATGTGCTCATGTTTCTTAAATCTACCTTTCCTGCCCCAGTCTCTCTACTGCCCTCTGATCTCCCATCTCTAACTGCCTTTCAGACATTTTAAATTGGATGTCCAGTAGACATTTTAAACTCAATGTGTCCAAAATGGAACTCATTATATTTCCTCCTAAACCCTCTCCCTGTATTTTTACATCAATATTTTTCCAGTAGTTCTGTATGACTATGAATCATGGAATACCCTAAGCTAAGAACCAAAACTATAAGTGCCTTGAAGGGGAATGGAGAAATGAATGGTAAACACGAAGAGTTTAGTATAGTATAGTATCAATGATTCCTTGTGCACAAAAAGGTGGTATAAAAGCCACAATTCAATGGAAAAAGCATAGCTTTTGGAATCAGAAGACCTGGGTTCAAAGCCTCTGTTGGTACCTTCAGCTAGTCAACCTTGGGCCAGTCTGGGCCTCAGTTTCCACATGTGTAAAATGAGATGTATGAGCAAGATGGCCTCTGAGATCCTTTCTGGGCCTATGATATCTTGCCATCTTGCCCAGTGGCCATTCTAAGCTCTGCTTTGGTATTTACCTCAAGTTAAAAGACTTAGAAGACCTTTAGCCCCTAGAGACTTAGAAGAAGCCCCTTGGAGTCTCTGTCAGCCCCACTGAGGTAAATACTTCACCAGGAACAGGGGGACAAAATTCTGGAGGGTGAGCCCCAGGGAAGATTTCTGGGAAGACATGGACAAGCAGCCCACTGAATGAGATAGGAATAGATTATAATCTGGGCCATTCTAAGACATGGCCACAGCCACAAAATCAGAGCCACTGAAGCATTAGAACATGAGGTCACAAGTAAAGCCTGGAATTGGGGGGAAGCCAAGAGACAAAAGTCTCCAAGCTGTAACTCCATAGATCAGCCAGAAGGAGGGTCAATGGGAATTTAACGGAAATATGTGTTTGGAGGCGATCACAGTTGCTGTTTGATAAATTGACTTTTGTCATTTCACACATTTTTTAATGACTATGACATAGCACTTATCAAGATGTCAAAATTCTGGTAACTTCAGCCATCCAGAACAATGTTAGACTTGGAAGTTGTGTGTGTGTGTGTGTGTGTGTGTGTGTGTGTGTGTGTGTGTTTCAGCTCCTCAAGGTGACAAGACAAAAATGGACACGGGGCTAGGAGCTCATTCCCTTACAATGGGGGCAGGGGGAGGGGCAAGTGCAAAGGGAGACATTTCTGTACCAAAAAAAGTCTATCCTCTGGGATTATGTCATATTTGAGAGGGGGGAAGAGGGTGAGGAGGTCAGAACAAAATGGCTCTAAGGCCTTTTGTGGCAGCCTTGGGAAATGCTTTCTAAGCTCCCTTGCTCGTGTCGAGACAGTACAATATGATGTTGCATTAAGGCTGTGAGGATGAGGCATGACAGCTTCGTGAGCTTGCTTCAGCCTTCATGGTGACATGCATTCCAATAACCACGGATGAGTGGTTGTCATGGAAACAACAGCTCACCCATTTGGGTCTGGAGAAAGAGAGTGGGCCCCAGGAAGTGAGTGACCGCCGGGCTGGATGGGTGAACGCACATGAAGCCTGAAATTGGATGAGACAAGAACAATGCCCGTGATCTGTCACCTGATTCCCCTAACACATGTTAGTGCTGGGGTCCAGCTAATGATAAGGACAGGCAGTGTGGTGCAGTGGTCAGTGCCTGGTCACTGACCATGGAATTAGAAGCTCTGGGTTTGTAGGACACAAGCAAGTCTCTGTCTCATCTCTGAGCATCAGGACAGGAGATTGGGTCAGATGAACTTTGGCTTTAAATCCTGTGAGCTAAAGTCTGAAGGACCCAGATCTGTCCTGAATTATGCCAACATCAGGAATTGTCTTAGCAGATCTCAGGTCATGCCTCAAGCTGGAGAATTCCATGGAGACAGATATTGAAAATCTGAAGCCCTAAGGGTGGCTTTGCAGTGGGCTTCATAGCATGGTCTAATTTGGTACCAATCAACTATGACCTCTTGAAGAAAAAGCTCACAGAATTTCAAGTTGAGAGGCATCTAGCCCAGCACTGGGAGCTCCCCAGATAATACTATATGTACATAGCTGTTGGCATCTTGTCTCCCCTCCTCCAAGGCAGGGACTGTGTTTGTGTGTCTTTGTGGCCCTGGTGCCTTCTCAGCACAGTGCCTGGCACATGGCAAGTGCTTAGTGAATGCATATTGACTTGACAATCTGAAACAGAGACCAGGCAAGGGAAGTCAACTGTGCACGGCCACACAGGTAGAGAGACAGGATCTCATAGCTGGAAGGGACCTCGGGGGCCATATTACCCGACCCACACCCAGACACAAAGTGCCTCAACAGCTTCCCCCCAAAGTGGTCATCCAGCATCTGCTGAGGATCTCCAATGAGGGGGAAGCTGCTGCCTCCTGAGAAAGCTCAGTCCACTCTGGGGCAACTCAATGTGTCAAGAAATTCTTTCTGATGGCAGCTAGGTGGCACAGTAAATAGAGAACCGGCCCTGGAGTCGAGAGGACCTGAGTTCAAATTCGACCTCAGACCTCAGACACTTGATACTTACTAGCTGTGTGACCCTGGGCAAGTCACTTAACCCCAATTGCCTACCCAAAAAAAAAAAGAAAAGAAAGAAATAAGAAAAGAAAAGAAATTCTTCCTGATATGAAGCTTAAATTCACCTCTTTGACACTTCTCTCCTTGCTTCTGGTCCTGCCCTCTAGGGCCAAGCTAAAGAAAACTCATCCCTCTTCCAGTGACAGCCCTTCAGAGAGGTGAAGACAACTAGCATGCCCCTCCTGACTCTTCCATTCTCCAGGATAAACATTCCCAGTTGTTTTGAGTGATCTTGTTTCCAACTCAGTGCTCTTTCCACTGTACTACCCTGCCTCCCATGGGCCCTTACACATTCACAGTAGGCCAATGGTGGGGGGATGGGTTGGAGGACATCCAACAATGGTGGCTTGTTCATTCTGGAGCCAGAATATCCTTGTACACACAAGTTCATTCACCCACCCACCCACAATCCCAACTGTTCCTAGCAGTCCATGAGCACCTAACCCAGTCCATCACTCACATAGTGGGCTCAATAAATATGCAGTGATTAAAAGACTATATGTAACTGTTGGGTAGCTTTGGGAAAGTCTCTTAGTCTCTCGGGTTTTGCTTCCTCCTCTGGAACAAGAGGGAGATGGACTAGATGGTCTCCAAGCTGCTCCTGAGCTCCATTGACAGGCTGCCCCCGTTCTTCAGAGGGGAAGTCTTTTCCTTAGGGATTCCTTGATGAGACGATTCATCCATCAGCACCTAGGACAGATGCCAACATCCACTGTCTTCTCTCTGAACAAGCCAGGTGGAGGAGAATCACTTGTTCCTTCTGAACAAACACATTGGAAGTATTGGTAAGTGTCCTTTTCCAAAGATTACTAGAGGTAGACAAACAAGGCTCTGTGGGTATTGGAAGGCAATTAACTTTTCTTGGCCACCAAGACACTACTTAGTGAACGGGAGAAGATAATGGGAGGAGGGAGGGTCATTTGCCTCTCTCTTCTCCCAGGGCAGCATTAGGCCAGCAGGAGAGTCTGGGAAATCCACCCCAGCTATTTCAGCCTTGGCTAGGGAGCCTCCTTCCCGAGATGCCCCCATGGAGGGTGGCCTTCTGGTCCATTTATTGAGGGTTTACTATTCCTAGAGGACTCTGAGTTGCCATTGTTGTGGTTTGGAGAAGGCTGTGTAGATGTGCCTGGGCAGTCCTAGGAAAAAAATGAAAGACTGGGAACAAAGGAAAGTCAGCCTGGGCCCCAGCCTAGGACTTTGGGGAGTCTCCAACAGTGGCTTCCAAAATAACAAAAGACAACAAATCCAGAAGGTTCTGATGCTTCAGGTCATTCTTCCTGGAAATGGTGGACAATTGGTAGAATTTCAGAGTCCCAAGGAAGTGGGAGAGTGGAGCATTTGGGGGGGGGGGGGAAACCTTAGCTCACTAGATGTCCAAGGACAGAAACACATCAGGAAATCATTATCATCATAATTATTCCTTTCATTTCTATTGTAACATACTCCTACACCCCCAGTAGAGCTCATGAAGCACACCATGCAACATGTGTTATTTATTAGCCACATAACCTCCACACCAATGTCCCCATTAAAACAGATGGGAAAATGGAGGTGCAGAGGGGAAGTGGCTTGCCTGGGGACACATAATGAGTCTGTGGTGAAGTCAAGCTAGAGCTCAGATTAAAACAGTCCTTGAAGTGAACTCAGGGGCACCCAGTGGAGTGGAGGGCCACCATGAAGGTGAGACCATGGAGCCATTGGTGGATTGGGAACCAGAGGAAAGTGTGTTTCACCCAAGAGGAATTTAGGGTTTATAAAACTCATATTTTTCCTGGAATTACTTGACATAGGAAAGGAAAGAAGAAAGAAAGAAAAAATGAAAGAAAGGAACGAAGGAAAGAAGGAAGGAAAGAAGGAAGGAAAGAAGGAAAGAAGGGTGAAATAGCTAGATTAGGGGGTGAATCTGTCCAAGGAGTAGTCTGAAGTCAAAAAGGGGGGAAATGGAAATAGGTGAGAAGAGGAGGGACAGTGTTCCATGCATGGTAGACAACCCATGCAAAGGTCTAGAAATGGAAGATGGAATGCCATGGGTGGACAACATCAGGCAGTCAGTTTGGCTCTAACACAAAGACTGTGAGGTGGAGGGAGGTGCAATCAGCCAGGAAAGTGATCTGGAAGCAGATTATGAAGGCTTTGAGTGCCAAACAGAGGGGTTGATATTTCATCCTCAAGACAATAAGGAGCCACTGGCATTTCTTTAGCAGGGAGTAACACAGGCAAATCTGTACTTTAGGAATATTACTTTGACAGCTGGATGGAGGATAGATTGGAATAGAGAGAGAAGCCAGAGGCAGGAAGACCAATTAAGGGAATGTTGTAATAGTTCAGGCAAAAAGTGATGAGGTCCTGAAATAGGGTATTGGCCGTGGGAAGAGAGAGACAGGGGCAGATGGAGGGTAAGGAGGATGAGGAGTCAAGGATGGCTCTGAAGTTAAGAACCGGGGTGCCTGGAAGGATGTCATGGGAGAAACAGAGAAGCCAGGAAAAGGGGTGGGTTTGGGGAAAAGATAATGAATGATGATGATCTCCATGGAAGAGAAGCAATTAGCTAATTCTACACGTGCTTTTCTTTTCTAGGTTAATTGTTCGTCGCAACCTTGTGAGAAGAGTTCTGTGATGTGACAGCAAGATTGACTTAGAAGAAGCATGATGACAATATAGACACATGGGCTCTAACCATGCAAAGGGAAAGAACCAGCACAAAAAGATCAACATGGGACCTTGTGGAAGTCTAACGACCAAGGCTAGCCCCAAAGAAGAAACACGAGAAGACAACGTCTCTCCGCTCTTTGCAGAAGTTGGGGCTGGGGCTTGGAACACTGCAGATAATGTTAGACTTGTCCTGTACATTGGTTAATTTTGCTGAGATGTTTTACTTCCTCTTCTTTATCCTTTTTGATAAGAAACAGCTTACTGGGAAGAGCAAGTGGGAGGAATACATTTGGAATGTGATGTAAAAACAAAAAAAAATGCCAACGAAAAAATTATTTTAAGAAAAGAGAGAGTCTGTCTTGATTTAGATCTTGGAAGATACAAATAAATAAAAATATGTTTGCATTTCCAGAAAAAAAAAGTTTGCATTTCACACCAGGACCTTGGCTCAGTCAACATTTCCAATGCGGACATTTCTAATCAATGCTTAAGGTTTTATTTCAGCTAACAAATAAGATATTCCTTAATGTTTTACATGAAAATCTTCTGTTCTCTGAAGAAAAGACATGGCTAAAAATGGCATTTGCTTATTTTGGGGGAAGGGTCAATAAAGATACTGTATTTATTCAAGTTTCTCCTTATATGCTGCTCTCGCCTTTGCCCCTACTTTTGAAAAAGAAATATGTCCATTTTTAATTCCATATATTTCCCCTCTGAAGGGTTCCTTTGGCTGTCAGCAGAAGGAAAATCATCTCTGAATGCTTGGTTAGAGCACTTTAAAGACAAATGACTGTTGAAAATGAATACTGGGTGAAGTGGTGAGGGGTTTATCTACTTACAGCTCTAAATGAGCATCCAGAGGTTCTACCTGGTGGGACAAACCAACTTAGGCCTCTGTCAGCCCCCCTCCTGGCTCATGGTCAAGAGGGATACATTTGAGCAGTGGGGATGAGTTATCGTCCTTTTCTTTGTGAAAAGGAGCCTGTCTCAATTAGTAAGGATATGGGAACCATTAGGAGAACTAGGGTTTCCCCCTGGGCTCTGCCCAGTTTCTCTGTAGACTTGGCTTCTTTCTTCAAGATTTGAGTGTCGCAGTCTCTAAAGTGGGGCTAATCCTTGTTGGAAAGCACGTGGAAATCATTATACCTAATCGATGGTGGATGTTCAGTAATGGGTCTGATTTATGTCCGATTTACAAAAAGACTCAAAAAAGAACGTACCCATTGAGAGGGAATGGAAAGGCTGAGATCACCAGGGAGTGGAAGGAATGTCCTGGCCCGTGGGACCACAGAGGCATTGCCATGACAAGAACAGCACTCACCCATCATGACACAAACTCAAATAACAAAGTGTAACAATGTGGTGAGATGGAGAGTACATGTGATTATTCTCATTTTCCAGGTGAGGATACTGAGACTTTGAGAGCTGAAGCTCTTTGTCCAACCAAGCTTGGCCAGCTGAAGTAACCAAGGCCAGAACTGGAATACAACTCTCTGGATTTCAAGTCCAATGGTCAACACTGGGCCACCTCCTATGCAAACAGCTTATGTTGAATACTACTCAGAAAATACATAAGCTCTAACAGTATCTGTCACAATATTAGGAAAATACAGAAACATAAATTGAATTTGAGGTTGATTTGGATTAGTCATATTACCTCTCTCTGGGACTCAGTCTCCTCATCTGGGAAGTGAAGGGGTTAAACTTAGCAGTCATTAAGGTATCTCCTACTGGTCCAATAGTCTATGAAAGGATGAAAATCACTTATTTTATCTGAACTTTAGATGGCCAAACCAAAAATTGGCCTGATCAATTAAGACTTGGATGGTCGTGGAATGATAAGATTTCTTTTTTTTTCTTAGCTTAAGTGTCCTAGTCTATAAAACGGGACCAACCATTTAAAACAAGTCCATTGATATCACTACATACAGTGCAATGTAAAATCACTAACATCTGCCAGGTAATCGTCTCCAGCATCTTCAACAAATTAATCAATAGGCACTTGATAAGTTCCTACTATACTCCTGGCCCTGGGATGTACACACAAGAATCAGCACAAGGCATGTCATACAGTAAATACGAAATGACAAAATAACAAGAATAACGGATAGCAGAGAGATCGCCAAGGGTCATACTCCTGGGATGTCAAGACAGAAGAAGGAAGGACTGTGGCAAACCAAGCAGATCCTCTTGGCAGGACGAACTGGGGACATGGCCAAAATGGGGCCCATCTCATGGCACAGGAGTCGAAGGTATGAATGGAAGGACTGCCCACATCCATGGGCTCTCCTGAAATATTGTTGTTAAGGTAGTGCCAAATAGAGTAGACGGTGAAAGTCAAGCAGAAGAATTTGAACTTGGTTCACTAGAGAACCAATTAATGGTATTAACCAGAAAAGTGACAGGATGGAGATGACTCTGAATGGTCATCTCCACTCCAGTTCAACCATCCATACCTTGGGCCTTGTTATTGCTTTGAATATATTCACCTCCAAGGTCTCAAACTTTGAGACTGCCTTCAGATCACAACCTTTTCACTTTACCAGCCCCCCTTCTTTCCTCCCTTACTGAACTTTCTCTTTGTCCTTATTCTAAACCCTTCCGTATTCTCCTGGCAAGCCTCCTTCTGCCTTTACTTGCCTCTCCACCCAGCCTGGACTCCATGGTCAACCATTTCAGCACTGGTGATAATCAGCACAAAGACACACGTGGATCATTGTAAAATGACATTTGACAGAGAAAACAATGACTTTTCTATTGAGGAATAACTGCTAAGGAATGAAACAAGCCTTGTTCTCAAATTCGAGGAGACTTAAGAAAATAGCAGCACTCTAGCTATAACTAAGGCATGGTGACCAGCACTTTGCTCCAGGGAGCCAACATCCCCATTCTCCTGCCTGCCTAGTCCGCTCAGGACCAAGAGGATTATGCCCCTCTCTCAGACTTGCTTTCTGCTTGCTACCTCTCTTTCCTCTATCTAGTTCTTGGAGTCACCTGGCCCAAATGCAACCAACTAGGATGTACTGTCCCAACTGAATTTTCCCCTGGCCAGAATTCCTAGCAGTATTCCTGGCAGCATCTCCCATATCTCACATCTCTCAGCTTTGGGAAGGGTTGAGGGAAGGTAAAGGGACCTAACCCATTGCACAATCATGAACCTCCCAGACTTCTCAGTGCAGGTTTGAGAGCATCCATTTACCCAGTTGTTTATCATCTATGTATCTCAGTACAGAAGATTGTAAAAGGTTCCCGTATAACTTACCTAACCAAGTTTTCCTGTTGCTCTCTCCCTCTCATCCATAATTGGATAAGTTCGCTCCAATTTTCTCCTTGGAACACTGAGATAAGGCTTCTGTTTAATCATCCTACTTTAAGCACTTGCAATCAGACAGGATATTGCTGCTTTTAAAATAAGACAATGACATTTAATGACTTTTGTTCCTTCCTATACAAAAGATTAATTTCTCTGCCGAAGTCATCTTTTCATTGGAAAATTCTGCCGACTCCCTTTGAAACACTGCCACCTGATTAACAACTCAATCCCTCTTTCATATTTTTAATTTGGTGGCTTTCCGGGTGTATATTTACCTTCGGAGTCTAATTTAGCTTTTGCTTTTCCATTAGCTCAAAATGAAATATTAAGGAGCTCGTGGAGGAGCTCAGAGAAAAGCAACTCAGAGAAACTCATCGTGCTCTCTTCAGTTCTCTGGGCTGCGATGACCACCGAGGCACTCAGGGATTCACTGAGTCTATGGAATAAGTATTGTGTCAAATCCTCAAATACACCAATGGATAGGATGTAGGTCCTTGAGGGCAGGGATTGTTTCGTTTTTGTCTTTGTATCCCCACTGTCTATGTCTTGCATGAAGTAGGTGCTCAATAAATGCTTATTGATTAATTTGAGTGATTGATCTCACTGGGGGGAATCTTCCATGAACTCATCCATGTCTCCCCATCCTACACGACTTTCATGCACATCCTCCCATGAATTCACCACAAGGGGTCCATCCAATGGCTGGGGGCCTTCCTCATCCTCTCTTACATCATGAGGATACCAATAAAAAACCCAGGCTGTCCATCTGGCATGCCTCATTCTCACCAAAATAAGCATTCTGCCCCAGATATTGTGACATCCTTCATTCCCCATGGGTGACATCCCTTTCCTCTTCCACTGCCCATGGAACCTTTAATTTGTTACACATCATAGCTGGCTGTGCCAGCCACGCACCTCCATTGCCCCCTGAGGGATCCTCATGTTTCTCTCCTCAAAGACTGTCATGGTGTGTGACTCACAATCATATAACAAGACCAGAGGAATATTGATATCATAGAATGAAATGATTAAGTCAGTGCCTAAAGTGAGAGGAAGAAATGAGATTTATTGGTTTCAGGCCTTCATTTAAAAAAAACTGGAAAAACACCCTCTTTCCACAAAGGAGAATAGAAAAAGAGAGAGGGTGGGCTCACTGGGGTCTCCCTTGATCACATCACCCTTAGACTGTGGTGCTCTGTGCTGAGTGTTACCTTTTAAGAATGGGAAGAGGAGGGACAGGAATATTGACTAGCTGGAGAGTGTTCTGAAAAGATCTGATAAGATAATGAGGGGATCTCAAAGCAATCTAAAGTTGAGCAGTTGGAGGAACTGAGGTTATTGGTGAAAGCATATATAACCAGGTGTCCCCCATCTCCAATCATCCTGATCTATATCTGGCCACTGGGCCCAGATCTCTCTGAAGGAGAAAGTGAGGCTGGTGACTTTGCACAACCCTCCCTCACTTAAATCCAATTCTCTTGCATGTCATGGCGTCACCTCCCTGAAGTCATGGTCCTTTTTGAGAACAGAGGACAAACAACAATCATTGTGAGTAGAAAACAGAAGCTGCCCCACTGGGGACCCAACTTGAACTGGCCAGTTGGACAACACAGCTTTCTTTCTTTTCTTTTCTTATCTTTTCTTTTCTTTCCTTCTTTCCTTCCTTCCTTCCTTTCTTCCTTTTTTTCTTTCTTTCCATTCCCTCCATCCATATAGGGTATCATAACTTAGTTATGAGTGCTCTGCAGGAATATAAATTTTGAACACTGAAACCTTTTTTTTTTCTTAAAGACCTCACCTTAAAGCCAAATCACTCTGATTCTCATTGATTGACCAAGAGTAGGGCCCAAGCCCATGGCTCAGGGTCTTCCGTCAGTTCCACACTACACTTTCCCTAGTTCCCATATCTGAAGCACGACCGTCCACGGCCCCTCACCCAGCCCAGGAGGCCGCCTTCCCAGCACTGTGACCCGCTCTCAGGGACCACCTTCTTCTTACTCCTCCCGTAACATGAGGACATAGACCCAACTCTGTAGGGGATGAGCCATGCTTCCCTAAGCCCAACTGCACCAGATTGAGGGGCCTGCCCATGGTTTCTATCATCACCCCATAACCTACCTCAACTGGCATTTCCCCAAGAGCCAGAGTTGCTAATCACAGCTCTAAAATATTGAGGACAAGAAATTACTTAGTAGAGAGATATTTTAAAGTATTTGAAGAGCTAGCAAGTGAAAATGGGATGACACTGGTTATTTTTGGATCTTAGCAAGTAGAGCCAGACCCACTGGGGGAGAGAGGACTCCCACTACTAGTGACCTCCGCCCTCCTTATAGTGTGGATATGCTTATATATGTCCATGTTGTCTATACCAAGAGAATGTAAGCTCTTTGAGGGCAGGGACTGTTTCATGTTTTGCCTTTGAATCACCAGCCCCTAGAACAACCCAGCAGGGGGATACACAATTTAGGTCCTTTTCCACTCTGAGATTCTGTGCTTGTCATTCAATGCCCACAAAGAGCATTGAATGATGTAGTCTCATAAAGGCCAAGGAGATTAAAAGACCCTTGGAGCATCTGTGACCTGTAGCCTTGGCCTGAGAAGTGGACTGTTCTCTGATTGCAACCTCTGTATTCACCACTCAGTTCCTTCCCAAAGCTGTGATCAGAAGAAAGGCCAAGTCTGTGGAATGAGCCCATTCCAGAGAAGCTACCAAGATGAGATCTCTTTAAAAGAAGTTCAGCCCTCCTGCCATCATTCAGACATTCAACAACGAAGAAAAGGGATGCAGAAGTTGAAGCTTCCTCAATGACAGAGGTCAGGGTCAAGCAGGGATGAAAATGATGTCTGAAGTTGTCTTAACTGTGGGGAATCTAACACAATCCAATTCAACAAGCAATAAGTAAGCCCCTACTGTGTGCCTGCCTCCATACTAGGCTCTGGGAGTGCAAAGACAAAAAGGAAAACCTTCCCTACCCTCAAGGAACTTCTGTTCTGCAGGCTGAAAAACAATACAAGAACAGATTACTCAATACAAAACAACTACAAAGTAATTTCAAAATGGAGCGTGTGGCCCAGAGCCCCTCAACAACTCTGAGGCCACACAGCCTGGGTTTGCTCTCTCTCTCTCTCTCTCTCTCTCTCTCTCTCTCACACACACACACACACACATGCGCGCGCACACACACACACACACACACACACACACATACATGAAGATTCAGTTTCCTAGGATCATAGGATTTAAAACTGGAAAGTACATTAGTAATCACCTGGTCTAGCCTTCTCATTTTGCAGGAGGAGAAACTGAAGCCCAGAGAAGGCAAGTGACTTACAGTCACAAGATTTCTAGCTGACGAGATCATAGAGATCATTGAAAGCCACCTCCTCATTTTACAGATGAAAAAGCCAAGGCCTAAACTGTAATGTGAGCTCTCCCACCCTAGGAAGGACAATGCAAACCTAGATCCATTTTAATGGGGCACATTTATCGTTAAATGTCACTACTTCTAGACAAAGCAAAAGAAGAAGGCGTGGCTCAGCTATCCCAGAGGCCAAGTTCTAGCCTCAGAAAATCCCCCCGAATCTCGGCTGGGGTCACTGGGAATTGCGACCTGATTCCCCATGAGCACAATTTGCTCTTTCAGGATACAGTCCAACAATTCCCATGGGGCCTGGTGCTCCATGATGATACGATCCATTGTGACAATTTCTCAGGGCCCAAGAAGCTTTGACCTTCTGAGGATTGCCTCTTGCAGAGACGCTCGGTGGGTAGCACCATAGGAAAAATGAATCTTTGGTTTTCTTGTTTTCTCCATTAGCATGATCCAAGGTGGCTTGTCACTAGGCAATAGGCACAATGACATAGACTTCTCACTCCTCAGCCTCATCCTCCACTTTTTCTTAGTATACCCCTTCTTATGGTGCTAGAGTGTAGGGATGTGCCACAGGCAAGACAGGGCAGCTGTGCTGAACTATCTGATCAGACTCCGGACCTTTTTCCTTTTCATCCAGCTCTTAACAAATCACTTACATTCATGTCTTGGCAAACCAAATTACTTCAGTTAGAAACTTTAGAATAATATCAATAGCACCAGGCAGAAATTGTGGAAGATGGAGCAGAAACAATCAGACCTCATGACTTCCCATTCCCTTCCCCCACATTCCCAGGACTAGAAGCTCCCAGAGGGTGATTGTCATGTCTCATGTCTTATCTACACGTTTATCTTCCTTCTTGTGGTTGTTGTTCAGTCATTTCCTATTCTTCATGACCCCATTTGGGGTTTTCTTGGCAGAGATACTGGAGGGTTTGCCATTTCTTACTCCAACTCATTTTACAGATGAGGAAACTGAGGCAAACAAGGGTAAGTGACTTGCCCAGGGTGACACAGCTAGTGTCTGAGGTGGGATTTGAACTCAGGAAGGTGAATCTTTCTGACTCCAGATCTAGGTCTCTATCTACCATGCCACCTTGCTACTCCTAGATCCCAGCAAAATGTTCCTCACCGAGTCAACCCTCAATAAATATTAGTTACATTTAATTTGTTGGATTCAACATTATATATCCAAGGCCCTTTTCTGAAAGGGCAAAGATTTACAAATGACACTAGGGTAGCGTGTGCCAGGCAAACCCAACCACCACCACTGCCACTATGACTACATCCCCTCAGACCTTAATGGAGACAGGCCAGGACTGTAAACCCAAGAGCCTTAGGAATAGGAAGGCTTCCAACCCATCATACTGGAAGAGACCCCCACAGACATTCAGCCTGGCCTCTCCTCCTGCTCACACTCTAGTCACAGGTCCTGAAGACCCAGAAAAGGAAGCTCTTCTTACTAAAGTCCTTACCATTGTCAAACAGTTCAGCATCAGAAACTCCAGTCCATTCTTCATTTGGCCACAAAAGTAATTTTTCTAAAGGGCAAGTCCAATCATATCACCCACCCTCCACTCAATAAACTCCAGTGTCTCCCTATTGCCTCTAGGAGCAAATACAAAATGCTCTGTGTGGCCTTCAAAGCCCTTCATAACCCAGCCCCCTCCTACCTTTCCAGTCTTTTTACACCTTACTCCCCTACACGTACTCCTTAATCCAGTGACACCAGCCTCCTGGCTGTTGCATAAACAAGGCTCCATATCTTGGTTTCAGGCATTTTCTCCAGCTGTCCTCCCTGTCTGGAATGTTCTCCTTCCATACTTTGCATGCTGGTTTCCTGAGTTTCCTTTAAGCCTCAGCAAAAATCCTGCCTCCTACAAGAAGCCCTCCCCAACCTTTCTTACTTCTAGTACTTTCTGTCAATTACTTCCCATTTATCTAGTACATGGCTTGCTTTGTATGTATTTGTTTGCGTATTGTCTCTCCCATTACATTGTAAGCTCCCTGAGGGCAGAGACTCTCTTTGGCCTCTTTTTGTATCCTCAGTGCTTAGCACAGTGCCAGGCACATAGTAGGTGCTTAATTAATGTTTATTAATTGATTGATTATTAGAAACTGATAGTATTTCCATCCAGTCATTCAACTGATACTATCAGTCAGTGGAAATCCCTTTCAAGATGAGACATTAGCACCTTCTTTGCTGCACCCTAAGGACCATGGGACCTTTCCATCTGACTTGCAGCTGAAACCTCCCATCTGTGTTGTTTCCCCGGGAGAATGCTAGTTCATGGAGAGCAGGTTCTGCCTGCCTTTTTCCTTTGCATCCTCAGAGCTTGCAGTAATGTTTTGCACACGTTACACACTTAAATGCTTTTTTATTCATTCATTAGAATAGACAAAAGAATACACAACAGTAAATGGGTCCTTCATGTGTAAGAGAAGATCTCAGCTCCAACTAAAATAAAGATCTCACTAAGAGAAAGGCTGCTCTTGGCCATCTCTAGAGTTGAAGGCATGTCCTTCAGGGAGTGAAGAACACTGAGTGATGAGAAGTGTACAGGGCAGGTAGGTGGTGTGGTGGATAGAGCTCGGGCCTTGGAGCCAGGAGGATCTGAGTTCAAATCTGCCCTCAGACGTTTGACACTTACTAGCTGTGTGACCCTGAGCAAGTCACTTAACCCCGATTGCCTCAGCAAAAAAAAAAAAAAGTGTTATAGATTATTAGCAATAGTGATAATAGTAATAGCTTTATAACACTTTACGGTTTGCAAAATACTCTACTTATGTTTTCTCATTCAGTCCTTACAACAGCCCTTTGAAGAAGGTGCTATTATTATCATCCTCATTTTACAGTTGAGGAAACTGAGGTTCAGAGAGGTTACATGGACTTGCCTAAGTGTCTCAGGCGGGATTTGAACTCAGATCTTCTTGACTCCAAGGTTGGCACTGTATCCAGTTTGTCACCTAGCGCCTTCTTAGTACCTCAACCAGTGCCTGGCATACGGTAGGTGCTGGTGCTTAATAAATGCATGTTGATTGCTAGATTGATTTTCTCATCAGTAAAATGAAAAGATAGGACTAACTGACCTCTGAGGGCTCTTCCAGACCAAGGCCTCTGGGCCCCAGAGTCTCTTATTCAACCTGTCCTCTATTGGACAGCTCCATGAGCCCCTACCTGCCCGTGTCTGGAAGGCTCAAGCTAGGGAGGACCAGAGAGTGCTGCCGGTCCTGGAGCCTCTTACTCATCAAGTCTTTGTGCACAAGACAACCCTCCAGATGTCTGCAATGGACATGCTTGCCATGAAGGCCTCTGATATTTTCTCTTCCCACTGTGGTAGAAGCTTTATCAAGGCAATGAATAGTCCAATTCCCTCTTCTGCAACTCAGAAGCAGCAACAAGGAAGTGACACAGAGATGGAGCCCCCCCTGGAAGGTGCAGGGGCCCCACAGTGTGTAGTTAATGATAAAGGGAGGGGAGAGAGGAGCAGATGAAAAGAGACCAGAACCATCTGCTTCCCTCCCCTTCCCCTAGAAACCAACCTTGACCCCAAAAGGAGGTCATGTCTACTGCATTTTAGGCTACCTAAGCCTACTGCTGCCTGAAGGGTCTTATTTTTCCTCATTAAACTGTTTCCATTTACTACAATGGGAGGTTTAAATTATTTGTTAACAGCTGGGTAAAAAGAGAAAAGTTTTAGGGAGTAGGTCATAAGCCAAGGGTTAACTAGAACCTGGAGTAACAGGAAGACGGTGCTGAGATGCCTGCCCCTCCCAAGGCCTGACCACATGCCTATCACATGGGCATAACTTGTGTCCTGCCAAGTCAAAGATCAGCTCCTCAAGGGCAGGGACAGTGTGGGCTTTTTTCATCTTTTTGATCATCAGAGCCTTGCACATAGTAGGTATGTTGTTGGATTTAATGGAATGGTATCCGCATAAATGGAAGGATGAAGGTCTTCTTTCTGTCCCTTTGGAACACTGAGTGCAATATCACTCACACTGACGGATTTCCTGCGGTCTTGACATAACACATGTAACACCCAGAGGGAATCAGCCAGTGATGGTGTATATGCCAAGCCTCATTGTGTGGATGAGGTGACATTTCCAAGAATGTTCCCTCTTCCTTGGGGTCTAATAGAGGGACATGAAAAGTGGCAAAATCTAAGGTAAATAGTAGATATGCAAGTATGGAGAGAAGCCATTCACTAGGTTTCTGCACATGGGGCTTTTTGATATGAAAGCAACTCAATGTCTCTCCAATACAGAAAAGTCCCTTTAAGTGAAAGGTAAATGTAACTCATTCCTTTTTTGAATATAGGGTACTAGCAATAAGCACAGAGATACTGTTACGAGTGAGTGAGGCACCATTGGCTGGCTCAGTTTACCAGGCAACTGTGTCAGGTTCGTTGGGATGATTGGACCACAAATTTAGAACCAAGGAAAACTTAGAGGGCATTTAGCCCAACTGCCTCATTTTTAGAGGAGGAAGCTGAGTCTCAGAAAGCTTAAGCAAGTTATCAAGGTCACAGAGGTAGTAAGTGGAAACTAAATTCAAATAGTTGCCCTAACTCCAAATCCTCAACCCCAAGCTGCCTTCCTCATGACTACATTGCTCACAGATGATGGCTATTGATTCCAGCCATATTAGTGTTGCTACATTTCAATTTAGACTGGTTTTTGTCTGAATTTTCAGTCCTCAGCCGTGAAGATGCCCACCACAGGACAACCTTCCCCAGTGACAGAAGACGGAGCTCAGCTGTGGAAAACCAAAGATGTCTATCCTTGCCACTCAGATCTCCTTTGGTGTGCTTCTTTGTCATGGTTTTTGTAGGGGCCAATATAGCTATGTGGTGAAGAGATGAGAAGAGAGGAGAGGTGGAAACAGGGAGGCAGAAAGCTATTGTATTAGTCCAGGCTAGAGGTGATGAGTTCCTGAACCAGAGTAGAGGCTGTGAGTGAAGAAGAAGCAGATTAGGAGAGGCGTTGGGAAGGGAGAATCAGCAACCCTTGGCAGGTGACAGGACATCTGAGCTTTGGCCTCTCCATCTATCAACTGAAAGGGTTGGGCCAAATGGCCTCTAAGGCTGTATCCAACTCAACATCTCATAAGCCTATGATGCCACCTCAGGGTTCGTGAAAGAGGACCGTTAAGACCCTAACTCAAGAATGCATGCAGTGAGCCATGTTCTTTAGAAATAGATGGAAAGCACCGCTCCAAATTCATTCATTTTTGTGGTCCAAAGCAAATACCCATAAAGTTAAGCCAACTAGGAAGAGACTACAAAGCATGGTGGATGGAGAGCTGGCATCAATGCCAAGAAAGCCTGGGTTCAAGCCTGACTCTCTCACATCCTGGCTATGCAACTGGGGACAAGGCACTTCATCACTCAATCTCAGGGCAACTCTCTAAGACCATAAGTTGCAGAGAAGGGGTCAACCTACATTGATAAAGAGCCCTCTCACCTATGAGTTCCCTGCACCAATAAAATCACAGGGCAAGTTTCTATCCTTACCCCTTTGTATTGAGTGGCAGAATGTAGCCTTGAACACTAAAAATAGAATGTGGCCATGAACAATGAGAAGAAAGAGCACAAAAGGAGAACACTTTGACCCTTCTTTCCACATGACCACGACAACTCCCATGTCTATGATGTTTTCACTAAACCAACTCTGAGGAATAGGTAGTTCAAGAACTATCATCCATTTTTTACAGATGAGGAAACTAAGGCCCACAAGGGACTTGCCCAAGATCACACAATGAGTATCAGAGCTGGAGTCTTCCAACTGTTTCTCTATTAGTTTCTCTTCTTTACATACTAGAAATTCTTAGAATAGGATTAGGGATCAGAGGACCTGATTTCAAGGTCTAGATGTGCCACCTATGTAACTTTACACATCACTTACCTTCCCCAGTCCTCAGTTTCCTCATTTGTAGAATGAGGTATTTGGGCCTCAAAACTCTAAGCCCATGACTTCCAGCAGTTGCTGTATAGGGTAAGTCATTTCAACACTAGTTTCAACTGTTACCAATAGTCACTTCTCTTACAACATAGTAAATCTGCTCTCTAGCCTGAATCAAAACTATGGTGGTTGGTAAGAACAGCCAAGGCTCTGGCTAACATAAATCTTCCCTCTGTGGGTCCATCCATCCAGTACCATCATCATAAAAGGCCAGTCCTCAAAATCAAGGGAAACTTTAACCCATATTCACTAGTTCCAGGGAGGTAATGTCTCCCCTTTGGTCCCTGCGGATCTCCCTTGTTCATCCTCCCACAAAATGAGGAAACCAGGATCTTCACCTTTTTTGTTTGGTAGAAGAGACAAGAAGCAGCATTGACCTTGAGCTCCTGGAGATTTTTCTGCATTCCTGGGAAGACCCCTGGCCTACTTAGTGGAAGCTGTTCAGTCTTGTCCTCTAGGACTACAGCTGGGGAAGGTTTTTCCCTGGTCTATCTTAATCTGAGTGTAAAGAGCACTATAGTTTGAGTCAGAGGACCTAGATTTGAGTCCCAGACATTCGTGAAGCTGTGACCTTGGGAATGCCTTTTGGGGATTTAATTTCCTCATCTTCAAACCTTTCCTATAAACTGGGACTGTTGAATTAGATGACCTCTGGAGTCCCATCCAACTTGGATCTTATGACAATCATACCATCCCCACCTCCCAAAAAATTAATTTGTTCTTTTGTGTATCTCATTACAGGATAGCTTAGAGGTACTAGCACACTGTGGAAAGAGTTGAGAAATTATATTCTCTAGGTTGACATTTGCCATTTTTCTGTTGGAAGATAAAGATGACTCAGTACCATGGACAGTGACTCAACTTTTTGTTTTTCATCCTTACTCTAGTCATCATTTTTTAAACACTTTGCCTGTGAAACAACAGAGATGGCCAATACTCGTCAAGACTGAAGACCCCACTGTCTCACTAAAATGCAACTAATTAACCCACCTTTCTAACTATGGTAAGATTATTTTTAGTGATCACATCTTTCTGTAGCATTCTTTCAGTCAGATTCAAAATTCCTCCCCCAGCCTCTCCTGCTTTCCTCTCCTGCTCCCTTGCATAAAATACTTCAGCCTCTTCTATATCATCTGAACCATAAAACTGGGTATTCCCCTTGGAAGGATTGACTTGTACTGTCTACAGTCAAAGGAAGTCTTTATTATTTTTTAAATTGACTATTCTGTGGTGCAGGTAACATAGTACTAGAAGGAATGTTGGACTCAGAAATCCTGGGTTACAATCCCTCTTCAGATACCAAGTAGTTGTCTGACCCTGAGCAAACCATTTAACTTTCAGATACTCAGTTTCCTTATCTGTAAAATGGAGATACTAAAATTTACACTATCTGTGGAACAAGGCTGTTGTTGTTTAGAAAACTTGAAAGCACTATGGAAAGGATAATGATGTGAAAAGTAATGAAATCTTTACATGTGTATGTAGATATACTCAGATACATATATATTCAAGGTAGGAAAGATTTCATGATTTCAGCATTGTAGTTTTGGAAGAGAATAGTTCTCTAAAATCTAAAGCTATGTCAGAATCACAAGTCCTTGAAGTTGAAAGGTCATAAGACAATAGACTTAGAAATGGAAAAGCCATTAGGGGTCATTTAATTCAGCCTCCTTATTTTGTAAATGAGGAAACAGAAACCTGGAGAAGTTAATCCTCACATGGCAGAATCTCAAGGCCCTTCTCCTTGCTATCATCCTCTTCTGTATTGTATACTGATGATTGATGCCCTTCCTACAATATGGCACCAGCATAAATCACTGCATTTGTAGAAAGCATAAGATATTCTAATACCCCAACATGGCTCTAACACCAGAATAAGTATACATTACCCAATTCTGCCAACTGGTTCCATGAAAATGTATTGTCAAGTAAAAAAAAATGTTACCAGGGTAAGTAACCCTGACATCATGGAACTTAGAGCTAAAAGATTCCTTAGAAACCTAGACTAACTGGGGGCAGCTAGGTGGCACAATGGACAGAGGACTGGCTCTGGATTTAGGTGGACCTGAGTTTAAATCCACCCTCAGACACATAACGCTTACTAACTGTGTGGCCCTGGGCAAGTCACTTAACCCCATTGCCTAACCCGCCTCCAAAAAAAAAAAAAGAAAGAAAGAAAGAAAAAGAAATCTCAACTAACCCTCTCACCTTACATATAGGAAAACTGAGGTCTAAAGAGGGGAGTGACTTGTCAAAGGTCTCACAGAAAGTAATTAGGAAATCCAGTCTTCTTGGAGAAAGACAGCTGAGTGGAATCCAAGCTGTCCCTGCAGTAACCATGCTTGGGACATTAAGCCGATCAACAAATATTATGCCAGACTCTGAGTTAATTGCTTACGTAATGGACAAGTGAGAATGAAATAAAATGGGGACTGAAATGGGGCTTTTTCCAGTAATTGACCTCATAGGGTTGATGGTATTATGTTAGAGTGTTTTTAAAAAATTTTTTCATTTTTTTTTGGTAGAGTCTTAATAACATTATTACCAAAAATCCTTTTGGAGGGCAAAGTACTATGTGCTATCTCAACTTGGCATCACTTTCAATTCTGAATGTCTACTTAGAGCTGAGGCACATATATATATAGACAAAAGTTGTTGGGGGAAGGGAGGTGAAGAAGCAATGGCATGAAAGTCAGTGTTAGGGAGAGAGGAGCTCAATGAGCTATTGTGGACAAAGCTGAGATCTGGCCCAACCCTTCGGTCAGCATGCATCTATTAAATGCCTGCTGTGCGGGAGGTGCTGGGCCAGATGCTGTTGGTACAATGGCAAAGAGTGAAATAATATTTACTCTCAAGGCGCTTACATTCTAATGGGTGGGAGAACAAGGAAATATTGATATAAATATGTAACTTAGATAGAGTCATAAATATTGATGTCATGGGGGTGGAGATGGAGATACAGAGAATTACCTGGAAGCAGTAGGGAGCCATTGGAATTGATTGAGTGAGGTGCATCATTGGATCTATGTTTAAAGAACATGGCTTTGGCAACATGGGTAGTGCAGACTGGAGGAGGGAGAAATTTGAGACTGTGAGGCCCATCAGGGGGTTGTTGAAACAATCCAGGTGAAAGTGAGTGGAGAGAAGGGATCAGATATGAGAGACATCAGGAGGTGAAAAAAGAAGGTTCTAGGAAGTGAAGGGTCTAGGATAAGCTAAGGCTAAAACATGGAGCTGGGAAGAATGCTTGTGCCTTTGAGAGCAACATGGAAGTTTGAAAGAAGGGGGATTTGGGGGGGAAAGAGAATGAGGGCTAGTTTAGATATTGTGAGTTTGAGATGCCTTCAGGACTTTCCATTTGAAATGTCAAACAGATGTGGGGCTGAAGCTGGGGGAGAGCCTGGGGCTCGATAAAAAGCTGCTATAGAGATGGAGGTTAGACTCTTGGGACCTTGTAACCAAAAAGTTACCCAAAAAGATTGTAGGGGGAGAAGAGTACAGGCTTAAGACATAACCTTAGGAAATGCTCACAATTAGGTCTTTTGCTGTGGATGATGTACCCGTAAAGGAAACTAAGAAAGTGTGGTCAGACAGTTGGGAGGAGAAGAAAAAGGCAGGAGAAGAGATGATATCCAAGAGGAATGAATGGGCAGCAGTGTCAAATGCAGCAGATAAGTTAAGCAGGATGAGAATAGAGAAAGGGCTGTAAGATTTGGTAATAAGGAAATTATTGGGAATTTTAAAGAGAGTGGGATCAGTTGGATATAAGGTCAGAAGTTAGATTGCTTAGGGATGAGACAGGGGAAATTGGAGGCAATGAGCTTTTTCTAGGAGTTTGACAGAGAGCATGAGAGATATACCAGAAGTTTGAGGCAATGGTAGGGTCTAGTGATATTTTTTAAGGATGGGAAAGACTTGGGTATGTTTAAAGGTAATGGGAAAGAAACCAGTAGATAGGGAAAGACTAAAGATTCTAGAAAGAGGTAGGAGAGATGATTAAGATTTTAACCTGCTGAAGAATATGGAAGGGGATGAAACCAAACAAAAATGTAGATGGCCATGACGTACCAGCAAAGGAAATTGAGATAGAGTGGACAGACAGGTAGGAGGAGAATCAGGAGAGAGCAGTGTTAAAAAAAAAAAGTCTAGAGAAGAGATAACATCTAGAAGGAATGGGCCAGAAGAAGACAACTTCTCAGTGTCAGAAATTGGGGAAAGGCAGAGAAAGAACAATGGAGTTGGAACATAAAGCCTATATCAGATTGCACACCATCTTGGGGAGGTGGGGGGGAGGGAGAGGGAGAAAAATTTAAAACTCAAAAGCTTATGGAAGTGATTGTTGATAAATCAGAATAAATTAATAAAAAAGAAATTGGGAAAAGGAGATTATGGCGTTTGAGGTCAAGGGTTTTGAGATGAAGTGGGACCTCAGGTAAAATGACTTTAATATCCCTAGTATAGCAAGAGGTGGGGAATCAATTAGTGAGGAATAAAAGCACTGCCTTGTTGCAGTGAGGGCCCAGCTGAATTTGGATAACATGAATTTATAATATACCCAGAACAGCAACCCTGGAGTAGGAATCATTCTGGAGGGAAAAAATTGGAATTATGCGACGTAAGTATCATCATCATCATAGTGAATATTTAGGTAGTACCTACTATGTGCCAAGCACCATACTAAGCACTTTGCAATTTTTATCTCATTTGATACTCACAACAACCCTGGGACATAGGTACTCTTATCATCCTCATTTTACAGATAGGGAAACTGAGACAAACATAAATTAAGTGACTTCCCCAGGGTCACACAGGTAGTAAGTGTCTGAGGCCAGATTTGAACTAAGGTTTTCTTGACTCTAGGCCCAGCATTCTAACCACTGAATCACCCAGTTGTCCCAAAAAAGGCACTAAATTGTTCATACTCTTTGAGATAGTTATCTCCCTCCTGGATATATGTCCCAAGAAGATCAAAGATAGAAAGGACCATTAGATGCCATGATATTCAGAATAGAACTTTTCACAGCAGCAAAAAAAAAAAAAAAGGGAACAAAATCAGGGTACTTCAGTTAGGGAGCAGAGAAAGCAGCGATGCATGGCACATCGATGTCATGGAATGTTATGAGCTGTAAGAAATAACAAATTTGAGAGATGTTTGGGCAGACTTGTCTGACGTGATGCACAGTAAAGCAAGAAGGTCCAAGAGGGCAACATGGACGATGAGGACCGTGACAATGTTAACAACGTCAACAGGTATGATGCTAATGAATATGGCTCTCAAAGGCAGCTGGACTCTGGATGTTTACAATGACCAATCTCAGTTCCAAAGAATAAATGACGAAACGCACTTCCCTCTTTTCAGGAGGAGGTGGCAGTCAGCTGGATACCATCCATACTGTAAGACATTCTAGTTTTGTTTATTGATCTTACTTGGTTATTTTTCTTTGTTACAAAGGAGGGTTTGATGAGGATGACGGGGGCGTGCAGAGAGAGAATTGAGCGTAAAGCTTAAAAAGGCATCAATGAAATGCTTTTTAACCAAAGATGTGGAATCCAATCTCAAACAGCTTGCTTGAGGCATCTACAGGTGATAAAAGCCAAGCTGGGAGGGCATTTGTCTTCATTGACACATGTAATTTTGCCTTCACTCAGATTCCTTGTTTTTCCTGGTCTGTGCTCCATCTTGAATGTTAGCATTATTTTAAGCAAAGTTTTTGTATGTTAATTTCCTTTCCCAAACAAACCCAGAGCAGGCTCTGCAGGCTGACATGATAGATGATAACTGCCGAAGCTATGGGCCCCAAAGGCCATCATTTGGGCTTTGAAATTCCTTAATTATATATGTACACAATAGACTCGAATGGTCCCACAGAGTCACTAGGCCAGGCCAGATTCCCTCGATACTGTTACAAAGGCAGGCATAAAACTTACAAAGAATGAGTTTTAAACCAGAGCAGAGGATAAATCTTATGGAAAAAAAATCCGTTATGTACAATATACAAGACATTCTCATCAGCACATCTATAATTGCCAGGAAGAGTAAATCACTAAAAGAAATTAAGTGTCTTTGCTATAATGAAGAAGAATTAACTTTTAGCAGGGATATGCCATTGGGGTAGCATGAGGGTTTGGGTGGTTCCTGGGGAAATATGTCAGCCTTGTAATGAATGACAAAGGGAATCAACTTTCAAAACGGTGAATATAGTTCCATCGGGTTTCAGTTGAACCTCATTTTTACATGATCAGGCAAATTAAGGAACTCTTAAAAGGCATTCACACATAAGAATAAACGTGGGCTAGGATACAAACTGTGGATGCCTAGAAATGGCATCTCTTTAGTTCATAAGGCTGTCCTCCTGGTAGGATTAAGGAGTGAGCCAGCCAGCAATCAGTCTTCAGTGTGGATCCAGCCAGGAATTCTGTCTTCTGAGGATGAGCTCAGCAGGTTCGAAAAGGCTCCTCATCACCTTGATTGAAGAGCAGCAAGTTTTTCCATCAAAGCAGCTCATGGAAATTAGAGGAACTAAGGCATAGAAGGAACATGATCCACCTTTGACGAGGGAGGACCCACTATGATGAAATCAGAGATCTACTGAAGTTTGGTTCAGAACCAGAAAATATCTCAGAAATCAGCAGATTCAATCCCTCTCATTTTACAGGTGGGGAAACTGAGGCCCAGAGAGGTGAAGTGATTTGGATCATAGGTTTGGAACTAGAAGAGACATCACCAGTCATCTGGTTCCACCTGCTCTTTTTATAGATAGGGAGGTAAGCCTAGACGAGTTAGGTGCCTGAATAAATGACACATGTAATTTAACCTGTGGGATTCTGGAGTTCTGTTAAGAAACCTCACCTGGACCAGAAAATTTGCCTATAAGGCTGGTCATAGAATCAAAAAACAGGGGCAACACAGTGCAAGGATTGGGGGCCAAAAGGCCTGGCTTCAAAACCCAGCTCTTATTACCTATACAATCTTGGGCAAGTCACTTTTCCCTGGGCCTCAGTTTCCCCACCTGAAAAATCAAGGAGTTAAACTAGGTGACCTTTAAGGTCCTTTCTATCCCTAAAGCTGTGATCCACCCCTAACTGAAAGAAGGTGCCCTCTGCTTTTCTAAGGACATGCTTGGGTACTTATTATTTATTAGTATTACAGTTATTATTACACACAATTCAAACTTTCCCTTCCTTCTCCTTGAAGACACGTATTTCAGACACAGACAAAAAGCTAGATGTGAAGACACAAGGGAACTTCTCTCTGTATGGCCTTGTTATTCCTCACTTGTTAGTTATCATGGATAATGGATCACAGCCCCCACATGCTCTCTTGGTATCCACACAACTTCAAAAGAATTCCAGAAAGACCCCTGGCACATTGGACGGGTTCTCTGGAGCACATTTATGAAAGACACAGAGGAGAGTCTCACAGGATGGGCAGGCACAGATGAGGTGCTACCTGCATCCTTGGAGGGAGTATCAACATGGATGAGATCACAAATCCATCGGAGCTCTGGGGTACCATAATTACTTTCATTGTGATTATCATGCTGTTGGGAATCTGGTCTGCAACCTGAACATCATGTGACCACCTTGGGGACAGGGGTGGGAAGGTAAACTCATTCTTCTCATTTTTTTACATGAGGCCCTTCTGCTGGCCCTGCCCTTGAGATACTTCAAGCCAATGCCACGGGCGGGCATCAAGGTGAGACAAGAAGAAGAAAATGACAAAAAATGACCAAGTGACAGGGTCATATATGTAGAGCTGGGAGGGTCTAACAGGTCAACTACGGAGGAGGTAATCTATCAATCTGTTCAGTATCATTCCCTCAGGAAATAGTTCAGCTGGGATTTGAACTCAGGCCCCTTAACTCCAAGCATGTCACATCATGCAGTCACAGACCTGCAGCTGTCACTGGCTGTATCTTTGGCAGATTACCTTACTCACACTCATACCCAACACTGACCCATTATTAGCCTATAGGACAGATACCGTTGCATTTCCATCCTTGTCCAAGCACATTACTTACCCTGTTGACACACTGAACCCTTCTCACTCCGCCATGCTGGTCTGCCATGCTGGCCCACCCTGTGGGGCTGCCGCTCCTTCCTTGTCTCTAACTGGCTGAATCCCAAGATTACTTTCAATGTACAGCTCAGGTACCACCTTTGCCCTTTCTGATACCTGCAGATATGAGTCTTCCCTCCATCTTGAAGGAATCATGTGTCACTTTGTACAATCTTTGTATTTACACACTTGTGTAAATATTGTATCCCCCAACACACATAAACACACACACACACGAACACACACATACACAACACTTTGTAGAATGCAAGTTTCTTGAGGACACAGACATTTTTATTTCTATATCACCTGCCCCTAGCACAATGCCTTATGCATAGTAGGCATTTAATAAATGTTCGTTGGATTGAATTGGGTTGAATATATTATAAGATACATAGGAATCAATTAAATTTATTTCCATTTTCTGAGCCAAATTCAGTGACTGGATCTTTTGAAGGGAATTCATGCTTGGCGTGGGAGGTGTTGAACTGAATGATTCCTGAGGTCCCTCCCATTCAAAGCATCCTACAATACCCTCACCATACACTTTGATAATGTTGAGAGGTTTGTATAATTCTGTCTGTCGAGTACCAAAAAAGGTTTATTCCTCGGATGTAAATTATTTTTAAGATCGCCACAATCATGGTACCTCCTTCCTCTCCTCATCTAAGGTACCCTTCAGCCGGTTTTTTTTGTGCTGAGCCCAAGATGCACCCTCCTAACAATTTGCCCCCCTGCACCGTTCCATCTCCCTGACTTCCTTTTTCTCAAAGAACTTAGAATGTAATCAGGACTTCCTAATAGTGCACGAATTCGAAATTGCAATCATTTACTGTGACTAGCCGCCGGCTTTGCTGTCTGTTAGAAATATCAGTGTTATTTTCTTCTTTGAGAGAGTTTATGTAAATATAAAAAAAAAATTTACAAATAATGTTTGCTGTTTAATGTTCTCACCCAAAATATCAATCTGCAAAAAGCAGAAATTCTTTCTTACAACTCATCTTCAGCCGAGGCCCTAGCTCCTCTTAACGTAATGAATGTGTGCCAGATAATGTTTCAATAGTGCAAATGAAAAGCACGTCTAATCAAAATGATAATGGAGGGCATTGTATGGCATGTATAATAAAATCTATACCAATATGGAAATCGTATCTCAAGGCAACATTTCTCCCTTTGA